>NC_045779.1:39515037-39824553 GCF_008692025.1 Phocoena sinus
AGAACAGAACAGCTGCTTCCCATCACCTTCCCCCAAACTCCAGCAGTGGGTGTTGCTGTGACCTCAGTCTTGCTGGCACTTACTGTACAGGGAGGACGTGCAAGTTCAGAAATCTTATGAAATAAAGTCAAGAAAATTTACAGGATGCCTGCGGGGTAGGGGGTACCAAAAAAGACCAAATGGGAGTTTATGTAGTGACGGTACCGGTAAAATGTTCCCCTGGTGGCTGGCTGTGAAGTCTAGAATTTGGCTCATAATGTCATCAAGGGTGACACATGTTATTAATGGCACTGCCTTCTGGAATCCACTTGATTCTTGCAAAATTCTCTCTCTGTCTTTCTGTGTCTCTCCTTTTCTCCCCCTGACCCCACTCTCTCGCTTTCCCTTTCATTTTCCCTCCCTCCATTTCTTGCACACACTCTCCATCTTTCCATGGTGGTGATGGACAAGTTTAGAGAAGACAGCTTCATTTAGGGTCTGCTGAGGTGGAGGGCCACTTTCTCTTGTGACAGGCACATTCATGAACTCAGAGTCATACTCCAAGAACATCTAAAGATGATTCAGCATCAGCATGAGGTACTTTGGGTTTTTTGGCAATTTCTAAGCTACCGGGGAGGGGGGACAAAAAGGGTGGAAATGAATCACTTCATGTAAATAAAACTTCAATAGTATTTTTCTGGGAAAAAAACAGAAAAAATCCCATCATAGAAATGACAGTCTCTGTGCCAAGAGGGAAGTGAGTAAGGAGCAGTTTGAACATGAACCAAGTCACTTCCTGGAGTAGCCTGGTCTTGCCCATGGACCAAAAAATGGGATTATTTATGGAGGAAAAGTGAGGAAGTCAAATATGTGAATAAACATCATAATGAGAATTATAATCAAGAGTTGTCATGAGAGATGATAAAGCAGCTAGGCAGGAGGAGGTTAAGGAATGTCCTTCCTCCTAGAACTTTAAGAGAAGGTCGTGGAATTATTGTTGTTGTTATTATTATCATTTTCAGAGAAAATTTGCAGTGGGCAGGGTGTGCTCCTTGTCCTGATAGGGCTGGTTGGGGTTTTGATTTGTTCAAGCTCTTTCTTCACTTGAGCTGTATTGTAAGACGATATTTCAAGGGCTGTCCTGAAATATTTGAAACTGACAAGGCCCCAAAGGCTTCACTGTGAGTTTTCCTGCTTTCACCAGATATGCCCCCCACCCAGCAGAAAAGGCTCCTCGCCTAGCTCATTCTTCCATCTGCCATATCAAGTTGCAGTCCACTCAATCCTCAACCTAACAGGCTTTGCTTCCCTGCTAGTTGGGAAAATTATTCTAATAGACCATGGGAACCAGGGGGCACCTCACCCTCTTGATACTACATAGCCTGTCTCCCACAGCCCCTGATTCTTTAGCTTATTACCACGTGCAGCTCCTGCGTGGCCCCACCTGGCATGCAGTGTCCTCCCCCAGGCTGTGAGTACATGTGATTAATCAACTGCTGTTGATCTCATCTATCCAATGCCAAGGATTGTTGTATATTCAGACACCTCACACCATTTAAGGTGGGGTACACCTTCGTCACCAACAGGGTGGCAATACTGTGATTTATAAGAAA
Organism: Phocoena sinus; assembly: GCF_008692025.1. Classification (NCBI taxonomy): domain Eukaryota; kingdom Metazoa; phylum Chordata; class Mammalia; order Artiodactyla; family Phocoenidae; genus Phocoena; species Phocoena sinus. Next base: position 39,516,630 of record NC_045779.1, read on the forward strand.
TGTATTTGGTCGTTCAGATGACCAAAATATATTTCTCATATATATTTGGTCTTCATCCACAGTTCCTGGCTTACAGTTCCCCAAACCCTTGGAATTTCCTGAGCAATAAGAGCAAAGGGAACATCTCTTATTATAATAAGTGGTCTCTTGTCTTCATTCCTGAAATTGCTTTAGAACCATAAAGGTGAAATGAGTATCTGGTTATCCATAACAAGTCCCTTTCCTCCACAACTGGGTTTATGTTAATGGAGTGACTTTTGGAGAGCATCTAAGGATGGGGGCTGGTCACCAGGGCAACCAACCACAAATAGAGGGTTGGAACTTTCAGTCCCACCCCCTCCCTTGACTTCTGGAGTGGGGAGAAGGGGGCTGGAGGTTGAATAAATCACCATAGGCAATGATTAACTCAATTATGCCTATGTAATGTAGCCTCCATACAAACCCAAAAGGAGGGGATTTGAAGAGCTTCCAGATTGGGGAACCAGAATGCTTCCATGTGTCACTGTGCAAGGTTCCAAACTCCACCCTCAGGACCACACCCAATGTATCTCTTCATCTGGCTATTGATTTGTATCCTTTAATAACCTATGTAATAAATTGGTAATCTAGTGAGTAAATGGGTTTCCTGAGTTCTGTGAGCCACTCTAGCAAATTAATTAAACCCAAAGAGTGGGTTGTGGGAACCTCTGATTTATAGCTGGTCCATACAGGTAAAACTTGGACTTGTGACTTGTGTCTGAAGTCCAAGGAAGGGGTCGTGGGAATCTCCAATATGTAGCCAGTGAAGCAGAAGCACAGGTAACAACCTGGACTTGTGAATGACATCTGAAGCAGGGGGCAGTCTTGTAGGACTGAGCCCTTACTTAACCTGTGGGATCTGATGCTATTTTCTGGTAAATAGTGTAAGAATTGAGTTGAATTGAGAGAGACTCAGCTGGCGTTGGAGCATTGCTTGTTGATAGTGGGGAAACCCCCGCCCCCCCGCAAGACATATTGAAATTGGGTGCAGTACCCTTTTTAAAGGTTAATAGGAGGTTATCAGAACTTGTACATTCATAACTCTTGTTTATTGGCCAGTACTTGGCTCTTCATGTGGTCAAATATTTATTCAAATTCCTGGGGACTACCCACCTGCAGATGCATGGGAAGACAAAACATAATTAGAATGAAGAATCAGTAAACATAGAACTGACTTGATCATTTGATTCTTAGAGCAAGCTACATGATCCAGGCACCAGGCAAAGATCATGAACCTGAACTTATCCAATGAAAAATGGGCTCTATCTTAGTTTGTCTTTACACATCTATCTTTCTCCATGGTGAAGCACAATCTTTAAGAATTACCATATTCTGAAGTCGGCTTTTTATGTCTGGGAAATATAGTCCTTGGTCTCTTGATTGCATTGCTTAAGATGAATTTAATATAGAAACATCAACGTGGAAAAACAATGCAAACGTTAATTAAATTAAACTACAATTCAGAAACGAGGTACTGGTTTAGATGTTTTCCTGTTAATAAAAATAGCCATAATACTAAGCAGAGGTTAAGTTGCACCGACTGCAATGATTACTTTATATTTGGCTGTATTATTCTCAGTGTCAAAGAATATTTGGTTCTTTTTTTTCCTGTATAGAACCTCAAATACCATCAGCCCATGGAATATTTTCTTTTTAACTGGTCAATTTGGTGGGGTAATTTATTTAAAATAAGTTTTTTAAAAAATATATAGTTTTCTCTTTATTTTACAAAATGAGTAATGCAAGCTGGGATGTGGAGCTATAATGTCATTGCAAAAAAAAATATTACACAGCAAAACTGCTATTTTTGGCTTTTAATTCCTAGCAGTTTTCCAACTTGTTGCAAGTTATACTTATCAAGGGATCCTACGCTTTTTCCATCTTGTTTCATCTTGAACCCTAAAATGGTAACAGAGACCAGGGATGGTGTTTGATTTAATTAGCTAGTGTTGCTATTGCTTGCTACATCTCCTAGCTCTAAATATCTCTAAAAATAAGCTTCCTTTGATTCCAGCTTTTAAGTGACACAAATTGTATTCACAGGAGAGAAAAAACATTACTTAAGTTATCTATAACATATCTGTTTATAGTTCTAACTGGTATGCTTTATCACACAGTCCGTGGTTTATGTTATAAAAGGATGGATCTATAATAAGTTAGCAGAAACAACAGGCGTTCCTTCGGAATAACTCTTAATGGGAAATGTTTTTATAAAAGAATAAAGTTTACAAAAAATGAACTTTTAAAGAAGTAATTTTATTTTATTCACTCTGTGAAATCTGAGACATTGAAATTAAACATATGATATATAGTACACAGGTGCAGTTGCTATTTTTTTTTAATAGGAGGTATTTAGTGAATATCATTTGGGTCAATTTTAACCTATTTTATACAGAAAAAGACCTCCTCCAAACAAAGGGTAGATTTATGTAAAGAATGTTATTTAATAGTCAAGAGTCTTTATTGGCCAGAATTCAAGGGAAACAATTGCCAAATTCAGATATGAAATTCAGCAGGGCATGTGGTAGGCAGAATTCTAAGATGGCCTCAAATACTCTCTCCTCCCCAACTCCCCATGGACACAGCCACATAATCCCTGGGTACGTGAACATGAGAGATTTTACTCTGTGATTAGGTTATATTACATGGCATAGTTGCCCTTAATGTAGGGAGATTATCCATGTGGGCTTGACCTAACCACATGGCTTAGGTCACAGAAGAGGAAGTCAGAGATTTGAAGCAGACGGATTCCATGTATTGTTACTAACTTAAAGATGAAAGAGACCAAGTGACAAAAAATTATGGACAGAGTCTCAGAGCTGAAAGCAGGCTCTGGCTGATAGCCAGTAAAGAAACAGGGACCTTAGTCCTGCCATTGCAAAGAGCTAAATCCTGCTAACAACAAGAATGAGCATAGGAGTTTACTTTTCCCTTTAGTCTCCAGCCAAGAACTCAGTCTAGCCAACACCTTGATTTTGGCCATGGGATACCCTAAGTAAAGAACACAGCCACGTGTGTCAGCCTTTTGACCTAAAGAACTGTGAGTGATAAATGGACATTATTTTAAACTGCTAAGCTTGTGGCAATTTGCTCCACAAAATACAAAACTGATACAGAGCATAAGATTGTATTTTATGGAAAATGTAAATGGGAACATTTACATTTATTATGCATCATCATTCTTCATAGGAGAATTGGTGAGAAGATAGGAGAGGGCATAGACTTGTGCGCAAATATCTCAAACTACTTGCCACGAAGCACTGTTTTGTTTATTTTCAGTCTATCATGGACTGATTCTTTTACAAAGTATGATGAAAATGAATAAGTATAAAAATGAAACAAAAACACAAAGACATACAAATATTAATCCCAAATTTGCTATTAATAGATTCAAATAAAGCTACATTGTCAAGTTGGTATAAATGTTTATAAACATTTATTCTCAATTTTTATGCTTTTTACAGATCTGTAACAAACAGTCCATGGGCCAGGGCTGGTCTGCAGACCATGTTTTGTGTAGCATTGATTTAGACCACAATAAATTAGAAGGTTTCCAAGGCTAAAACATTTACCAGTTCTAAGACTCAAAAGAAAATTTAGCCATTTATGTGTTCTCAGCTGCTTTTAAATCAGAATAACTAATATTTTGGCTTCAGAACCCTTTATCACCAAAGCACTAAACTAAATGAAAGTGGAAAAATGGTTTATATGAGCTTGACAGAAACAGACTGAAAAACTACTGTCATGAGATCTGAGTGTGCATCTTAAAAGTCTACAGAATGACACTAATTTACAGATCCTTTCAAATGAATGAAAATTATTCCTCAAGTTGACCACTTACAGTAATATGGACTGGTTGCCTGTCCCCACCCCAGTTATTCCTGAATTTAGATATGTGAATGGAAAACTACATGGGCACAAAATTGTCATGTACAGACACATTATGCTCCAGGAATCACTTTTATTCTATTCATTGTCATTACTTGTTGATATATTTAGGCTTTCTTTTCAAAATCTTCATTGATTTTTCTGGTTCTTCCAAATTGATTATTTGATAGAATGAAAAGCATGAAAGTAAAGAAGATGTCAAGGGAGACAGCACACTTTAACTTCAGGAAGTTTTTATAATATAAACTGTATGACATGCTAATCAAAACTTCTTGAAGTTTAAACAACTATTTAAGCTAAATGAGAGATGATTTCTGGAATGGTGAAGTAATGAGCTTTGTAAACTTTCTCTGCCCAATGAAACAACCATAACTGGAAAAAGTCACTAAAAAAAGTTAATCTGTTTGGAAACTGACTTAAGGACATACAATTAGAAATGTATTTGAAAGAAGTACATTTATATTTAATGAATAAATAAACATTTATTCAAGAAGCTATACCTCAATAAGAATAGCAAGAGTTTGTGGCATTTGAGCCACAACCCATGTCCTTCTTCCCTGCTCCCAGCTCATCATGATGGAAGGTCTACTCCAGGTGGGTACAGCCAAGAGCACAGGTCTCCCTCTCCCCCTCAACTCCCAGTTGAGGGCTGTGCTATCACCCTGCACCTCCCACACTGTGCAGTCTCTCATTTCATGCCTCAAAGGATACAGTCCGCTTCCTGAATCTGGTTTACAGAGCCTTTGTTCCCAGAAAGAGTGACTGAGGGTTTTGAATCTCTCCTCTACCCATCCCTTGCCCATAAGGTGGAAATTACCCTAGGCATGGCAGGCAAAGCATACTGGGGCCCTGACGAACCTTGTCCAATCTTGCTTATAGGGTGGAGGTTACACACTAGAAGAGGCATGCTGAGAAGACTAGAGGCTGCTTCCCTAGGCTAGGATACTGCTCATGAGGCAGTGGTGTCATTTTAAGGAAGTGGGTCACTGTTCCCCCACACCCAATCTGGATCAGTGGTGCAGAGGTTGTGCCAGGGAGAGGGCAGGCCATAGAGCAGAGAGCTATGAGTTCTCCCCAAAGTAACTGACTCTATTTAACACAGAGCATGGGGAAATTCATGCCTAAGTATATTCTTATAAACAATGGAGGTTGTGGTGGTAACCAATTAAAAGAAACTTTGTAGCTTCATGAAAGCATCAAGCTAAACTGTAAACCAGTTAGAAGCTCACCAGAAAGAATCAAGGAAGGAAAAAATTTAAAAGATCCCTCAAACCTGACCCTGTTCACCAGTGGGCCAGCAGCCACTGCATGAGACACAGACTGGCAGCTAATGGTCTGGGGCCAGCCCTGCCCACTTGCAGCTCAGCACAAGCCCCAGGATGTGTAGGGCTATGCAGCAAGCCATGCTGGGACCAAGACCTGCCCACCAGCACACGCACAGTAGTTGGCCTTACCATAACAGAAGGGCCCACACAGTTTATGTAGGGGCCAGCTCTAGAACATAAAGCTCTGGTGACCAGAGAGAAATGTGCTGTTGGTCCCCATAGGATCTCTCCTACATAAATCCACTTCTTTGAGATCAGGAAATACAACTGACCTAACTAATATATAAAAATAAACAGAGACTTAAGCACAATGATGACATAGAGAAACATGCTGCAAAAGAAAGAACAAGACAAAATCCCAGAAAAAGAACTAAGCAAAATGGAGATAAGCAATTTACCTGATAAAGAGTTCAAGTTAATGATCATAAAGGTGTTCAATGAACTTGGGAGAAGAATGGATAAACACAGTGAGAAGTTTAGCAGAGAGTTAGAAAATATAAAGAAGAATCAAACAGCTGAAGAATACAATAACTGAAATAAAACTACACTAGAAGAAATTAACAGTAGATTAGCTGATACAGAGGAATGGATGACTGAACTGGAAGACAGAGTAGTGGAGATCACCCAAGCTGAAGAGGAAAAAGGAAAAAGAATTTTTAGAAAGAGGATACTTTAAGAGATCTCTGAGACAACATCAAGCATACTAACATTCCCATTATAGGAATCCCAAAAGGAGAAGAGAGAGAGAGAAAGGGAAGAGAACTTATTTGAAGAAATAATAAATGAAAAATTCCCTGACCTGGGAAAGGAAACAGATATCCAGGTCCAGGAAACACAGAGAGTCTTCCTCTATTTGGACACAATGAACCCCAAAAGACGTCCACACCAAGACAGATTATAATTAAAATGGCAAAAGTTAGATAAAGATAGAATCTTAAAAGCAGCAAGAGAAAAGCAACTAGATACATACAAGAGAACTCCTATAAGACTATCAGCTGACTTTTAGCAGAAACTTTGCAGGCCAGAAGGGAGTGGCATGATCTATTCAAAAACAATAGAGAAAATCAATGATACCAGAAGGAGAAGAATCAAATCAAAAAAATCAAGAATGGAAGAAGGACATCACCACTGATCTTGCACAAATAAAGAGAATTTTGAGCAATTCTATGCCAAAAATTAAATTCCTAGAAACCTATAATTTTCTGGAACTGACTAAAGAAGAAATAGTATAATTGACAAAAGAAAAAATAGATTAACTGATATTCATCAAAATTTTTAAAAAACTGTGCTTCAGATGACACCATAGAGAAGTGCAAAAAACAATCCACAGAATGAGAGAAAATATTTTCAAATCATATATCGGCTGTACACAGAATATATAAAGAGCTTGCACAACTCAACAATAAAAAGACAACCCAATTAAAAATGATGAAAGGATCTTAATAGACATTTCTCCAAGGAAGATATACAAATGGGCAATACACATATGAAAAGATTCTCAACATCATTAGTTATCAAAGAAATGTTAATCAAAACCACAATGAGATGTAACTTCACATCCACTAGGAAGCCTATGATCAAAAGGCATAATAACAAGTGTTGATGAGGGGATGGAGAAATCAGAGCCCTCATAAATTGCTGCTGGGAATGTAGAATGGTGCGGCCACTTTGGAAAATAGTCTCATAGTTCTGCAAAAGGTTAAACATAGAGTTGCCGTAAGACCCAGTAATTCCATCCCTAGGTATATGCTCAAGAGAAATGAAAATATCCATTCATAAAAAACAAAACAAACTATTAGCTAAATATTCATAGTGGCATTATTCATAATAGCAAAAAAAGTGGAAACAACTCAAATATTCATCACCTGATGAATGAATAAATAAAATATGATATACTCATACAAGTAAATGTCATTTGGCCAAAGAAAGGAATGATTCATTGACTAGTGCTACAACATGGGCAAACCTTGAAAATATTATGCTAACTGAAAGAAGCCAGTTATAAAGAGCACATATTTTATGATTCCATTTATATGAAATGTCCAGAAGAGACAAATTTATTGGGACCAAAAGTAGATTAGTGTTGGCCCACGGCTGGGGGTAGGAGGTGGATGGAGAGTGATTGCTAATGGGTATCAGGGTTTTGGAGGAAGAATTTTAAGAAGTTCTAAAATTAGATTGTGGTAATGGTTTTACAGCTAATGTGGATATACTAAAAAGCATTGAACTGTACACTTTAAGTGGGTAAATAGTATAGTGTATAAAATATAACTCAACTAAACTTTAAAAAAGTAAATAGAAATAAAGGTGCAGTTACAGCATTTTAGCTGAGCAGTTCTTAGTGATAGTGTTGGTTTAGAAAAAGGAGAAAACGTATGGATCAGTTGAAAAGAGGAAACATAATCAGAGGGAGTTCAATTGAGTGGTAGTCCTTGATCTGGTTATGTTTCATTCAACAAAGAATTAAAGAAATATTTGTTCATTCATAATTCATTAACTTAATTCATCCATTCATAATTTATTCATTCATTCAACCAACCTTCAGTAAGTATCTTCCATATATTAATATCATGCTTAGGTCCAGAGACTATACCTGGCCACAATCCTGCCTATTTGTCTTATATTTACTGAATCATAGAATTTGAGATCTGGAAGCACTTTGGGGATCTTATTGCTCTCAAATGACTCATTTCATGGGTGGTAAAAATGACACCAGTGGATATCTGAAGACATGTTGTGACTGAGTAGCAGAGCTGGTTTTCTAACTTCAGTTTGAAGAGTAACATTTTATTTAATGTTGGTAGTTTATTTAGCTAGGACCTTGGGTAAATGGATTCACAGTGGGCAAGTAGGCTTGTTCCTAACTCTGGGGCAAACTCTTCTCTTAAGAATTGCTGTTACTTCACCTAAATATGTGGATGAAGATGTTATTGAAGACTTTTTGCAGTAAGACAGAAAGATATTTGCCTTCCTTTCAGTTTTTTTCTATGCAGTCATTAATGAAGAAAGAGCATTCTAACTGGTGTAAAGTGGATGAATGTATCTGGCTTTTCAAATAGTGGCTGTGGTCTCAGTGCATGGGAATAAATAGGACTGTGGACATTTGGCCAAACAGTAGATCAAAGCCACATGTGTGTACACTATAACGACCACTTGTAATTCTGTATTGAATTTCATTGCCTAAAACAGACATTTGCCATTTATTTTGGTTCTCCAATTATTCTGTTTCAGCATCTAAACCCTTAAAAAAAGGCCAAGGGAATATTTACTTAATTCCCCATACTACATATCTTTGTACAGAACAAAGAGTCTTTTACTGTAGTTGCTGAAAATGCCAGATTTTTGCTTTTCCAGGCTTCTTTGCAGTAGAACACAAGCACCCAGAAGATCAGTCAGGGATATCTACATCAGAATTTGATTCAGGAACTCGTAACTCAAGAAGTAAAGAATAAAAACCTTCTCTTCATGGCTGCAGGGCCAATCAGCTAAAGCTGTTTCCTCACTGAATAAAGTTCTAGATTTGGGGGGATTTTCCATGGCTGCTTAGCTTCAAGATTTTCCAGTGATTCTGGGAGTTACCTGATATCTTCTTAATTCCTTTTTCTTCTTAACTCAGCCAGAATCTACCTCTGTTGCTTGCAATCAAAAGTCCTGACTGATGCAACTGTCATAGCACATTACGTAGTTAATCTCAGGGCTAAGCAGTCACCAGAATGGGCTGCTTTACTGGAATGTGAAGGGAAATGATATTAGATGAAGGACATGTAACAGTATTAAAAGAAGGAAAGCCATTTACAATTTTTCAGACATGTTTAAAAATAAAAATTATTTTTAATAATTTAAAACTAAGTAATTAAAATAAATTGTTTACACCCATTACTATATCAGTTTATTTCCCAATGGAAAATTAAAAATACTACATTAGAGCAAAATGGAGAATATTTTAAATAAATTGGAAAAATAAAGGAAATTAAAAATAAAGTTAGGAAAATGAAATGGAGGCTTTTATTGAGGTTTGTGTGCAAAATGCATACTATGAAGTCTAATACATTTGCTAGAAACATGCAGTTGCTCTGTTATGACTGTACAATTTGTTGTGTAAACTGAGACACTTCTGACAATGAAAGGCAACTTTGTGATACTCCAGAGCAATAGATGTTAACCTGAACTCTGCTGGACAAACAAGAACATAATTATACTAAATAGTGCTTAAGGACCCATTTAATAAACCACACACACACACACACACACACACACACACACACACAGTACAGTCAAATAAACTTGGATTCCACCATTCTATCTAAAGTCCTGGCATGTTGCATCAGTATATGCTCAATTATGCTGTGAGAAAAAGCAGCCCTCAAATTTCAGTGGCTTGAAAGATAAAAGTTCATATCACACTGCATGTCCATAGGTGGTCAGCTGGGACTTTGCTCTGCTCCTTTGTCATCATTGCTCAAGACCCAGGGTGGTGGAACATCCCCTAGCTAGAACATTCTCAATCACTGTGCCAGAGAGAAAGCAGTGTCTTATAACAGCACCTAACTGCAATGCCAGGAAATACTTCTGGCCCCAATTCATTGACAAGAGTTGGTCACATGGCCCTAGTAACTTCAGGGGTCCAGAAAGTGAAATCCTACCATGTGCCTGGAGTTTGAAGAACTGCAAATATTTGTTTAGCAGCATTATAGCTAGCACAAAGAGTGTTTATAATTTTTTAAAAAATACACTGTGTTGACCTTAGAGTTGTGAGTTAAGTTTTATTTGGGGCAAAATGAGGACGTTAGCCCAGAGACAGCATTTCAGATAGCTCTGAGAAACTGCTCCAAAGAGATAGGGGGGAAGGTCAGTATATATGTGATTTTGGTGAAGGGGGAGTACATGCAACCAAGCACTTTTTTTTTTTTTTTTGCGGTACGCGGGCCTCTCGCTGCTGTGACCTCTCCCGTTGCGGAGTACAGGGTCCGGACGCGCAGGCTCAGCGGCTGTGGCTCACGGGCCCAGCCGCTCCGCGGCATGTGGGATCTTCCCGGACCGGGGAACGAACCCGTGTCCCCTGCATCAGCAGGCGGACTCTTAACCACTGCGCTACCAGGAAAACCCCCAAGCACCTATTTTTTGCAGAAGGTTACTGCTAGTCGCGAGGAGCAGACGTCACCACGAAGGATATTAGTGCTTTTCTAGATAAGAGGAGATGCAAGAATTGGGCTCATAAAATCTTCTGAAAATATCTAACTATCTGAAAACCTGTTCTGCCAGTTTTCCCCGGGCATAGAGGGCCTCATTCCTGATCTCCACCCTGAACTTTTTTCAGGGGGTGTTGAAGGTCAGCAGCTGCAGCAGCTCATGATTTAATCCTTGTAGAGGTAGATGGTAACTACCAATTTGTAGTTGGCAACTGTCCTTTTTTTTTTTTTTTTTTTTTTTTTATGCGTTACGCGGGCCTCTCACTGTTGTGGCCTCTCCCGTTGCGGAGGACAGGCTCCGGACGCGCAGGCTCAGCGGCCATGGCTCACGGGCCCAGCCGCTCCGCGGCATGCGGGATCCTCCCAGACCGGGGCACGAACCCGTGTCCCCTGCATCGGCAGGCGGACTCTCAACCACTGCGCCACCAGGGAAGCCCTGTCCTTTTTTTAAAATAAACTTTTTACTTTAGAATAGTTTTAGATTTACAGAAAAGTTGCAAAGATAGTACGGCCATGTCTTTTTAAAAATATGTCTTTATAGCTGAGGAAATGATGATGCTTAGTCCAAAGATACCAAGAAGGAAAACAAAATCTGAGCATGTTGTTGCCTAAACCCTCTATTTTCTATTCTAAGTCCCTACATTCTGCCAGCCAATGTTGAAAATGGCATTAGTCAATTCTAGGCTTGCCCTGCTACTTGAAGCTCTGTCAATAGCTGCCTCTATTACCTTCTAGATATTGGAGGAAGAATTATATCATATCCTGACACCGACCAGAGACTAAGTTGCCAGATGCCATTTGGAGTGAAAGCCTTCTGTGGCTGCAGGACCAATAAAACTGACCTAAATAAAGGAAGAGGAGGGAGATACTAGTTACAGGAATAAACTTCCCTATCAACTCCTGATCATAACATAAGCCATTGGTTTTTTGTGTTTTTGTTTTTTTTCTTGACTGCACTATGGGAGTACATCATTCATGTAGCAATGGTAAGACATGGGCTGTTTGAAGGGTGACCTGACAAATACAATGTATGCTGGCTGACACCTATAGCATTCTTATGGTAATATGTATCTTTTGGAAAACATTGTTTAATGGTGGGTGGTTGGAATGATATTTCTGCTACTTTTAAGCCCTTAAAATGAAAAACAAGTATTTGCAGTTTGAAGGGAAGATAAAACATTAGGTCTAAGTTTTAGATCTAATAATTTATCTCCCAGAACTCTAGAGCCATGATTGGACTGAAGGTGAATATCATGGTTGGCTCCAAGCATCTAGCAATGTCTGAATGCAAAGTAGGAAACAGGACCAGTTCTACAGTTGAGGCCAGGAGACAAAACTACACCAGATACTCAGAAGAAACACAGCTACACTGTCAATGAGTCCAGAGAGAAATGCCTCTCATGAGTTCTCAAAGAGAAGAACAACATAACAGAGAGCACCCTTGGCAAATACTGTAATGACTTACATTGAGCTATTTCTTTTTTTTTTTCATGTATGTACTCATCTATAGAAAATCCTTTCACATTGTTTTCAAGGCAATTTCATGTACATTTTATTAGCCTGCATTTCACGACTTCAAATTAATCTGCTTTTCAGGTTTCACATTCTTAAATGTCTTGTGGTAAACAGACATTACAAGAAGTAAATCAAAGTATTATGGTAAAGGACCTTAGTCAGTAATGAGATAGGAGAATATAAACAGCTTTGAGATAAATGTACAACATGTATGGGGATATGTACGTACACACACAAAACACACACACATACACACATATATTTAGGTGAGGGAGATAATTAGACATAAGCAATGTGTATACATATTGATTCCAAAATAAAATGTATATTAGTTTGACTACATCTGTTATTAATTTTATTTTATTATTTTTTTACATCTTTATTGGAGTATAATTACAATGTTGTGTTAGTTTCTGCTGTATAACAAAGTGAATCATCTATATGTATACATATATCCCCATATCCCTTCCCTCTTGAGACTCCCTCCCACCCTCCCTATCCCACCCCTCTAGGTGGACACAAAGCACTGTAATAAATGCCATATATGACAAACCCACAGCCAACATCATTCACGATGGTGAATAACTGAAACCATTTCCTCTAAGATCAGGAACAAGACAAGGGTGCCCACTCTCACCACTATTATTCAACATAGTTTTGGAAGTTTTAGCCACGGCAATCAGAGAAGAAAAAGAAATAAAAGGAAGCCAAATGGAAAAGAAGAAAACTGTCACTGTTTGCAGGTGACATGATACTATACATAGAGAATCCTAAAGTTGCTACCAGAAAACGACTAGAGCAAATCAATGAATTTGATAAAGTAGCAGTAGGCAAAATTAATGCACAGAAATCTCTTGCATTCCTATACACTAACAACAAAAAATCTGAAAGAGAAATTAAGGAAACACTCCCATTTACCATTTCAACAAAAATAATAAAATGCCTAGGAATAAACCTACCCGAGGAGATCTATTTCATTTAATGCTCTTCAATAAGTTCCATTGCGTCAAAACATTTAATTAAAATGAGTGGAATTTATTTACTTAAAATAAATGGGGGCTTCCCTGGTGGCGCAGTGGTTGAGAGTCTGCCTGCCAATGCAGGGGACACGGGTTCGAGCCCTGGTCTGGGAGGATCCCACATGCCGCGGAGCAACTGGGCCTGTGAGCCACAACTACTGAGCCTGCGCGTCTGGAGCCTGTGCCCCTCAACAAGAGAGACCGCAATAGTGAGAGGCCCGCTCACCGTGATAAAGAGTGGCCCCTGCTTGCCACAACTAGAGAAAGCCCTCCCACAGAAACAAAGACCCAACACAGCCAAAAATAAATAAATAAAATGTAAACTGTTGATTCATTCATGTAATTAAAAATAAATAAATAAAAATAAATGGGTCATTAGGATGACATATAATTTATCATCCAAATAATGGGGAGGTTTTGAGAGCAAATTAAACATTTATACCCAGACAATAAGAGTAAACCAGGACTGTCTCAGGCAGAATGGGGAGAATGATCACCCTAATTTCAGTAGACTACAGGTACACACTTCTTTATGAGCCCAGAATGTCTCCCTGGTTGCGAATGTCTACCAGTATTTCCAGACAGTCAGTTTCTATGGAGCCAGTCAGGCATGTTGAAGTCTCAGAGATCTGGAACTGACGTGATCTTAATGTAAAGGTTTTTTCATTGACTTTAAACTTTAATCCCTTATTGGTCTTTCATATAAACTAGCCTCAATCAGGGCCATCCTTATAATATGTTTTTGTTTTTGTTTTTAACAACTTTGAATTTCTGGCCCCTGCATTCCTGTGGAAATGTGTGGATGAAAATAGTTGTAAGAAGCAAGAGTCTTTACCTACTGACTTTATGTCCTGACACTGACTTGCCTATATATTTCCATTAAAAAAATCTAACCTTTCCTACAAATTATGCTATTATGATAAGCATCTTTGTATCCACACCTCTGCATAATTTTTTTTATTGTCCCAGGACTAATGTCCAACATTTGAATATCTAGGTCAAAAAATGTGACATTTCTAAGGCTCTTGATACATGTTTCTGATTGCTTTTCAGAAATTACCAATTTAAACAATCAGTAGTAATGAATGGTATTTTTACAGTATTTTTACATCATCATCAACATTGTACTTTCTTTAATGTTTGTAAATTTAGTAGATGAAAAGTGGTACCTTATTTTACTTTTTCTTTGAAATACTGGTTTTTAGACTATACCCACTGATTCTTAGGTTATACATATTTTGTATGTTTATGAACCAATTTAATGTGGTTTCTTATGAATTTCCTATAGATATTCTTTACCAGATTTTGATTGTTATGTTCATTTTCTCCTGTTTGATTTATAAAAACCATTTACATATTAACTATAATGTATACATACATATATCCATTGCCATTATATGTGCTATAGATACTTCTGTCTTTTTGTTGGTTTGTCTTTTGTCAATATGTTTTGTTTGTGGTAATTTTGACATCCATAAGTTTATTTATTCTCACCCTCCTGAAGTCATACATAACTAGCTCATCTTTTTAATATTTTGAGTATAATTTATGCTTATAAAGACTGAGTTAAGCAAAAAAAAATCCCTTTTATTGTTTTTTTAAAAAATTAACTCTATAAAGTATTTTAGTGTATGCTGTGAGATAACTTTTTCTTTGGATAAACAAATATTCCAATTTGAGTTTTAACCCTTAATATTTATTACATTATGTTTTCTTGGATTTTAAAACAATTTCATAGTCCATCTACTGAGTTCTATGTTAAGACAGAAATGTTCTCCTTGTTATAGCTTTTTTATGCTTTTAAGTTATATCAGTATTTTCCTCACCCCAAATTTTATTGAGTGTTTTCACTTGCTTAATTTACTGTGGATTTTAGAATCATTACATTTAGAAAGACACTTTGGGATTTAATGCCATCACAAAATTACAGTTGAGATTGCTCTAAATGTAATTATTAATTTGAGGAGATAGCAGCTTATATTTTTAAAAGAGAATTAGGTTTAAGTTTTGAAACTTCCCTGATTGAAATTCTTCATGCAAGGAGAGATACTATAGAGAAACCTATTTTAACTTATTACAAGAATCCCCAAATGATAAAATAGGAGTGATACACTATAACTCCCTCAACCCATGGTGTTGTGAGGCATATGGTAAAGGGAAGAGTATTTAAAAGGGTGTTTAGGACATCCTGAAGGGATGTCAAGGGATGGTGGAACCATGTTAAGAGTGCTATCCAGGGGGGCTGGCAATGGACGGAGACCAAAACTAAACTGGTCATGTCAGAGGAACTTTTCACCGTTAGTATGGCCCCGGGATTTTTATCTTCCCTCTGGGTTGTGGTGATCAACATTAGGGAATTGTAGACCTGGAACTCAGGAAAGGAGACATCACCCTGGACTAGGGGAGGATAACCAACACAAACACACAGTAAGGCTGGCCCTCCAGATACTCCAGATTGGTAAGGCAGTGCATGTTCCTGGCTGGGGGTAGCTTGGATCGGCCAGCAGAATCCTTTGCCAAGATTCACTAACTAAGATGGAATTTTGGCAGAATTTCCAGGAAATTTGAGCCAAATTGTGAAGAGACCTGGACCCTGTGGAATGTCAGGTAGGAGACATGAGAAAATCATTTAATTCAGAATCATTTGTTTGATCCAAAACTGTAAAGGGGGAGCAGTCTAGGAGATATAAATTCATGAGAATTCCTCCCAAACAAGATCTTCCCGATATCTGCTTTATCTGTCAGTCTAGGGTTTTGCAGGACATCGGTCTGTTTGTACCCTCACATATTCTTGAACGCAAGAGGGCAAGACCCATGAGTTTACCCAGAATGCAAAGTACAACATCATACCTTTTTTGTATTGTTGATTGCAAAGAAGAGTTAATTTCCTTGTTAAGCTAAGAGTGTTAGAAATTTGGAGATGGTGTAGAGTTCCTTTCCAAGTAATTTTTTGAGAAAAAGGAGCTCTTCACCCTGACTTCCTCATTTTTCTATCATGGAAACTGGGAAAGGAATAAATTGATGCCATCTGGAAGTAACTTTAGCTCTATTTTAAAAAGAAATTTTACTTACATTTTGCTAAGCCATTAGGAAATCACATTTATTTAAATGTTTTACAAATATGTATGATAATTTTTTATCTTTATGTTCCCTGTCTTTTTTAAAAACATTTTTTATTGGAGTATAGTTGATTTACAATATTGTGTTAGTTTCTGCTGTACAGCAAAGTGAATCAGTTATACATATACCCACTCTTTTTTAGATTCTTTTCCCATATAGGTCAATGCAGAGTATTGAGTAGAGTTCCCTTTGCCATACAGTAGATGCTTATTAGTTATCTATTTTATATATAGTAGTGTGTATATGTTGATCCCAATTTATCCCTCTCCCTGTTTTCCCCCTGGTAACCATGATTGTTTTCTACATCTGTAAATCTATTTCTGTTTTGTAAATAAGTTCATTTGTACATTTTTTTTTAGATTCCACATATAAGCGATATCACACGATATTTGTCCTTCTCTGTCTGACTTACTTCACTCAATATGAAAATCTCTAGGTCCATCTATGTTGCTGCAAATGGCATTATTTTGTTCTTTTTTAATGGCTGAGTAATGTTCCACTGTATAGATGTACCACATATTCTTTATTCATTCCTGTCAGTAGACGTTTAGGTTGCTTCCATGTCCTGTCTGTTGTAAATAGTGCTGCAAAGAATGTTGGGGAGCATGTATCTTTTTAAATTGTGGTTTTCTCTGGATATATGCCCAGCAGTGGGATTGCTGGATCATATTGTAGCTCTTTTTTTAGTTCTTTAAGGAACCTCCATACTGCTCTCCATAGTAGTGGCTGTACCAATTTACATTCCCACCAAGTGTAGGAGGGTTCCCTTTTCTCCACACCCTCTCCAACATTTATTGTTTGTAGATGTTTTGATAATGGCCATTCTGACCAGTGTGAGGTGATACCTCATTGTAGTTTTTTTTTTGTTTTTTTTTTTTTTTTTGCGGTACACGGGCCTCTCACTGTTGTGGCCTCTCCCATTACGGAGCACAGGCTCCGGGCGCGCAGGCTCAGTGGCCATGGCTCCCGGGCCCAGCTGCTCCACGGCATGTGGGATCTTCCCGGACCGGGGCACAAACCCGTGTTCCCTGCATCGGCAGGTGGACTCTCAACCACTGCGCCACCAGGGAAGCCCCTCATTGTAGTTTTGATTTGTATTTCTCTAATAATTAGTGATGTTGAGCATATTTTCATGTGTTTGCTGGCCATCTGTATGTCTTCTTTGGAGAAATGTCTAGGTCTTCTATCCACTTTTTGATTGGGTTGTTTCTGTTTTTGTTATTAAGTGGCATGAGCTGTTTGTATATTTTGGAGATTAATCCTTTGTCGGTCACTTCATTTGCAAATAGTTTCTCCCATTCTGAGGGTTGTCTTTCCATTTTGTTTATGGTTTCCTTTGCTGTGCAAAAGCTTTGAGTTTAATTAGTTCCCATTTGTTAATTTTTGTTTTTATTTTCATTACTCTAGGAGATGGGTCAAAAAAGATCTTGCTGCGATTTATGTCAGAGAGTGTTCTGCCTGTGTTTTCCTCTAAGAGTTTTATAGTATCCAACCTTACATTTAGGTCTTTAATCCCCTTTGAGTTTATTTTTATGTATGGTGTTAGGGAGTGTTCTAATTTCATTCTTTTACACGTAGCTGTCCAGTTTTCCCAGCACCAATTATTGAAGAGACTGTCTTTTCTCCACTGTATATTCTTGCCTCTTTTTTTTTTTTTTTTTTTTTTTTTTTTTTTTTTTTTTTTTTTTTTGCGGTACGCGGGCCTCTCACTGTTGTGGCCTCTCCCGTTGCGGAGCAACAGGCTCCGGACGCGCAGGCTCAGTGGCCATGGCTCACGGACCCAGCCGCTCCGCGGCATGTGGGATCCTCCCACACCGGGGCACGAACCCGTGTCCCCTGCATCGGCAGGCGGACTCTCAACCACTGCGCCACCAGGGAAGCCCTATTCTTGCCTCTTTTGTCATAATGATCAGAAAGAGAAATTAAGGAAACAATCCCATTTGCAATCACATCAAAAAGAGTAAAATACATAGGAATAAATATACCTAAGGAGACAAAAGACCTGTACTCAGAATACTATAAGAAACTGATGAAAGAAATCAAAGCTTACAGAAACAGATGGTGAGATATACCATGTTCTTGGATTGGAAGAATCAATGTTATCAAAATGACTATACTACCCAAATCAATCTACAGATCCAATGCAATCCCTGTCAAATTATTAATGGCATTTTCCACACAATTAGAACAAAAAATTTTACAATCTGTATGGAAACACAAAAGACCCCAAATAGCCAAAGGAATCTTGAGAAAGAAAAACGGAGTTGGAGGAATCAGGCTCCCTGACTTCAGACTATACTACAAAGCTGCAGTAATCAAAACAGTATGGTACTAGCACAAAAACAGAAATATAGATCAATGGAACAGGATAGAAAGTCCAGAGATAAACCCATGCACCTATGGTCAATAATCCAATTCTATCTTTTAACTGTTATGGGACACAGGATGATATGGTAAGTTGATCAGTGGAGATATATTCGTCAGTGGTTCTAGATCCAACTCTGCCACTAATTACAGAAGGGACTTGGGACAGGTCACTTAACTGGTGTGGACCTCAATTTCTTCAGTTTGGAAAATGAGGTTGTTGGACTAGATAGCTGAACCATCAGCTTTAAATTTCTAAGATTATATATGTCTGCTTAGAGGTAGGGGAAAGGTGTATGTGAATAGAAAGAGTTCTTGCATTTATGCTGCAAAATAAGAAAGATGCTGTTGCATATGTACACTGCTTATTAAATAATATCCCAATTAGCTTATCCTTATTGTTTTATTATCAATGCCAATAATTTTTGCCCCCTCACCAGATGTTTAAATGCAGAATTGTGTAAACCCATACCTAGACCTTATTGACATCAGTTGAGAGTGTACTGAGCATGCGTTTGTGTGTGCATGGGTGTGTTTTCCCACAGGAACCAAATCATCATCTTCAACTGAGGATGTGATTCTTGAACAATTCGAAAGTGTTACATTAGTTACCAGGAAAAGTAAAATGTTCTTAACCGATTTACAGCAGTATCACTTCAGCTCTGCTTTCTTCCTCACTCTGGAGCAGTTGGGTTTGGGGTCTTCCTTAAAAAAACACTTTGTAATCTAAAATAATTGCGTGGTGTGTGTCTTCATTTTTCTCTGAAACTTCTTTTAAGTTTAATTAAGTCTATTACTCTTAGTTCAAACAAAAAAAAATGAATTTTACGTGGAATACAGAAAAGAAATAAGCTCTATAGAGAAAAGTAAATGATTTATATAAGATATACCTCATATATATACGAGGTAGGAAAAAAAAGTCCTGCAGAACTTCAGGAATATCCACTTTTCTTTGGATAAGTATAAGTAAAATGTTGGGTTGACCAAAAAGAAGTTTATAGAATTTTATTTTTCTTTCATCATTAAAACCTGAGTCTACCTATTATTATTGAAGAGATATGTTATCCTTATAAAGGTTCACAGCTGCATTCTTCCTTTAGCTACATCTGGGATAGAGAGTGTCAAGAAAAGAATTAGGATGATTTAGTACAAGTCCCTAATTTAAAAAGAATTAGGATGATCTAGTACAATCCCTAATTTAATGAAAAATTTATAGCCAAAGGAAAGGATCCATAATGAGGTATCATTACATCCACTAGAATGGCTAAAATTAGAAAATCTAACAATGCCAAGTATCTACTAAAACGTGAAGCAACTAGAACTTTTATACATTGCTAATGGGAATACAAAACGGTACCACTTTGGAAAACAGTTTGGCAGGTTCTTGTAAAGTTCAACATACACTTAGCTTATGACACATCAATTTTAGCAGCCCTAGGTTTTTACCCTCCAAAAGTAAAAATCATGTCTACACAAAAATTTATTCAAATTAGCTTTATTTACGGCAGCCTTAAACTGGAATCAACTCAAATGTTCATCAACAGGTGAACAGATAAACAACTGTGGCACATCTATACAATGGAATACTGCTCAGGATTAAAATGGATGAACTACTGATTTGTGCAACAATGTGGATGAATCTCAAGAACAGTATGCTGAGTGAAAGAAGCCAGACAAAAAAGAATATGTATGATTCCATTTATATGAAACTCGAGATAAGACAAATCAAATCTATAGTGATAGAAAACTGATCAGTGGCCAGGGGTGGAGATTGGGGAAGGGGCACAGAGAACCATTTGATGATGAATATGTTTCATATTTTGATTGTGGTGGTGGCTTCATGGTTGTATATATTTGTCAAACCTCCTTTTGAACTGCAATCTGGTTGTCCACAAGAGGCATCCCAAAGGTAGAGTGATTGGCGTGTCCCACTGGAAAGTAGAGGCAATAAGGGCATTTATAATCTGGAGAGAATTTACAATAATAATAAAACTGACTAAAAGTCAGTCTGACTTTTATCATCTCTATGCATTGGCAGCCTAACAGTGTCAATGATAAAATACTTCTCTCTGAAAAAACCTTTTGTTAGTCTAAGTTCTAAACAATTGTTGCTGTTGCTACTGATTTTTAAAATAACATATATCCAAGCTTCAGGTTAGCATCTGTAGTTCAGGCTTTCACTCACTATATGCTAGATTAATGCAGTAGCCTCCAAAGGCAGTTGTTCTCATTTCATTCTCTTCTTATTCCAATCTGTCCTTCATACTGCCACCAACAGCTCTAAAAATCTCTACTTGTTAAAAGTACCAGTTATTTCTCTTCCCGAAAGTGTGAGGACAATTCCCTAGCTAGGAAAACTGGGACCTTCAGGTTCTAGATCCAGCACTTCCTTTCTAGAGCCTCACTAGTTCCTTCTCCTTGGACTTTCATTTTAGTATATCTCATGATGTGGTCCTTGGACCTCCTTCCCTAGAATCACAGAAAGATATAGAGGGTAGGGATGGATGTATCTAGGTCCTGCTCAAAATCTGCAGAATTGGTATATCTGAGGATGGGGCCCCAAGCTCCTCAGGAGACTCCTAAGCATAAAACAAATTAAGCATTGCTGCTCTATCTTCCCCAACTACTTCCTTGCTGTCCTAAACATGCAGGGGACCTTCACGCCAGGAGCCTGTTTTGTAGTTCTCGTCCCTCTCCTGGAATACACTTTTCTTTAAAAAGCGAATCCTTCCAGTATTTTAAGGGCCAATCTAATTGTTACCTCTTGTATGGAATCTTCTCTGCTCCTCCTTCTCTGTGCTCCCACAGCACTTTTACACACTTAGATTGCAGCTCACATGACTCGGTGCTGTAGTTATTGTGGTAACCATTAGTATGAGTTCTCAAATGTTTCTGGTTTCCTCTCTTCCATGATAAGACTGAATTCTTGGCCCCTGGTGTTAGTGGTCATATGATCAAATTTTATCAATGAGTTGTGAGTGAAAGTCATCTGTGCCACTTTCAGGACAGAAAATTTAATAGAACCCTGTTTCTATCTGCTGTGGTGACTTGGTTATATTCCACAAAGTGATGATGGACCTCAATCTGAAGGGTCAATTGATGGGGTGGTTTTGTGAGCCCTTATGTCTACTGCCCATAGACATATGTTACTTAGAGATATCAGTAATGCCTACGAGTGGTTAAAAGATTTTGTCTTAGTCCGTTCAGGCTACTATAATAAATAATATGGACTGGGTGACTTAAAAAACATACATTATTTCCCATGGTTCTGAAGTCTGGAAGTCCAAAATCAAAGTGTTGGCAGATTTGGCCTCTGGTGGGGGACTACTTCCTGGTTCATAGATGACCATCTTCTCATTGTGTCTTCACATGGAGGAATGGGTAAGGGACCTCTCTGGGGTCTCTTTAATAAGGACACTAATCCTATTCACGAAGACTTCATCTTCATGACCTAATCATCCCCAAAGCCCCACCTCTTAATACTATTACACTGGGGATTCGGTTTCCACATGTGAATTTGGGGGTGGGGGCACAAACATTCAGTTCATAACAGACCTTATAGAACAATTAGATCCCATTACTTTGGCTTTTCTTTTACTCTTCATTAAACTGGAGCATGTGAGAGAGGATGGAGGCAGCATACAGTATTGGTTAAGAGCACAGGCTTAGACCTGGATTCACAGCCCAGTTCCACCATTTATTGGCTGCATATCCATAGTCAAGTCACTTAACCCTCCCACATCTCTATTTTCTTATTCTTAAAATGAAAATAAGAATTTCTACTCTAAAGGATTGTGGTGAGAATCAAATAAGATAATGTGTGACTCTACATTAGCTCTTTGCTGGGTATCAAACAGTACTATCTATGGTAATCGTGGAGGACCCCCTGCATCCATACGACCATCTTGCCTACGGGATTTTGCTTTCTGAGGCCGCACATCAGATAACATAGTTCTTTCATCTGAGCTAATACTTCTGGTTCAATTGGGTAGTTTTTTGAGCAAATTACTTAAATTATACGGAGAAAAAAATCAAAGTGATGCCAAAACTAAGAGTTAAAAAAACAGCTAAAGCCTTTGTTTAACCACTTTTTATGTTTTAAATACCAAACTATCTAACTTCCCTTAACAGACACAGAGAATTAGTACTATGAAGGTCTCCATACATTGAGAACATACTATTTATTGTACCTGTTTTACTAGCATTCTCACGAAAATATAAAACTTAATCCTAAAATCAAAGATATTTATAACTCAAAACTGCTTCAGAAATAATCAGATTCATTATTTTCATTTCACAGGTGAAGCAATCGAAACCTATTTTGCATATGAGATTATTAGGACTAAACTTCCAAGTGTCTTGAAGCAAATGATTTTACCCTAACACCATACTGCCCTAGACCTGGTACTTTAGTTATTGTTTACTAACACCTGTATTCTTCTTTTAGTTTTTCATTTTTAATTGTGTGAGTATAGCTGATGTACAATATTATATAAGTTACAGAGGTACAACATAGTGATTCACAATTTTTAAAGGTTATATTCCATTTATAGTTATAAAATATTGGCTATATTTTATGCATTGTGCAATATATTCTTGTAGCTTATTTATTTCATACATAATAGTTTGTACCTCTTAATCCCCTACCCCATCTTGCCCCTCCTCCCTTCCCTCTCCCCACTGGTAATCACTAGTGTGTTTTCTGTATCTGCGTGTCTATTTCTTGTTTTGTTATATTCACTAGTTTGTTTTATTTTTCAGATTCCATGTATAAGTGATATCATACAGTATTTGTCTATCTCTGTCTGACTTATTTCACTTAGCATAATACCCTACAAGTCCATCCATGTTATTGTAAATGGCCAGATTCTGTTCTTTTTTATCGCTGAGTAGTATTCCTTTATATATATATATATATATATATATATATATATTCCTTTATATATATATATATATATCTCATATCTTTATCTATTCATCTGTTGATGGACACTTCGGTTGCTTCCATATCTTGGTAATTGTAAATAAGGCCTGTATTCTTTTTTTAAAAAATATTTCTTTTATTTATTTATTTTCCTTATGTTTTTGGCTGCGTCAGGTCTTAGTTGCAGCACATGGGATCTTTTTTGTTATAGTGCGTGGTCCGCTCGAGTTTCTCTCTAGTTGTGGTCCCCAGGCTTCTCTCTAGCTGAGGTGTGTGGGTTTTTCTCTCTCTAGTTTTTGCACACAGGCTCTGTAATTTGTGGCACGCGGGCTCTGTAGTTGAGGCATGCGAGCTCAATAGTTGTGGCATGTGGGCTTAGTTGCCCTGAGGCATGTGGGATCTTAGTTCTCCACCAGGGATCGAACCCGTGTCCCCTGCACTGGAAGGTGGATTCTTTACCACTGGACCACCAGGGAAGTCCAAAGGCCTGTATTCTTAATTGGAATTTACTCTTTTATAAGAACTCTTCAAAAGTATAAGAAAGTACTATTACATTATGGGTGAATACCAAAATAGTTGATATTGATCATCATTAAATTTTACATCATTGTAGTTTATTCACTCAGGTGATTCATTCATCTCAGTGCTTAGAATTCAAGTCTTATTCATCATAAGTTGATATCCCCTACAAACTTCTATTTTTCAAAAGTTTTACAATGTATTTTACATTATTTAAAAATAACTCTATTGGGGAATTCCCTGGCTGTCCAGTGGTTAGGACCCTGCACTTCCACTTCAGGGGGCATGAGTTTGATCCCTGGTCAGGGAACTAAGATCCTACATGCTTTGTGGAGCGAAAGAAAAAACCCCACATACTCTATTTAAATCAAATTATACTATTTAGACCTTAAGCACCTTGATTACTACTTAAAATTACATGACATTCCTTCATCTCTTCCCTTCTTGCCCCCTTCCTTCCTACTTTCCTTCCTTCATCCTCCCTCCCTCCAAAAATATTTATTTAGCACTTACAGTGTCAGGCAAACTTCCAGTGGCCAGAAATACAGTGGTGAACAAAACCAACAAGGACCCTGGCCTCATAGAGCATAGCTCCTAGCAAAGAAGACAGACATCAGGCATGTAAATTAAATAAAGTGTGATCAATGTTACAGGAGGGGGATACTAAAATGAGTAAACTTTTCAATGAGGGATATTATAATTTGTGATTTTTTCAAACACAGTTGTTACACAGTGACCTTTAGCAGAACCCCTGAAGTAGCAGTGAATAATAATACATTTACATTTCCTCCTATTTCTGACCTTAGAGATGCCATTATTATATCCTATTTGCTTTTTTTCTTCCCTCACTTTCCTCTCTCAACATTATTCTGTGCTACTGTTATCTGCATAGAACCTGCTATTGTTTCTCTTCCACATCTCAGAATCACCACTGACGTTTCATCACATGGAGTGCTTTTACTATACTCCAATTTAAAATGAAAAATTAACTTAAAAAAAAAAAAAAAGGATCTGTCCCAGTCAGACTTTATCAATCCAACAAGGCAAAGGCACATCAGGAAGTTCAGAGAGCTTTCCTGAATTGGCCCCAACTCCTCCCTTTAATCTGTACCTTTCCCGGCCTCCCAGTTTACTGAAGTGTAATTGGCAAATAAAAATGTAAAATACTTTTAAAAATTTCTAAATTATACTGAAGGGCAGATATTTATACCTTGAGAAGTTTTAAAAGCACATCTCCTGACATTCTTGCCTTTCTCCTACGCTGTCATGTAACTTCTTGTTTCTAAGTATGTGGAGACACTGATGTTAATTTATGTGAGCTCATGTATGTCTATGTTGTTCTGAAAAAAAAAAGGTGTTATGAACAATGTGTATTAGCACATGAAATTTTTGCTTGACCTCAGAAACTACTATTTTGAGTCTACTTCTCTTCTGTCTCCCACTTTGTAGCTGAAAGCTTTGTTTCTTAATTAGGTATACAAATTGTCAATTATTAGTTTTCTCCTCATAACAAGAGCTGTGGATCCTGTATTGGGTTCATAGGAGCCCACTGACACTGAAACAAAACATTCAGATAAAATTATCTGGTACCTGATTCCTTCCATGTTCTATATCAGATCACCCACTGGCTTCAAATTAACCTTATCTTTGTACTTATTCCTCTGAAGGCTCTCAAGGTCCCCTCGTGTGCATGTCTATTGTGGGACTCATGCCTCACCTCACCTCACCTCACCTCATCCTGGCACCTGCTTTATCAACCTAGTCTGTCCCTGGTGTCTGTTACACCTGGTTCCATCACAGCTCCCGTAACCAAAAAGAGACATCTCCTTTTTGTTGCCTCCCTTCCCCTACTGTGTTCAAGATTTAGATAAGTGAAGTCACTCCCTCTTAATTACTTCCCTCACCTGCTTAAGATCTGCTGAAAATAACATCCAAGTGTGAAACGTATGGTCCAAAGTGCCCTTTCATGCAGGAAGGTAGAGTTTGCACTTAGTTGACTTTGGAAAGCAAACTTTATTTTGGCCGTTGTTTAGTCAGCCACACAATTCTAAAATCTTTCATCTTCCTTTCCCTTTACTTCTTAGTTAAAGGCTCTGCACAACAATTTTACACATAGTTATCTCTTTACATCTTGGCAATGTGTACAGGCTAGAATAAAATGTGGCTCTGGTGGGATTTAATGTTTTCTTATATATTTAGCTAGGCAAGGTTTCAAGTAAGAAGTGCCACTCTTCTGCATGAGAATGTTTAGATAAATAATTGGTCAGATGCTCATTTGCGGCAAGGCCGGTTTGTTCTTCACAGTCCTTGAAAGTCTTTTTTTCCCCCTGGTCACAGTCAATCTAAGCTGACCTGGCAAATGACCAGATTGCTTCTATGAAGATTACGAGTTATTGGTGTCACTGCCTCTTCCACTGTACAAATGGTTGCTATGTTTTGAACAGCAACACTTAGACCCAACCAGCCTTTCTAAATATCTTTTAAGGAAGAGGACTATGTACAATACATTTGACTTAAAGATCTGAATCTCCTCCCTGGGTTTTCTGAGTGAACTAACTTTACTTTTGCCCCCAAATTTCCAAGTCAATAGAAAACTGCCAAAGAAAACCTAGGTCAGAAGAGGATCTGTGTGCAAATTTAGCTACTGTTCCCCGGAGCTTCACCAAGATGGGCATTCTTTCCTTACCCTGGAGTCATACGAGGGATAGAGGCTCTGCTGGTTTTCAGTTGGGCTTTTCCCTGTAACTAAGTGGTACTAAGACCCAGTGAAAATAACTCCCATCTTGGATCTACACCACATTGCCTTTAGTCTTCCAGCTGCCTTCTTCTGCCAAACTCAGTGTCCTTGACCACTTGACTTTTCCATCATAGGCATTATAGGTTATGGGAAAGAACTAGTGATGCTAACTGAATTTTTTATATTCTATGCAGAGTGATTTTTAGTAGTGAAAAGCAGATGATTATGCAATAACTGGTGATTTGGGCAGCCCAATTAAGTTGGGGATATCATAGAATTGGAAATGTTATCTTGACATATCTACTCAATAATGATTTCTTAATATGGTCTATAAAAAAGGCAGAGCTCTTCATGACTGAGGTTATGTTTTCTGGAACTGTGAGACTTGTGGAAATAAGTGGTCTTACCAGAAAGTAAAGTCAGAATCATGCCTTCAGGAATGCCAGGGGTATTACAGCTACTCTTCTCTCACCACTTCTAGTTATTATAAAAGTATTGCAAAGATTTTAGGATTTTCTGAAATGAATGAGAACTTGCTGCCTGAGAAACTATCTTTGTTTCTTCCCTAAGATGGGTGGAGTCTCCTAAAGTGGGTGGGATAAGAGATTTCTTTTAAAACACATGTGCCTCAGGCAGGAGAGCTCTAGGTTTCACGGCTGACAGATTCTGCAACTTGAGGTTCATGACTTAACTTTCCTGTTCCTTATTTCCTTTTCTTGTAAAACGGACACAATAATCTTTGCATCTATGAGAAATTATGTAAAATGACTGCGGTATTGTACTTTTTACAAACATATCCAAAAATTTTGCCAAAAAGATTTCCCTCAATTAAAATAGACAGTAGTGTAATAACTGTAGGGTACTTGAGTAGTTATTTAATTCTTTAGTGGGGTGGATTTTGTTACAAACACCTAAATCAAAAAGGGATTTAAAAGAAAAGTCTACTTCTTCTAATAATGATTCTAAGTTCACCATTACTAATACGTTTCAATATTGTGTGCATGTGTGATCTGGAATCCCTCAGCCAAGGACTGGAAAATATTGTTAGTGATTAAGTGAAAATGAATCTCACTTTGGGAATAAAGGAAATAAGTATGGTTGAGAATACCTTCAACATTTTTGCATGGGTTTGGAGCAGGACTACTTTGATGTTGTAATCCTTTAAAAAGGTTCTAAGTGAAGTAGATAACGAATTTGTCTTGCAGAAAGCCTTCTCAGATGACTTTCTCTGTGCACAGGGTGGTTCCAACCACACTTGAGGATTTTATTGTTCAATACTGTGCTCATCACCCCACTGGGACTCCAGCTGAGTGGAATGAAGGAAGGTTAAATGGGAGAGCTTTTTGTTTCTGTACAGTTCTTATGTTTCTAGGAAAGGTAATTAGGAAGTGAAACCTTTAGCAGTTGGCAGTGTGCTTTGTTGGCTACTAGGGCATGGTGACAAATAGCCCTGAAAGGTCTTCACTTTCTTTTGTAAACACCAAGGTAAGGAATTTGCACAAAAATGCACTGGTGAAGATCTGCTTTTCATCATGATCTAACCACATAGTAAACAACAGAAATAACTTGTTTTAATAAAGTGTGGTGTTGAAACATTTATCAGCAAGTCCTTTCTACTGGCTTCAAAGGTATATTTGGATAAGAGAAATCCTTGCCCATAAGAACACAATCTGAAATTTAAGTTATAACATTTTCTTCATGTCAAGGTCAAGAAACATAAGGGAAAAGTTTGACTTTCGTGTAATCATGAATTTATCTCTTATTAGGCTGAGACAGTACAATTAAGTACTTATTATTTGGGGCAGATGTGGTTGGCAGAGAGGAAAAGACTGCAAAATGTTTGCTCTGGAATGGTTTAATGAATTCTATTATTTTAAGTGCCCACTTCTTTCCTTTTTTGCTGGATAGCAGCATATTGGATTTCATGAGAAGAACCTTTCCAAATGAAAAAGCATATTGTTATGATGAGAAATTATAACAAGATCTGGACTGATCTGGTAGAAAGTGACCCAGGGGAAATGGTAAAGTGAGATGCAAAACTTAAAGAAGTGGGATTGAGCCGTACGGGTAGCCAAACTCGAAATGAAAGAAAAAGAGAAGAAGGGAGAAAGTTAACATGTTTCTGATTTGGGGATGAGTACTGAAAGCTTCCAGGAATTATGGAGAAGCAAATATAATTGTTTTTTAATCCAACAGGATTTGTTGCAGTCTCGTTTTCTCTCC
This sequence comes from Phocoena sinus, assembly GCF_008692025.1. Lineage (NCBI taxonomy): Eukaryota > Metazoa > Chordata > Mammalia > Artiodactyla > Phocoenidae > Phocoena > Phocoena sinus. The sequence continues at coordinate 39,545,471 of NC_045779.1, forward strand.
TCCAAATAAGGAGCAGAACTTCCTAGGAAGGTTGTACAGCACTGACCAGTGGAACAATCTGAGATGATGAAAAATGAGCTTCTGCACTGCCCAAGACTGTGGCCACTAGCCACATGTGGCTACTGAACACTTGAAATGTGGCTAATGTGACTAGCTGAATTCTAAATTTTATTTATTTCTTTTTTAGAATTTATTTTATGGAAGTATAGTTGATTTACAATGTTGTGTTAATTTCTGCTATATAGCAAAGTGATTCAGATATATATTTATATATATATATATATTCTTTTTCATATTCTTTTCCATATGGTTTATCACAGGATATTGAATACAGTTCCCTATGCTATATAGCAGGACTTTGTTGTTTATCCATCCTATATATAATAGTTTGCAACTGCTAGTCTCAAACTCCCAATCCATCCCCCTCAACACCCTCCCCCTTGGCAACCACAAGTCTGTTCTCTATGTCTGTGAGCCTATTTCTGTTTCATAGATAAGTTCATTTGTGTCATATTTTAGATTCCACATATAACTGATATCATATGGTATTTGTCTTTCTCTTTCTGACTTACTTCACTTAGTATGATACTCTCTAAGTCCATCCATGTTGCTGCAAATGGCATCACTCATCTTTATAGCTGAGTAGAATTCCATTGTATATATGTACCACATCTTTCTCCATTCATCTGTCAATGGACCTAAATTTTGTTTATTTCTAATTGATTTTAATTTTAGTAGCCACATATGGTTAATAGCTATTGTATTGCACAACACAGCTAGGCTTCACCTTTTCAGACTTCTATATGTCATGATCAAGTGATGGGCTTTGTTGTAGATCAGGAGATAGTTTTGAGAAACTTTGTGGGCTGTGCTGAGGAAGGACAACTTGTCTTAAATCTGTGAGTGTACCAAGCCCCTCAATTTGCAATAATGAAAATATTCCTTAATTGTGAGTGTTTCTTAGCTGTTAATCCCATTTGTGTACTCAGGATTGGTGGTGAACAACACCACACTTACCTGGACTGGCTGCACTGGCCAAAGGAATAGAAAGGGGGATGCTCCAGCAGAGAATTAAAGGGCAGGCTTTTTAAACTGAATTAGATGAACTCTCAGAGCTTCCAACTATTTTGGCCTTTGAATAACTGCTGAATTACCAGATGACACAAAGAGTAGAATTTGTTGACTATTAAAAAAATACAGTTTTTTTGCTACTGGACTGTTAAGACATTTGTTATAATATGTTATTTTGGTTGGCTTTCATGATGGATTTTTGTTTTCACTCTTAGATTGCCTTCTTGGTTCCTGGACAATCCATGAAATACAGAATTTCTGCATGAATAAATATATTCACAAGCTGATATGCTTAGGTAAAGCAAAATTTTAGTAAAGGGACAATATACATAGAGGGACAACAGAGGGACAAGAGGGAAACATGTGTGGACTAAAGGCTTCGTACAAATAACATCTAAGGGGACTTTGCTGGTAGTCCAGTGGTTAAGAATCCACCTCCCAATGCAGGGGATGCAGGTTCGATCTCTGGTTGGGGAACTAAGATCCCACATGCTGCGGGGCAACTAAGCCCGCACACTGCAACTACTGAGCACCCGTGCCACAACTAGAGAGAGAAGCCTGCGTGCCACATGGAAAGATCCCGCATGCTGCAACTAAGAGCCGATGCAGCTAATAAATAAATATTTAAAAAATAACATCTACGGATTAATTATCTCTAAGCATGGTTGGCAAAAATTTGCATGATGAGACTTGGAGAATCATTAAATACCATCTAATGTGGAACCCAATCACATCCTGAGCTAGGATGAAAGAATTACTTTTAGTGGATACCTAGATACTTGAAAGGTTTTCCATACCATCAGTATAATTCACTCTACCTTGAGAAAATGAACCAACTAACCAATTCAAGCAATTAACATCAATCCTTTCATCTTTTCACTGACCTTTCCTTTGTTTTCTGTTTCAGCAACCGTGAGAATAAGAGATTGAAAGATTATAGCAGAGAATCAGTGAGGAAAATCCTAGTTTCCATTCTGATGAAATGCTTAATTAATCACTTTACCCCATTTTCTTTAGCCCTGATGACTTATACAATCTTAATTCGTTTAATAATGAATTTACAATTTACAACTATAATTCTTGTTGTTAATATATGAAACAAAGTGTTATTGAAAACAAGGAAAGTTGCTCTGACCTCACTACCCTGTCCCCGGTACAATTCCATCCCCTCTAATCCTTGTTTGGAACTCTCTTCATACTTCTTTATTATCAGCTTCTTATTCTAAGAAGGCATGTATTATGAATGCCTTATTTAGTGTGGTATCCCCAGTACCCAGACTATGACTGGAAAACAATTGTTGCTAAATAGATATTTATTAAGTATTGTTTCTTTAAAGTATAAATATCTTTCCTTTGTTTCTGTAATCTTTTGGAATTGTGTTGTTTAGTAGAGTGACTGATTCATTTCTGTCTGCTCATGAATATAGCTATACTCAGACTTTATATTTTATATAATTCCTAATGAAGCATTATTAAATATTTTATATAATTAATTTGAAAGAATATCTGGGATTCTAAAGGGCAGCTTAAACCACTTCTTCGCAAAGAGTTTGAAAAAATATGCTTTCAATATTGTTTATGGGATGATTGTGTCCTATATTAAGAGGCTTTGGTATTCTTTATCCCTTCCTAATTTCCATAGAACTCTTCCAGACAAAGGAAGCAAGCTGAACTTGGTACGTTAATCGATCAACTAACCAACAGGTCTTGAGTTCCTCATATGTGAAAATGACTATTTGAAGTGATTTGATGTTGGTGTGCCTGCCTTTGAACTGAAGGCCATGTTACTATACAAGTGTAAATCCCTGTGCCTCCTTTTTCAACACACCTGTTTGGTTTAAAAACAAACATTAGATCCACAGTCCACAAGAACAGAAATTTACTCCACTTTTTAATGGCTTCCCAAACGTCTGGAGAATTTCACAGTGTTAGTGAATATCATGAAAGAGAATAGGTAGTTTTAAAAAAGTGAGAAAAGAAACTTTTACTGCTTCAAAAACAGTGGCAAGTCTCCTGAAGTGGTAAATGGACCACCTGTGGGCTCTGGCACCAGAAAATGTATAATTTATTTTAAAGCACGAGGTATATATCTGTCCTTCTAAATGTCTATCTGAAATAATGTGTGTATTGTATATGAAAATGAAGCAGGGAAACATTTAAGCACAGTATGCTTATTTATTTCAAAGCTATTATTCTTCCTGTCAACAAGAATAAAATTTATTCACTCAGGTAAGTATAGAGTCAGGCATTTTCTTGCAATAAAGAGAGTAAGTAGATCACACTTTGAAAACCTGTCTGCTCCTATTTGGAAAAGCACTGCCTTGAATCCTAAAAATTTTATTTGAAAGTCTACAAACATTGCAGTGGGAAAGGGAAAGCTTAAGCTCAGATGGAAACCACTTACACTCTCAGTAGTCCTAGGATTTGTATCTCTGGGAACACCCAAGCCCACAAATAGTTTATCTAGGTGTTCAGCATTAAACACAGAGTTAAGGGAAAGGATTTGTTATTTCCCCTGGCTAGTTCCAATCCCTTCCTTCTTTTTAGTACTAGTTTATTATTTATGAGATTTACAGAAACACAGATATTAGAGATGGGAAATCTCTATGAAATTAAAATACCTTTTCCCTATAAATGCAAATCTCCTGTTCGTCTCAGAACTGTGTGTGTGCGGGGGAGGTGTGGGGCATTTATCAGAGTTGATGGAACAGAGTAGAGATTCACCCAGTAACACTTTAGCAAAACCCAAGTTTCCGAAATCTCTTTTCTCCCACACTTGCTCTTCAGACAGTGTTCCTTCAGTAACTGCTGTTACATTTCTGCCAAGATGATCTTTTAGTTCCTGGAAGGAGTTAGGGCCTTTTGCACTTCTGAACCTTCCAATTTGCTATTCCCTCAGCCCAGAACACTTCAGTAGGCTAATTTCTGGTTATCTTCAGGTCACAGCTTAAATATCTCCTCCTCACAGGAATTGTTTGTCCTTTGATTTATGTAGTGTGTATTTTGTTCTAAAAGATATTTGTAAGAGTTGGAATTTTGAAGTTGGACCAAAGAGAAATTATTGTCACTTATGACTAAACCCACAAGTTAGCTGTTAATTTATTGTTGATTTAAAACAATCATCTCTCTGCTACTGAATGATAGTTAAGACATTATAATATTTTCATTTTCAGTAATGGCTCTTCTTTATCTCTGGTATTGAATTTCTTCTCTTCATTTTGTAGTGATATTTACTCTTACTTCCCCAGAGTTTTCTTAATTTTAACTTGGTTGCTAGATATATTATTTAAATCTATCATTTTTCTCTTTTTCACATTTCTGTTGTATATGTAATAAATTATATATATAATTACAATATATAATGAAATTTATATTACATATAAAAATATAATTTATATGCTGAAAAATGCATGAAGTATACAGATACAGTTTAAGGACTCATTATAGAACAAACATCTGTGAAACCACCAACCACTTCTTGAAGTAACCATTATCTTGAGTTTTTTTATGTTTTCTTTGCTTTTTAAAAACTATATATTTATGCATACCTAAACGATATAACTTAGTTTTGCTTATCTTTGAAATTTATTTACACAGGACAATACTACATATATTTTTTGTGGCTTGCTTCTTTCATTCAATGTTACATTTGTGAGACTTATCAACATTTTTGCATGTAGTTGTAGATCATTATATATATATATATATATATATATATATGTATGTATGTATGTATATCAGAGCTGCTTTATCCATTCATTTTTGACACTTAGATTGCTTTCATATCTTGGCTATTATAAATAATGCTGCTATGAACAGTGGGGTGCATATATCCTTTCAAGTTAGTGTCTTAGTATTCATAACATTTATACCAAGGAGTGGAATTGCTGGATCATATGGTAGTTCTATTTTTAATTTTTTGAGGAACTTTTATACTGTTTTCCATAGTGGCTGCATCAATTTACATTTCCACCAACAGTAAACTAGGGTTGCCTTTTCTCGATATCCTCTCCAAAATTTATTTGTTGTCTTTTTATGGTAACCATTCTGACAAGTGTGAGGTGATATCTTGTGGTTTTGACTTACTTCTACCTGATGATTAGTGATGTTGAGCACCTTTTCATGTGCCTATTGGCTATCTGTGTGTCTTCTTTGGAAAAATATCTATTCAGGTTTTCTGCCCATTTTTTAAATGGGTTGTTTGTTTTTTTGATATTGAGTTGTATGAGCTCTTTATATATTTTGGATATTAACCCCTAATCAGACATGTCATTTGCAAATATCTTCTCCCATTCAGAAGGGTGTCTTTTCATTTGGTTGATAGTTTCCTTTGCTATGCAAAGGCTGTTAAGTTTAATTAGGCCTCATTTGTTAAGTTCATTCTTTTATATACAGCTGTCTAGTTTTGCCAACACCACTTATTAAAGAGACTCTTTTTTCGATTGTATATTTTTGCCTTCTTTGTTGTAGATTAATTGACCATGTGTGCATGGGTTTATTTCTGGGCTCTCTGTTCTGTTCCACTGATCTATGTCTGTTTTTGTGCTAGTACCACATACTGTTTTGATTACTGTAGCTTTTTAGTATATTCTGAAGTCAGGGAGCATGACACCTCCAGCTCTGTTCTTTTTTCTTAAGATTGCTTTGGCTATTCATGCTCTTTTGTCATTCCATACAAATTTTACAGTTATTCGTTCTAGTTTTGGAAAAATGTCCTGGGAATTTTGATGGAGGTTTCATTAAATCTGTAGATTGCCTTGGGTAGTATGGACATTTTAACAATATTAATTCTTCCAATCAATGAACATGGGAAATCTTTACATTTCTTTGTATTATCTTTGATTTCCTTCATCAGTGTCTATAAAACTTATAAAACTATAAGTTTTCAGAGTACAGTAAGTCCCCTACATATGAACCTTCAAGTTGTGAAATTTCAAAGATGTGAATGTGCTTTTGCATGTCCAATCACGTAAGTTAGTTCACATGTCTGGCATACATTGTCACGTGCATTCATCCTCTACAAGTGGTTGTGCTTTAATGTACTTTACTGTACAGTAGTGCATAGAGTACAGTAGTACAGTATCTTTATTTCAAGCTAGATCTGCAAGAGGATGACTTCATTGAACTCCTTTGTGTGCAACACAGGGAGCTTACTAAGAAAGACCTTATGGAATTGGAGGCCCAGAGAAAGGATTAAGAGAGACATGAGGAAGAAGTAACTGAAGAACTGAAGAGATTCATGATGCAGGAAATGGCTAGGTGATTTTCTTTATTCGAGGAGACACTGTTAGTTTTGAGGCACAGGACCTGAAAGTAGAACGGCACACAAAGGCTGCAGCAGCTATTCAGAATGCAATCCAGTGCTACTGTGTCATCTATGATGAGAAAAAAAAAAGCAGACATCACTGTATTGGTTTTTCGAGAGGGTAGATAGAGTTGAATCCAACAAGGAACCAGAACCTGTGTCAGGAATGAGTGTAATTACAGCTTGCCCTCCATCTATTGCTGATGATCTTTCAGCTCTACCATCTCCCACCTCCTCTCCCTCCTCCAGTCAGTAACTCTTCTTTCCTGTTCACTCGATGCCAGCCCCTGTATGTCAACTGTTGTACTATACTACAGTACTTTTCACGGTACTGTACTGTAAGATTAAAAAATTTTTCTTGATGTCTTGTGTTTGTTTATGTATTATTTGTGTGGAAAGTATTATAAACCTATTACAGTACAGTACTATATAGCTGATTGTGTTAGTTGGCTACCTAGGCTAAATTTGTTGGACTTATGGACTAATTGGACTTATGAAAACGCTCTCGGAATGGAACTCGTTCATATGTAGGGGACTTACTGTATAGGTCTGTCACCTCCTTGGTTAAGTTTATTCCTAGATATTTTATTCTTTTTGATGCAATTGTAAATTGACAGTGTTCTTGCTTTCTCTTTCTGTTAGTTTGTTATTAGTGTATAGAAATGCAACAGGTTTCTGAATATTAATCTTGTATGCTGCAACTTTACTGAGTTCATTTATTAGTTATAGTAGTTTTTTTGGTAGAAACTTTAGGGTTTTCTATATCCACATATGTCATGTTATCTGAAAATAGTGACAGTTTTACTTCTTTCATTACAATTTGGATACCTTTTATTTCTTTTTCTTTTCTGATTGCTATGGCTAGAATTTCCAATACTATTTAAATAGGAATAGTGAGGGGGGCATCCTTGTCTCATTCCTTACTTTATAGGAAAATCTTTCAGTTTTTCACCATTAAGTATAATACTAACTGTGGGTTTGTCATAAATGGCCTTCATCGTGTTGAGATATGTTCCCTCTATATCAACTTTGTTGAGAGTTTTTAATCATAAATGGTGTTGAATTTTGTCAAATGCTTTTTCTTCATCTATTGAGATGATCATATGATTTTTATCCTTCATTTTGTTAATGTGGTGTATCAAATTGACTGATTTGCAGATACTGAAACATCCTTGCATCTCTGGGATAAATCCCACTTGACCATGGTGTATGATTCTTTTCATATATTGTCAAATTTGGTTTGCTAATATTTTGTTGAAGATTTTTGCATATATATTAATCAGGTATATTGGCCTGTAACTTTCTCTCTTTTTTTGTACTGTCTTTGTCTGGTTTTGGTATCAGAGTAATGGTGGCATTGTTGAATGAATTTCGAAGTGTTTCCTTCTCTTCAATTGTTTGGAATTGTTTCAGAAGAATAGGTATTAACTCTTCTTTAAATGTTTGGTGGAATTCCCCTGTGAAACTTTCTGGTCTTGGACTTTTTTTCAGAGATTTTTCTTACTGATTCAACTGCTTTTCTTTTTTTTGTGTTTTTTAACTTGTCAGAGTGTTTCTGTTTATTAGTGAGAAATATGCATTGCCTTGCCTAGTAAACAATTAGACCACAGCATGTTCTGTGAGAGTGTTAGGTGTATAACAAACTTAACATTTTACAATCAAAGTTAGGTTTCTTGCATGCTGGAGAAATAGGGACTCTCCTTTAGTCAAAATTTCTAATTAACTGAGAGTTGGCTCATACTGGTTTATCCCTTATCACTCCTAAAATATGTGAAAATTATACATAAACTCAGAAAACCCTGAAGAACAATGGTGAACTGCGTCAGAAGAAGAAATAAGGCTTGAAGCCCTTACTTTGTCCTTGTTCACAACCTGGGGCCAGTGTATGTAGATGTGCAGAACTTAAATTGTTGTGTGGGATGCAATGGCTTGTGCTCCAGGTTCTGTTTCCTTTGACCTCCTGTTAACTCCAAGCCCAACCTCCAGCATGACCTGTAGCCAGCATTCTTGCTTGACCTTCCAAGCTAATTTATATTCTTCTAGACCTGATCCTTTTTTGTTGTTTAATCTGAAAACCAAGTGTTACTGTTTTTACTTCTTTTTTCTGGAAATTTTCTTTTAGCAAAAATTACACTTCTGGCTTTGGAAGTCTGGGGACTCTTCCAGGCTAAAAATAAGATACTAATATATGCTTGCCCTAAAACTTGTCCCACCCTCTACATTCTGGGATATTGTCAATCTTCTCTGTCAACCTGATTCTTTTTATTTCTGTTTTTCTCTTTTGTCATATATACTCTTTTTTTCTTTTTGACATCTTTATTGGAGTATAATTGCTTTACAATGGTGTGTTAGTTTCTGCCATATAATAAAGTGAATCAGCTATACATATACATATATCCCCATATCTCCTCCCTCTTGTGTCTCCCTCCCACCCTCCCTATCCCACTCCTCTAGTTGGACACAAAGCACCAAGCTGATCTCCCTGTGCTATGCTTCTGCTTCCCATTAGCTATCTAATTTACATTTGGTAGTGTATATATGTCCATGCCACTCTCTCACATTGTCCCAGCTTACCCTTCCCCCTCCCCATGTCCATTCTCTACATCTACGTTTTTATTCCTGTCCTGCCCCTAGGTTCTTCAGAACTTTTTTTTTCTTAGATTCCATATATATGTTTTAGCATACAGTATTTGTTTTTCTTTCTGACTTACTTCATTCTGTATGATAGTCTCTAGGTCCATCCACCTCCCTACAAATAACTCAGTTTCATTTCTTTTTATGGCTAATATTCCATTGTATATATGTGCCACATCTTCTTTATCCACTCATCTGTCGATGGACACTTAGGTGGCTTCCATGCCCTGGGTATTGTAAATAGAGCTGCAATGAATTCTGTTCAGATTATCATTTTTCTTCCTTATTCAGTCTTGGAAGATTGTATGTTTCAAGGAATTTATCCATTTCTTCTAGGTTTTCCAATTTGTTTCTCTATAACTGTTCATAGTAGTCCTTTATGATTGCATTTTTTTCTGTGATTTTGGTTGTCATTTCTTTCTTTCATTTCTTGTTTTGTTCATTTGAGTCCTCTCTCTTTTATTCTTAATTAACCTGGCTGAAGGCTTATCAATTTTTTAATATTTTCAAGAGAACAGCTCTTGGTTTCATTGATCTTTTCTTTTCTTTTTGGCCTGCATTTTATTTATTTCCACTTTGATCTTTATTATTTCCTTCCTTCTGCAGGCTTTGGGCTTTGTTTGTTTTATTTTGCTAATTTTAATAATAGTAGGTTAGGTTGTTTCTTTGAGATTTTTCTTGTTTCTTGAGGTAGGCCTGTATTACTATAAACTTCCCTAGAACTGTTTTGCTGTGTCCCAGAAAATTTGGAAAGTTGTGCTTTTATTTTTGTTGGTCTCAAGGTATTTTGTACTTTCTTCTTTGGTTTCTTTGTTGACTCATTGGTTTTTTAGTAGCATGTTGTTTAGTCTCCTCATATTTGTGTTTTCTCATTTTATTTCCTGTAATTCTAGTTTCATACCATTGTAGTCAGAAAAGTTGCTTAACATAATTTCTATTCTCTTAAATTTGTTAAACTTGTTTTGTGGCCTAGCATGTGATCTATCCCAGAGATATTCCATGTGCACTTCAAAAGTATGTGTATTCTGCTGTTTTCAGATAGAATGTCCTGTAGATATCTATTAAGTCCAACGGGCCTAATGTGTCATTTAAGGCCACTGTTTCCTTATTGATCTTCTGTCTGGATGATCTGTTCATTGATATAAGTAGGGTGTTAAAGTTCCCTACTATTACTGCAGTATTGTCAGTTTCTCTCTTTTTGTCAGCATATATTAATATATAATATATATATAATTAAATAATTAATATATGTTATATATAATTAACATATTGTATAATTAATATATTAGATATAATTAATATATTATATATTATATATAATTAGTATGTTATATATATTATATAATTAATATATAATATATATAATTAATATATTAATATTTTGTTAATATTTGCTTTATATATTTAGATGCTCTTATATTAGGTGCATTTATGTTTACAAATGTTATATCCTCTTCTTGTATTGATCCATTTATCATTATATTATGCCCTTCTTTGTCTCTTATTATAGACTTTGTTTTAAAGTCTACTTTGTCTGATATGAGTATTGCTACCTCAGCATTCTTTTTTATTTAAAAAATGTATTGAAGCATATTTGATTTATAATATTATGTTAGTTTCAGGTGTACAGCATAGTTATTTAGTATTTTTACAGATTATACTCCACTGAATGTTACTACAAAATAATGTCTATCGCCCCAGCTTTCTTTTCCTCTCCATTTGCATGAAATATCTTTTTCCATCTCCTTACTTTCAGTCTGTGTGTGTCATTAGCTCTGAAGTGAGTCTCTTGTAGGCAGTATATAGATGAGTCTTATTGTTTAATCTAATCAGCTACTTATTATGTCTTTGGATTGGAGCATTTAGTCCATTGACATTTAGAGTGATTATTGACAGGTATGTACTTATTGACATTTTGCTATTTGTTTTCTGATTGTTTATGTTGTTATTCTTTTTTCTTTTCTTCTTCTTTTAATCTCTTACCATGTGATTTCAGGATTTTCTTTAGTGTTATGTGTGTGTTCCTTTTTCTCTAGCCTTTGTATATCTATTGTAGGTTTTTGATTTGTGGTTATCATGGAGGTCATATATGTTGACCTATAACTATATCTATTTATTTTAAACTGATGGTCTTGGTCATTTAAGTTCAAATTCTGAAAGCTCTATATTTTTTACTCCTCCCTCACCACGTTTTGTGGTTTTTTATGTCATATTTTATATTTTCATGTCTATCCTTTAGCTGTTTATTGTAGTTATTTATAGTTGATTTTACAGTTTTTGTTTTTCAAACTTCATACTATCTTATTTAAGTGGTTGGTTGATTCACAGCCTTTACTATATATTTGCCTTTATTAGTGGGAATTTTCCCTTACTATAATTTCTTATTTCTTGTTAAAGCCTTTTCTTTTTCACTTAAAGAAGACCCTTTAACACTTCTTGTAAGTTCAGTTTATTATTGATAAACGTTTTTAGTTTTTGCTTGTTTGAAAAGTTCTTTATCTCTCCTTTGATTCTGAATGAGAACCTTGCTGGGTAGAGTATCCTAGGTGGTAGTTCTTTTTCCTTACATCACTTTAAATATATCATGCCACTCCCTTCTGGTTGGCAAATTTTCTGCTAAAAAATCAGCTTATATCCTTGTGAGGTTTCCTTTGTATATGACTCTTTGTTTTTCTCTTGCTGACTTTAGAATTCTCTATCTTTAACTTTTGCCATTTTAATTATGATATGTCTTGGTTTGGGTATTTTCAAGTACATCTTGTTTGGGACACTCTGTGATTCCTGTACCTAGATATCTCTTTGCTTCTTCAGGTCTGGGAAGTTTTCAGCCACAATTTTATCACATATATTTCCCACCCCTTTTCCTCTCTTCTCTTTCTTCACCACTATAATGTGAATGTTATGATGCTTGATGTTGCCCAGAGGTCCCTTAAACTATTCCCATTTTTTAAAATTTATTTTTCTTTTTGTTGCTCTGATTGGGTGATTTGCATTATTCTATCTTTTAGATTGCTTATGCATTCTTCTGGATCACCTCATCTGCTCTTAATTCCCTCTAGTGTATTTTTCATTTAAGATCTTCTATTCTTCAGCTCTGACTTGTTCTTTTTATATTTTCTAGTTCTTTGTTAAAATTCTCACTGTGTTCATCTATTCTTTTCCTCAGTTCAGTTAGAATCATTATTACTATTGCTTTGAACTCTTTGCAGGATAAATTATAGTATCTATCTGTTTCATTAAGGTTTTTTTTCATGTTATTTTTCTTGTTCCTTCATTTGAAACATATTATTCTGTGTTCTCATTTTGTTTAACTTTCTCTGTCTCTAATAAAGTTAGGTGAAACAGTTACCTATCCCTGCTTTGAAGGTGTGTCCTTGTGTGGGAACATCCTTATGCAGTCTGCATGTGTACGGTAGCTTTGGTGGGAGAGCGGGATCTGAAGTGAGCATTGTATGTGTCTTCCCCTGGGGTGAGCTGGCAGCCACTGTTTTGATGGGAGGTAGGGCTGGAGTTGGAGGGGCTACAGGCAGAACTGGGTGAAAGCTAGGGTTTCTTCTATGCTCAATGAATGTCACTGCCCTACCAGGGGTGGTGTTGGGGCCTAAGTGGCTAGAGCAGGAGTCCTGAGAGAGTTAGGTTTCTCCTGGTTGTGATGGCCGTCTCCTCCTTGGTTTGGGAATGGCTGGGCCCAGAGGGCTTGGGTCTGCACTTCTGTGCTGGTTTCACTTTTTCCTGGAGTGTTCACCTTGGTTAGAGGCTGGGTTGTGGCCGGAGGGGTTTGCGTCACACCACCGAGCTGGCCCCACTCTTTCCCAAGTGTGCACAGGGTCGTGTTTTGTGGCAGTGGCAGTCTCCTCCATTTTGCTAGCCTCCCTCCCTTCCAAGTATGCACAGGGACAGTCACTCTGGTGATGGCAGCCTCCTCCTTGCAGTTAGCCTCACTCCCTTCTGAGTATGTGCACAATGGCTCCCTCTGTCCTGGTCAGAGGCGGGACCAGGTCCTCACTGGCTCCAGTCCCTCTAAGTATGTGCAGTCTGGTTGGCAACAGCAGCCTCTGCCTTAGAGGGGAGCAGCACCAGAGCAAGAAGGGCTGGGGCTGGAGCAGGAGTCTTGTGCGGGCTGGGGAGCGTGCCAGAGCTGTACTGGCAGGCCAGCCAGAGCCCCAGGCAGTTTTCAATCTGCTACCTCTGTAGTGATACTGGGAATAAGCAAATCTGTGTGTGCTTTTTAAGAGCAGAGTCTCACCTTCTTATAACCCTCCAGTAAGCCCCACTGATCTTCAAATCAGCTAAGGCGATGTGTCTTTCTGGTGTTGGATTGCAGGGCTAGGATGCTTAGCATGTAGCTTGAACGACTTGCTCCCCAGGGAGCATCCACAAGCCTGTGAAATCCCCCTCCTCTTCTGTGTCTCCTACTAGGAGTGCAGGCCCCAGACCAGACTTCTTCTCCTCCCTTCCTACCAGATTCTGCGTGAATCTTTATTTCCAGCCTTGATTATAAGACAACTGTTCTGCTAGTCCCCAGGTCAACTTCATCGAGAGTTATTCTACGTGTCTTTGTAGTTCTGATGTGTTCGTGAAGGGAAGTTAGCCCAGTGGCTTCCTACTCGACCGTCTTGATCTCCTGACTCACAATGACTACAATTTCTTTTCTAAAATGAGAAACTGAGGGATAAACCTGTCTATAACTGCCACACCTGGGCCTTGATCAATGTGTTTAACTATTGTCTGCCTCTTGTCCCTACAATGGAGAGAATAAATAGAATAGTAAAAGGGTTGATGAGTTAACTTTAATTTATAAAATTACCTTTTTATATTAAATAGACATCACAATATTTGAACCCACAGAGTATTTATACTTCAGTTGATCATTTAATTTTTTCTTCTAAATACTAAAACAACAATTTTAATGAACAATTTAGTATATCTGGTTTATGATATAGAGGCTTAGGCCTCCTTCTGCTGCATTAACTAATGATTTTATTTTCTTGGGAAAATTATTTAACATGAGACACTTCCTCTTACAAGAACCTTTTGGTTTGTTTATATTTCTACATATATTATTTCTGGAAATCTTAATTTCTCTTAAGAATTTGAATAGCGTTAATTTATTTAGAATGATCTTCAGCCCTTTTTGCTAAAAACCCCTTTCCCTTTTCTATTTAGTTTAAAAAATTGGGTTCTTTTTGCTTTCACATCTTTGAAGAGTCTGCCCTGAATCCACAGAATCTATTTCTTGGTGCTTACATTTATTTCTTTTTCAATGAAACTATAGCTTATTTTGTCTTTTTGCTGTACCAACTCTCTTCTACACTCATGCATTTTTATTGCTTCCTCCCCACACCAGCGGTTCCCCACCTGTTCCCTCATGAGCCATGAGTGGCTCACAAAGCTGTTTCAAGTGGCCTATAAGTTGCCCAGCAGCTCCCTGCTCCTGCCTTCACAAGCAAAGTGGTCACCAATGGGGCCTTCTTATGCTTCCTAGCTACTGTCAGAGCCTATGCCCACCTTTTCCATGGTTTCTCCCTCCACCATAGAAGTAAACATTTCAAGTTTATGACTTATAATGCTATAGTTGGGGTGTATCAGAGTACTTTGAATAATAAAAAAGAATTCCCTAACAAGTCATACCATACCAACAGGAAGTCCACACTTCTTTTTTTTTTTTTCACACTTCTTTAAGAAATGGAACTGAGTATGGAACTTGGGAACTGAGTATGAATTTTACATAGTTACAAGCTCAGGGTATACCAGAAAAACATAATGGATTTTTTTCTGTCTATAACTAAACTCAAACTAGATTTAAAAATCCATGCTGGCTTCATAGTAGAGAATTTAATCTTGCCAGTTCTAGAAAATTCACTAACTTCTAATCTAACACTTAATTCCTTAGTGTGGAGGGCATGGTAATTAATCACCCAAATCAAGATTCTCCCCTCTATCTAGATTTTTTTCTTCTTCCTGGGTTGGAGGAGGGTGTAAATCACAGATGGCATACACAATGGGTGTGTGGGGAGGTTGGCGTGTGTCCTTGATTACCTTCTGTCCTTGTTGCCCTGTTCCAGACATAAACATCCCATCAGGCCTTGGGCATTGCTGTCTAAGGCTGCATCACTCACTGCTGGTGTCCGCAGCTCCTCCAAGGTCCCAGGTGTAGGCTTCTCTCACTCTGTTCTCTCTTGACTCTGTGCTGTTCTCATACCAACCTGGAGACCTCTTCTGGCCTATTTATTATCTGTCAGTCCCTCCAGCCACACTTGTGTGCATGATTGGGTAAGGGGAAGAAGGGGGTGAGTAAGAGAGTGGGGTTGGAGGTTTTCCCCACAACACTTTGGAATGTTCAGGATTCTGTGAGGC
The DNA here is from genome assembly GCF_008692025.1 of Phocoena sinus. Taxonomy (NCBI): domain Eukaryota; kingdom Metazoa; phylum Chordata; class Mammalia; order Artiodactyla; family Phocoenidae; genus Phocoena; species Phocoena sinus. The sequence continues at coordinate 39,560,838 of NC_045779.1, forward strand.
TGCTTCTTGGAGGTCTCCCTTCCTAGAAATCTTCTTCAGTCATTGCTCATTTACTGCTTAGGGACCATATGGGAGGGAGAGGTTCCCTATGTGGCTTGCAGTCTTCTAGCTTTTTCTCTGGGAAGCAGGCAGGAAATGGTCTATTCTGGTGGAGACCCCTCAGACTACCCTAAAGTTTCTGTGATCATACTCCTTCTGGGGTCCAGCTTGGGGTGGTAGTGGTGCTGCTGTCTTTCCTCTCTTATAAGGTGATGGAGCCCTCTTTTCCTTTTGGGTGGGTGGAGAGCATTACGTCACTCCACATTTGTCCCCACTTTATGGTATAAATTATCTATTCTGGGTCCCCCACGATTTGGCCCTTGGTACTGAAATCAACCTCTTGAATTTCAAAAATAATTTTTCTCTTTCAATTACCTGACTCTTGTAACTGAAATCGACTGCTTTTAAGACTGTTGTTTCTGCCATGGATTTATGAAAATTGATTTCAGAGCTAAAAAGCCAACAGTATAGTGTTTATTTCTCTCTCTATAGTACCTTCCCTAAGGGGAATGCATATTGAGAGACCTTACTGCCACTTGAATGGGAGTGGGTATGGGGAATAGGACCACCCCTACATGGTTTAAGATTAAAATAGTACCCTTGTAAATGGTCTTTCTTTATATAAAGTAAGTGATAATCACCCAGAAAACTCTTTCCCCCATCATGTTCTCTGGTAATGCTATCATATTGGTAAAACCTGTGACTTGAAAGCACATGAAAAGACTAAATAATCATAATGAACCTTTACAATCATGACATTCAACTATTTAGATATATATCATTTCATATGTAATTTAAATTATTGCTCCACAGGCATTTTAATGGGGGAGATGTGATGGAGTAGCTTTGGCATTAAATAAGGTTTTAAATCCTGGATCTGGAACGTTAGTTGTGTAACCTTGGGTAACTTACTTACACCCTCTGAACCTTTATTTCCTTATCTATAAAACTGGGGGTAACATCTTTTCAATTCTGTTCTATGGCACACTGTTTAGGAAGATTACAAAAAAGAGAGATGTTGTGGTCAAATAAAATTGGGAAACACTAGAAAAAAAAAAGTACTATTAAATAAGTATCTTTATTCTGGTATGTCCAAAATCCTGTGTTCAGCTAGTTTGCCTTTTGAGTATGCAGGAAGGGAACACTTAAAAGTGCTTCTTAGTTGCAGGCAGCACAAACTCATTCTGATTGATGTAAATAGAAAGGGAATGTATTAGCAGGATGTTGGGTGGCTCATAGAAATGGCAGGAATACCGTAGATCCAGGTTTGGAGAAAGGGCAGAGACAATGCAAGTTGAGGGGCACCAGGGCCACCTTGATAGACTAAGCCAGTCTGGGGAACACACATTGCCCTGTCACTGAGTCCTTGGTGCACCTGCTTGACTGGCTGTACTGTGGGTGCTGACACTGGGTGCTGCCGTCACCTCTGGGAACTAGATGATGCCTCTGGAGTCACCTTCTGCTCTCACTATGGATTCTGCACAGCTTTTGTTCTTTGTTTTATTATCTTCCAATTCAAAATCGTGGGGTCTGTAGTAACCTTAATAATGGCCCCAAAGATATCCATGTCCTAATATCTGTAACCTGTGAATGAATATATTATATTGCATGGTAAAAGAGATTTTGCATATATGATTAAGAATTTGGAGATAGGGAGATTATCCTGGATTTTCTGGGTAGGCCCAAGATAATCACAAAGGTTCTCATAAAAGGAAAGTATGAAGATCAGTGAATAGTAAGAGATGTGTAAATAAACAACCAGGACCTACAGTACAGCACAGAGAACTATATTCAATATCCTGTAATAACTTATAATGGAAAAGAATCTGAGAGAAAATAGACATATATATGTATATGTATGACTGAATCACTTTGCTGTACACCTGAAACTAACACAACATTGTAAATCAGCTCTACTTCAATTAAAAAAAAAGTAAGAGATGTGACGACAGAAGCAAGAGTGTAAAGTGATATGAGGTAGGGGCCATGCACGAAAGATTGCAGGCAGCCTCTAGGAGCCACAGAAGACAAGGAAACAGATTTTCCCCTTAGAGCCTCCATAGGAACCAGCACTGCTAACACCCTGACTGTAGCACAGTGAAACCCACTTTGGACTCTTGATCTCCAGAAGAGTAAGAAAACACATTCAAAGTTTTGTAAGACACTAAGTTTGTAGTAATTTATTATGGTAACAATGGAAAATTAATACAGAATTCTTAAATTGATTGATGCAGTCTAGGCTAGATTGATGCAGTCTAGGCTATGTGTCCAAGCCCCAAATAGGAAGTTTGGGAAAATTAGAGTGAGGAGTTTTCAGTCTCTCTAGTGGGAAGTGGCCTCTACTGTGACCAAGATGCATAAGAACATGAGAAATGGGTTCTGAAGCTGGTAGCTTACCTCCCCCATCCAAAGGCAAAAGCTACTACCTATGAGACTATTATATAATGTTTTCCAAATGTATTAGATAGCAAAGCCCCTATTTTCTATTTTTCCTTGGATCATTTCCAGAACATCATCAAGGCTGGATTAGAAATAATGATGACAAAGCACATGGCACATAGTGTACACTCAGAAATTGATAATCTTGGGCTTCCCTGGTGGTGCAGTGGTTGGGAGTCCGCCTGCCGATGCAGGAAACACGGGTTCGTGCCCCGGTCTGGGAGGATCCCACGTGCTGTGGAGCGGCTGGGCCCGTGAGCCATGGCCGCTGAGCCTGCGCGTCCGGAGCCTGTGCTCCGCAACGGGAGAGACCACAAAGGTGAAAGGTCCACGTACTGAACAACAAAAAAAAGAAATTGATAATCTTTTTGTGGTTGCTTATTAGTAGCTGCACTAGGCTAAAATACGCTGGTGCAAACCATGGGAAAATTGGGGCTGTGGAGCTTCAGCAGAGGATAAAGAAATAAATAAGGAAAGATACAGAGAAGCTTGGCAGTGATGCTCAGTTCTTCATGTGGGGAGGCAATGGAGGCGGGGAAGCAAGCGTGGTGGCTGTGGAAATACTCTTGAGGCAATGAGGGTCTGGTCCTGATGGTGGCAGTGGACATGGAGAAGAAGGGTCAGATAGGAGGGATTCTGTGAAGGAAGGATTCACAGGGTTTGATGACTGACTGTCATAGGGAATGAATTTGAACAGAGAGCCAAAATGGCTGCAAGGTTTGAAGACGAGGGACCTCTCAAAAAATGGTGGTGCTAGAATGGAAACTTTGAAAACGGAGGTTTCAAGGGTACATTTTTGATTTGTTTTAGATTTCCTTTAGGAAATTTGAAATTGGGGCTAGAATCAGTTAAAGCATTGGGCTTGCAGACGTTGCTTTGCATGCCACCAGGAAGAACAGGCTCACTCAAGCTCAAAGCATGTGTGAACCAGGAGAGGAACAAGAAAGGAAAGTAGGTGCTTGGGAATCTTAGTAGAACAATTGAAATGTTGAGATCAGAGGTTCAGTATTACAGAAGCAAAGGAAAATGGGCATAGGTGCATCAAAAAAGGACTTGAAAGAAACTAACACAGTTTGAACCCAACCCCATAGGTTCCAGGTGTGGTATTAGACATTTTAAAAACATATATTAGCCCATTTAAATCTTACAGTATTCCAGTAATGTAAGGTATTAGTACTGCCATTTGACAGTTGGTGAAACTGGGGCTAAGAGAGATTAGTACCCTGCCCAAGGTTATGCAGTTTATGAGTTGTAGAGCTGGGAGTTGATTTCATTTGCCTGACTCCAAAGCCTTTCTTTTTTTTTTTTTTTTTTTTTTGCGGTATGCGGGCCTCTCACTGTTGTGGAGCATAGGCTCCGGATGCGCAGGCTCAGCGGCCATGGTTCATGGGCCCAGCCGCTCCGCGGCATGTGAGATCTTCCCAGACCGGGGCACGAACCCGTGTCCCCTGCATCGGCAGGCGGACTCTCAACCACTGTGCCACCAGGGAAACCCAGGAGCCCTCCAAAGCCTTTCTTAATTGTAGGAAAAGTTTTAGAGCAGGGGAGAACATGGGAGAGACATCTGGAGGGGCAATGACGTAGTTTAGGAAATGTTTCTGGAACTTCCTAAAATTAACTTCCATGGGCAGATCCTTACATGGTCTGTATGCCTGAAGTAGTCTGGAATATTTTACCACTGGTTGAAAATTCTCAAGGTTCATCCTCTAAATACAGATGTGCAAATCTCAAGTACACCGTGGAATTAGAGGCTGCTTAGTCTAGTTGGGGGAAGGTAGCACTGGTGATTGATCCTCTTGTTCTAATTCCCGAAAACTTTGTTTACTAACCCAGACCTTTCCAGATCAGTCTGGTTTCTCTTTTAGATCTCCAGGCCATGTCTGGAACATTCCATCTTCCACCTCCTGAATGTTCAGAGTCATGTCCTACCTGCCTGAAGTCCCTGGGTCTACCAAGATCCCCCTAATGACAAAAGTCCCCTTGAGGTAAATTTTCTCTTGATTCTTCTATTTTCCAAACTATGCTTAGGTTCATTTCCTTACTTAAATAGTAGCTTATCTTCAGTTTCTTACCTATTTTACATTTACTTGTTAAAGAATCCAATTCATTACTCAATATTCAGTACTCAGTACTCCAGAAAAGGCATGTAGGCAATTTGGACACAAGTAAGACCAGGGCTATTTTTAACAATCAATGATAGAAAGAGACAGCAATTTCTGTCATAAGTTTGGAAATGAGATTTCAGAGGGGCAATGAAGTGGGTAGCATGGAAACACCAGAACCAGGTATAAACTATTGGTTTGTAAAACTTGGCTGAGGGGAGAGGATGGGGTAGAAGTTGTCAGGGCTGTTAAGAACTTGTCTTTTTGTTGTTATTGCTCTTGTTTACTTTAAAGTAGAGGCTGCTGTGGTGTATATGATGGGATTGGGAGATAGGAGAGCATACTGATTAAGAGCTGGAGTTCTAGAGTCAGGAAATTATGGGCTAGAAACTCAGGCTCTTGTTCTTAATAGTTGAGTGTTTTGGGTATGTTTCTTAACCATCAAAGCCTTTGCTACTCAAAGTGTGGTCTGTGAAGTAGCATCCATCTTCATCACCTGGAGCTTATTAGAAATGCAGAAGTTTGGTCCTTGCCCGAAGACTTGTATTTTGAAAAGATCGCTGAATGATTCATACACACATTATGGTTAGAGAAGCACTGCTCTAAGCCACAGTTCCCACATCTATAAAATAGGGATAAGGGTGATATAGAGTAGTTGTGAGGATGAAATGGCATGATGCTTGTTAGGCACGTAGTAAGTGCTCAAGAAATGTTCGATTATTATTATTGGTGTTATGACTGAGGCTGAAGACATTGAAGAGGAGTAAAGTTTGGTAAGACTCTTTCTTAGTAGAAGGATAAGGATAAGCTCAGGGTGTAGCTGGAGGAGATAGCTCTAGGGAGAAGCAAGATTGGCTTTTCTGCAGGGAAGGATGCTTCTCCCCAAAACACTGTTCTTCTAGAAGAGGAGTCCTCTCTAAGCACCAGCTTCACTTCTTCAAGATCTTTAGTCCTTCTGATTCTCTACAGGGTATTAAAATTCCAAAAATTATGAAGGCTGTCTTTAAACACCCCTGTAGAAAGTAAACTACTTCACTAAAAATATTTTAGTGAATTCTGTCATCAGGATTTAGTATTAAAAGTGGGTAAAGGCACCCCTTTTTGACCTGGTACCTAAGTGTTCCTTTGAATTGTGCTTAAATTGGCGGCAACTTTTAAAATACATGGTTTTGTGAAGGAATGGACAGTAAAGATAATGTTATTTCTGTTGTTTCCATGACAACGGACATGCTTCATGGAATATATCCATCATGCATAGTTTTGGACCATCTGGTTTCTAAGTCCTTGGTGAAAACCCTCTAGGAATGAAGTGTAGATAAACTTTAATCAGTTTTATAATTACTGTAGTCCTTGCAGAAATTATTTAACGTGATCTTGCAGCTGCTTCAACATAAGGCTCAGAGGTCTTATTAGAGTTTTTATTGCCACTTTTAAGGAGCAGTTTAAGAATCATCGTTGTCCTTTAGCTGCAGCTGCCACTGGTTCTGATTTAGGTTTGGAGACTAGGTTGTAGTGACATCACACAAAGATGGAGAAAGGTCAAAGTTATTTTTTCCAACTGGCTCTGTCAAATATAAAAATTAACCATACTTTGAGCTGGGTTTTATGTATTGGTAATGTATGTTTATGTTAGAGTTTCTGTCAAAACAGGGATTAAAGATAAATGTAGCTAATTAAAAGAACATTTGCTTAGAGCTCCTGGTAATAGATACCTCTTTGTGAGGTCTTGAGGTATGGCTTTCTTTAAGAACTGATGCAATTTGTGTGACTAAATCCGAAGAAGAGAGGAGACTTGATTTTCTGAAAATAACACACGAGTCTAAGAATTAGCCAGTGCAAGCTCTAAGGAAATAATGCAAGTAATGATTAGATAAAGTGTGCTTATGTGGTGAGCTATATAAAATGCACATGTCTAACCTAATTCTGAACTTTTATCTCAGCAAAGCCTTTGAAGCAAATCTGCACTGTCAGGAAGTGATACCCCTTAACTGGTACTGGATGAGTCAACAAATTTCAAACTGAGCCCTAGGTGATTACATAAAATAAAGCAAAAACGTTCAGGGTCAAATTAGGCAATTGTTGACTTTTTTATTCCTTGTTTCTATCAGGCATTTGGACCTTCACTGCTAATGACTATGTTACTGTCATCTTTGTAGTGAGAGGGGAAAAATATGGGAGCCAAAGGGGATAGTTTTTCTGCTTCCCGTCAACCAGCAAAGCCAGTTAGATTTATGGTCCAAAAGATATAGGTCAATTTCTAGGAATTAGAAGGCATCTTACAAAACTGGTAGCATCATTGTTTGTCTGTGTGTGTGTGTGCATGTGTGTGTGTGTGTGTTTACTTCTATACAATTTTATACCATGTATGGATTAATTTTTGAGGGATATTTTTGCTGCATACAGAATTCTGGGTTGACAGTTTCTTCAACACTTGAGATATTAGTTTGTTGTCTTTTGTTTGCATGGTTTCTGATAAGAAGTCTACTGTAATTTTTTTTTTTTTTCGGTACCCGGGCCTCTCACTGCTGTGGCCTCTCTCATTGCGGAGCACAGGATCCGGACACGCAGGCTCAGCGGCCATGGCTCACGGGCCCAGTCGCCCCGCGGCATGTGGGATCTTCCCGGACTGGGGCATGAACCCGTGTCCCCTGCATCGGCAGGTGGACTCTCAACCACTGCGCCACCAGGGAAGCCCTACTGTAATTCTTTTCTTTGGTCCTCTGTGTGTAATTATGTATCTTTTTTCTCCTCTGGATATGTGATTGTTAGTTTTCTGTGTCACCTTGATTGGACCAATGCGTGCCCAGATATTTGGTCAAACATTATTATGGATGCTGCTGTGAGGGTGTTTTTGGATGAAATTAACATTGAAGTTGGTAGACTAAGTACACCAAATTGCCCTCCCTAATGTGGGTGGGTCTCATCCACTTAGTTGAAGACCTGAAGAGGGCAAAAACGGCTGATGCTCCCCTGAATAAGGGAGAATTCTTCCTGCTCCATTAGCGTTGAACTGGGACATTGGCTTTTCACCTCCTGACTTCAAACTAGAACTGAATTGTCTGATTTTCCTGGGTCTCAAACCTGCCAGCCTTTAGACAGGAACTACACCATTTGCTTACCTAGTTCTCAAGCCTTTAGACTCAGAGTGGAACTAAACCCTTAGCTCTCTTGTATCTGTAGCTTGCCAGTTCACACTGCAAATCTTGGGACTTGTCCATCTCCAGAATTGCATGTGCCCATTTCTTATAATGAATCTCTCTTTCTCTTGCTTTCTCTCAAAAGAACAAAAGTGTTAGCATAATTTATCTCAAGAAACCCTCTGCACCTTAGAAGCTACATATTACATGGTGTTACAAAAAAAGAACAGTTTCATCCACTAATGAAGAGATATTGGGTATATGATGCAGTAAAATTTGTAAATAAGCCACAATAGTTGCAAAAGGTTTCGATATGTGAAACTATTTTATATTCAAGTGTGTTAGGGACTATCAGAGTGAACTTCTAATCATCAGACTGATTCTGAAACTCATTTCTAATCTCTAACTTCACTTTGATATAATTTAGGAAGTGCGATTCCATGGATTTAAATATTTATTAGCTTCAAACCTCTTGCTAGGAAAACACATACATGCCATAAAAACCTGCACTTACTTTTAATAAAAGGTCCCTTTGAAGATTAAGAATTGTCAAGTTTCTGAATGTGAAATATAACTTTTTGCAATTAGATTACTTAGAGGTTTATGTTAGGGAACTAAATTGTGAGTATAGTAATTCTACCACCAGAGGGCTCCATATTTTTTCTTGAACACAGGCAAAAAGAGATTGAGTCTTGGTATTCAAGAAAAATTTCTTCCTTATCTTGCCCAAGCCATATACCACAGTTTAAAGGCAAAAATAAGGGTTTCCATTCATCCACCCCAAGTTTTAAAAATATATAGGGAAAATTTTGTTTCTAGGTTTCAAGGGCAGTTTTATTTTCTTTATGGAGATTAAAAAAGAAACATCAAAGCAGACTCCTTTTCGTGTATATGAAGTTGAGATTCTTATTTTCTGGACAAATCTTGAGGTCTCCCTGGAGTCAGAAAAAGTGAGGAGAATGAAGATGGTGCTTTTTGGTTAAGTCGGGTGGTCTATTAGGAATTCCAGTAAACTGTAAAGAGTAAACAGCTGAATGGAGAATATAGCAGAGCTGACCTCATGGGAAGCTGTATGGGACATAAGTGCTGATTGAAGCAGTGCTCTGTGCACAGCAGCAGGCTGAGGAAGGCACCCTGTGTAGGAAACCATGACCTATGACCATCTAGAGCTTCTAGTGTGAGTTGAGAGATTGGATTTCTACACATGCAACAAGAATGAACCACACTGAATAAGAGAGTAGATATTTCTGAACATAAAGACCCTGTAATAAAATTCATGTTTGAATATTAGCGACTTGGATTTATTGATATTGAATGTCTAAAATATATGTCTGTTTATCTGCTCATGTTTCTATTCATTAATCAAGAATTTATATCTCACATTTTTTTTCAAAAGTGATTTAAAGCTGTTATTCCATTGAATTTTGTTTTTCAGTTGGCCTCTGAACCTTAGAAGCATCATCGTGAAAGTCGATTGGCTGGGAATTCTTATTTCTGGTTCTGACTTTCAAGAAACTAGCTTCATGATAAGTAAATTACTATACATCTTTATCTTCTTGTGCATACATAGGTTTATTGAGATATCAAGTGTGTATCGTAAAATGCACCCAGTGTAAGTGTAAAGTTCAATTATTTTTAGAAAATATAAATAGCTGTGCAACCATCACTACAATCCAGTTTTAGAACATTTTCATCAGTCTGCAAAGCTGCCTCCTGCCTGTTTTCATTTAATCTGTGCTCCCACCCCTGGCCTAAGGAAATCAGTGATCTAATTTCTGTCTCTATGAATTGCCTTTTCTGGAAATATCATATTAATAGAATCATATAGTATGTAGTTCTGCTGTGACTGGCTTCTTTCACTTAGCACAATGTTTTTAAGGTTAATCTATAATGTGGCACATATCCGTGCTTTGCTCCTTTTTATTGTTGAGTAATATTCCATTGTATGGGTTTGCCAGATTTTGTTTAAAAATATTTGAATTGTTCCCAGTTTGGGGCTATTATGAATGATCCTACTACAAACATTCATGTGCCAGGCTTTTTGTGAATGCATGTCTTTATTTCTCTTGGGAATATACCTAGGCATGGAGTTGCTTGGCCATGTGGGAAATTTGCATTTCCCTAATGGCTAATGGTGTTGAGTATTTTTGTGCATTTAATAGCTACTTATGTATCTTCTTCGGTGAAATATCTATTCAAATATTTTGTCCATTTTAATTGTGCTGCTTGTCTTCTTATTAAGTTGTAGGAGTTCTTTATACAATATATTCTGAATGTCTTCTTTAATAAACTTTCTTTCTTAGAGCAGGTTTAGGTTCACAGCAAAACTGAATGGAAAATACAGAGAGTTCCATAGACTTCCTGTCCCCACATGTGTATAAGCTCCCCCACTATTCATATTCCATGCCATAGAAGTACATTTGTTTCAACTGAGAACCTATGTTGACCCATTATTGTCACACAATGTCCATGATTTACATTAGGGTTCACTCTTGGTGTTGTACATTTTATGGGTTTTGACAAATGTATAATGACATGTATCCACCATTGTAGTATTATAAAGAATAGTTTTATGCCCTAAAAAAAGAGAGCATGAACTCTGCAGGTGTCCAGTGTTCTTATTCAAACTTCTAGTAGCTTGTCACGAATTAATGCATCATACTATATTGTTTATTTATGATGACTTTTCAGAGTCCTTGAATGACAATTTTTGACAATTTTGTCCAGTTTAAACTTGTTTTCTGGGGAGAAGGGTTGCCAAACTCTTAACTCTTCTGTAGCTGGCAGCCCTGTCATGAATCAGGTTTAAATGAATAGTTATTGATGTCTATGTTTTTTTTTCCCCAAAATATTCCTTTGTACCATTGGAAGCATTAATGATGCAATATTTATTAATGTCCTGCTATAATATCTAGGATTTTCTTCCAGCTATAAATGCTTACTCTGCAAATTTTGATATAGAAACCTTCTTGATCTGACCATAAGGTCAACAAAAGATGGTCAGACAACATCCAGTGCTCATATTCTTTCTTCAAATAGTTCTTAAGTAGTTTGTTAATGGAACTGTGGAGAAGTTGCCATTGTTCAATCATTCCACCAGGATTAACAAGCTTGTTCATGTGTCTAAAATGACAGCTACATCACAACTGTTTACTAGAGAATAATAATTGTGAGTCACCTCAATTATGGAAATATTAAAATGTGAAACGTGTACCTCTTGGAGTTGATGTAATATGTTAATATTTAATCTAGTTTACTCTAGAGAAGAACCTGGGTTTAGATAATTTTTCTTGCATCTTATCCAATCTAAATAGCCAGAAGAAAACAAGAGGTTTTAGCTATAAAAGGATTGTACACATGGAATTATCTTTCAGAATGGGTTCAGAAAATAGTCATAAACAGAATCTTGTTTATTTTTTCTTTGTGCTCATTTTAATTGAGACTATGATTTTTGTTTAAAAGACAGTAAAATAGATTTCACTATGATTTGAGTCAAGGAAAAGGGCAAAACCATTAGGACAACTTGAACTGAATCAAAATCCTGCCTGTGGTGAACTTTCAGATTGGAAGTTAGCTTTAGACTGTGGAATTAATCTATTTTTGTCTCTAAGTATTAGTACTTTTTATTTTTAAAATTATCTGACATTCAAAGAACTTGAATAGGGTTCATCTTCATCTTTTCCTCTGTTCTATACTTGGTTAGCAAACCCTTATAAAAATTAGATTATAGGGCTTCCCTGGTGGCGCAGCGGTTGAGAGTCCGCCTGCCAACGCAGGGGACACGGGTTCGAGCCTTGGTCCGGGAGGATCCCACATGCCGCGGAGCGGCTGGGCCCGTGAGCCACAACTACTGAGCCTGCGCGTCTGGAGCCTGTGCTCTGCAACAAGAGAGGCCGCGACAGTGAGAGGCCCACGCACCGCAATGAAGAGTGGCCCCCGCTCGCCACAACTGGAGAAAGCCCTCGCACAGAAACGAAGACCCAACACAGCCAAAAATAAATAAATAAATAAAATTAAAAAAAAAAAAATTAGATTATAGCAGAGAGAACAAAAGTAGGAGCAACAAGCATATTTATCCTTATCAGTTGCTTCTGCACATGGGGAAGTACTATTTTGCCCCTTTCCCAAATGGTTTGTCTTATATATCTGTTCTAACCTCAAAACAAATGACTTTACAGAGGGCTTGGTAGCTGATAAGAGAAATGAGGAGGGCACAGTGCCCAGGGGTCTGACTTCTGCCACATTGGTCATCAGACTATAAATTTATAGAGTTGGAAGGAACTGTAGAGATCCTTTAGAGTTGGTGACACAAATACAAAGGCCTGCAGAGGCCAGAGAGGTAATGCAAATGAGTGGAGAATCCCAATTTTATGATCTTGCTTATTTTTCTAGAAAGACATGATCCTCTCAATATATATATATACTGAGATATATAGATATAGATATGTATTTTTCTCACTGTTGACAGTAACATGAGTAGGGAGAAATATTATTCTGAGAAAAACAGCAGTCCCAGTTAAAAGATATATGGTGGGGGTCAGTAAACTATAGCCCAATGGCCAAGTTCAGCCTCCTCCCTCCTCCCTGTTTTTGTAAATGAAGTTTTATTAGAACACAACAACACTCATTTATTTATGTATTGTCTATGGCTGCTTTTGTGTTATGATTACAGAGACTGAATACCTGCAAAGCCTAAAATATTTTACTGTATGGCCCTTTATTGAAAGAGTTTGCCAACCCCTGATAAATGGCAACTCACATAGCCTCAGTGATGGAAGATAGGAAGTGGTGGAGACTGTGGCAAACTAGAGGATGTGGGCTCCATCTTAGTGGATAGTTGTCTTGTATGAGTTGGCTCAGTGTTGCCAGATATCAATTTAGAAGGCAAGCTCAACATTTGAATTTTATGTGAAATCTTCCTATTTTTAAAGATTGGTTCAAGATTTTACTTAAACACTGTGGGCCATACCTTCAGAATCCCCCATTAGTATTCAGGTTAGATTTGGCCTTCAGACCTGCCACTTTATGACTTAAGATCTTATTTCTTAATTTTGGCTATTCTCTTTTTTTCTTTCTAGAAGTTATATTGAGTTAAAAAATCTGCTATGCTACTTTTTATAGTTTCCTTACCCCTTGCATATATTTTCAAGCTTATCTTTTAAGTTTGGTTGTTTTATAGTATGCAGCTGATAACTTTAATATCTGAAATTTCTGTGGATAGGTTTTCTGTTGCCAGTTATTTTTGCTGCTTGTCACCCATGGTGCCTTCTTTCCTTAAGTGTTTGGTTATCTCTGACTATGATATATTCCTAGAATACTCGAGGCATAAGATAAAGTCACTTTTTTTTTTCTGAGAAGATTTTCTCTCAGGCACACGAAGGAAGCAAAGTCCAAGGCTACTTTCACCCAAGTTAAAGACTTCAGATTACCTGAACCTTGGAAAGTGGATTACAAGAGCATGGGAGAGGAGGTTTATCTTAACGTTCCAATTTAATGTGCAGAAATTCACTTATTAAGTACTTTATATTATGTAGGTCCAGGCTTTTAAATTTCTACCTCCGGGCTTCCCTGGTGGCGCAGTGGTTGGGAATCTGCCTGCTAATGCAGGGGACACGGGTTCGAGCCCTGGTCTGGGAGGATCCCACATGCCGCGGAGCAACTGGGCCCGTGAGCCACAAATACTGAGCCTGCACGTCTGGAACCCGTGCTCTGCAACGAGAGAGGCCGTGACAGTGAGAGGCCCGTGCACCGCGATGAAGAGTGGCCCCTGCTTGCCACAACTAGAGAAAGCCCTGGCACAGCAACGAAGACCCAACACAGCAAAAATAAATAAAATAAATTTAAAAAAAAAAAAAAAAAAAAAAAAAAACTTAGAATTTAAATTTCTACCTCCCAACTGAAGCCAACAAAATCAAAATCAAAATTTGTTGGTATTGGCAAATGCCCTCAAGGCACAAGCAACTTTTTTCTGGCTTACGGCATAGATTTCTTGTTTTCTTTCAGTTTTGTCCTGATAATTACTCATTCTCCTGTTATGTCTTTGATGTTTTTAAGAATATATGTATATTTTAATATATTTTATTCAGCATTCTTAGGTTTTAGTGGGAGGGTTATCCAAATAGCAACCCATCATTATCAGAAACTGGAACCTGATCTATCTCAACCCTCTCATTTTATAGATAAGAAAACTTTTAATTTTTTGCCATTTAGAATTTTTTTTAATTTGTAAGAATGATCATTCTCATCTCAGAAGAAACATACATTAAAATCAGAGCTTGTTTTTATTTTTGTTTGCTTAACATTTTATCAATCCCTTATAATGCACCTCAGCAATATCAAGGAGTAATAGTAATGCATTTCTTTATTTCTTACTCTTTCTTTTTAACTCTTCTCAGTCTCATCCACCTGTTATAAAAATCCTGCTTTGATGTTATTAGAAGACATGATAAATTATTTTTTTAATCAAGGAATTCTGTTTTTTTGAAGTATGATTGAAGTATAGTTGATTTACAGTGTTGTGCCCATCTCTGCTGTACAGCAAAGTGACAGTTTTACACATATAGACATTCTTTTTTTAAATATTCTTTTCCATTATAGTTTATCCCAGGAGTTTAGGCATAGTTCTCTGTGCTATACAGTAGAATCTTGGTGTTTATCCATTCTAAATTTAATAGTTTGCATCTATCAACCCCAAATTCCCAGTCCATCCCTCTCCCTCCCCACCACCTTGGCAACCACAAGTCTGATCTCTATGTCTGTGGGTCTGTTTCTGTTTTGTAGATGGGTTCATTTGTGCCATATTTTAGATTCCACACATAAGTGATATCATATGTTATTTGTCTTTCTCTTTCTGACTTACTTCACTTAGTACAATAATCTCTAGTTGAATCCATGTTGCTACAAATGGCATTATTTTGTTCTTTTTTATGGCTGAGTAGTATTCCATTGTATACATGTACCACATCTTTATCCATTCATCTGTTGATGGACATTTAGGTTGTTTCCATGTTTTGGCTATTGTGAATAGTGCTGCTATGAACATAGGGGTGCATGTATCTTTTTGAATTATAGTTTTGTCTGGGTATAAGCCCAGGAATAGGATTGTTAGATCATATGGTAATTCTACTTTTAGTTTTCTGAGAAACATCCATACTGTTTTCCATAGTGGCTGCACCAACTTACATTACCACCAACACTGTAGGAAGGTTTCCTTTTCTCTACACCCTCTCTAATATTTGTTGTTTGTAAACATTTTAATGATGGCCATTCTGACCGGTATGAAGTGGTATCTCATTGTAGTTTAGATTTACATTTCTCTGATAATTAGTGATGTTGAGCATCTTTTCATGTGCCTACTGGCCATCTGTATGTCTTCCTTGGAGAAATGTCTATTAAGGTCTTCTGACCATTTTTTGATTGGGTTGTTTGTGTTTTTGTTGTTGAGTTGTATGAGCTCTTTGTATATTTTGGAAATTAAGCCTTTGTTAGTTGCATCATTAACAAGTATTTTCTCCCATTCTGTAAGTTGTCTTTTCATTTTTTTTAATGGTTTCCTTTGCTGTTCAAAAGCTTGTAAATTTGATTAGATCCCATTTGTTTATTTTTGTTTTTATTTCTATTGCCTTGGGAGACTGATCTAAGAAAACATTGGTACGATTTATATCAGAGAATGTTTTGCCTATGCTCTCCTCTAGGAGTTTTATGGTGTCATGTCTGATGTTTAAGTCTTTAAGCCATTTTGAGTTTATTTTTGTGCATGGTGTGAGGGTGTGTTCTAACTTCATTGATTTACATGCAGCTGTCCAACTTTCTGAGCACAACTTGCTGAAGAGACTATCTTCTTCCCATTTCATGTTCTTACCTCCTTTGTCAAAGATTAATTAACCGTAGGTACGTGGATTTATTTCTGGGCTCTCTATTCTGTTCCATTGATCCATATGTCTGTTTTTGTACCAATACCACACTGTTTTGATTACTGTAGCTTTGTAGTATTGTCTGAAGTCTGGAAGAGCTATACCTCCATATAAATTTTTGGATTATTCGTTCTAGTTCTGTGAAAGATGCCATGGGTAATTTGATAGGGATCACATTAAATCTGTAGTATTGCCATTTAAACAATATTAATTCTTCCAATCCAAGGGCATGGGATAATAGATAAGGAAACTTTAGGCTCATAATGTGAATTATTCAAGACCATACAAATGGTACTTTGCAAAGCTTGGGTTAGCAGTTAGTTCTCTTGACCCCCAAACCAGAATTCTTTCTAACCATCCACATTTTCACTTAGGATGTTAGTCAGTGATATACTGGCAAACGTTTAACAATTGTATTTCCAGAAAAAAACCTGATCATCATCTTCGGCAACTTCTGTGGTGTAAATACTCCTAATATAGTGAATTTCAAGCTACCAATTTGAGGATACTGAACACATAGTTGATAAGAGATGTAAACCAATTGTACACATGAGCTGGTACAACCTGGCTCCAGCACACTACCGTATCTACTTGAGAGAGAATTAACATTTTAAAAAATATTCCTACATGCCAGGTACTCTACTTACATTTTCACAACAATTTTGCAAAGCTGTTATTAACATAATCATTTTCATAAGAAACTTGAAATTCAGAAAGATAAAGCTACTCAAAAACAAACAAACATACAACAAGAATAAAATCAAACCAAAAAAAGCTGCTCACTCAAAGTCACACAGCCAGCAAGTGGAAGAACCAATATTTAAATTCAGGTCTGTGAGATTGTAAAAGCCAGTGCTATTCCTGATAAGCCAGCATTACTTCCTAAGTGACATGGTGGACCTAATGTCTCCTCGTAAAGTGGAATAATTGGGGACATGGTGGAGATTTTCTTTCCAAATGGTTCCAAAATCTCCTTTCTGTAATCACCTTCTGGCTCATTTTTCCTTGGCTCTATTGCATCTTTTTAAGAAGGGTACCCAAGTTAATGTATGTGTTGTCTTATCCTTTTTCTGTCTATGAAGCTTTTCAAGGTTACTCTACAGTTTTAAACCAAAATCTAATTTCTTCATAGGTACTGCCCATGTCTCTTTTTCAATGTATTATTTGTTCTGGTTTTGTAAGAACATCTATTCATCCATCCATTCATTCATCCATCCATCCATAAATGTGCCAGATGTTGTGGTAGGTTCTGGGATACGGAAGTTAATCTGGGAGGTTAATAGTCTCTGCCCTAAAGAACTTCCCTATCTAACATCCAAAGAATGTTAAGAATGTTGATACATTTTCCTCCAAAGGAATAAAAAAATGACTTTGTGTTACAAAATCCATGGAGTTTTTTAAAGCTGAGAAATCAAAATAACCCACTTAGGAAGCTAATTGTTCTTTTCTCTCATTTTCATAAGTTCTCTATTTTGTAAGAGGCTCCTACACTGAAAAGGAAGGAACATATTTTAAGGTGACAGGTAGACAAACTAGCCTTCTCCAACAGTCCTCCCACATCCAGCTGCAGAGGATGCCCTCTTTGACCCATGTGAAGACCCATTTAACACATTCATTTCAAAGACTAAGTTCCCTTTGCTGTACTCCCAGCTGCAAATTCCTAGTCTGGTTTCCTATTTTCAGTAATGATTTAATATAAATATATTTAAAATAATAATCATGCTTCCTTCTGCCCTCCCCTTCACAGCTGTGGCTTCCTACTTTGAATTGCATCTGAAGTGTGATTAATACATGTGTTTAAAGAAACAGTCATTTCTCCCCACCCCCTTTTTTCTTCCTTGCAGCTGTATTTTTCCCACCCTAACAATTCCTCTCCTATACCTATTGCCCATACATATTTTAGTTCCAGACTCACAGAAACATTTAAAAAAGTGGATCTTGTAACTGTGTTCTCTTCCTGCTACACCAATGCCCTCTCACTGTGATTCCATCCTGAGATCAGAAGCTGCTTTAAATAGATAAGTTCATATATCTCAAGTGAGTAACAAAGTTCTGATAACAAATGCCTAGTGACCACAGCTCTTCTTTGCCTTAGCAAAGCCAATATTCCATCTTTCTTTTTGTCATTGAAGTATAGCAGAATGAGTGCCACAGTTCAGGCATCCTGAGAGTTTTCGGTATATGAGATTATATTCTTTGTTAAGGGGCATTCTGTTCTTCTTGTCTTCTAGGGCCATTTTTAAATTGAGGTGAAATTCACATAACATAAAATTAACCATTTTAAAGTGTATAACTTAGTTGCATTTAGTACATTCACAGTGTTGTGCAACCATCAGGTCTATCTAGTTCCAAAATATTTTCATCACCCCTAAAGGAGATCCTCAGACTCATTAAGCAGTCACTCCCCATTTCCCACTCCTCTCAGCCCCTGGCAACTGTTAATCTGCTTTCTGTCTCTACAGAAGGGCCATAATTTGGGGACAGATATGTCAACCATACTACTTATTTGAACAAACTTCTGAATGTGGTTTGTTCCACAGATGAATGATGAAGTTCTCAAAACCACAACCATCTGGCAACAGGATGGCACTAGCACTTTATGCTCTTTCAGTTAGAGAATATCTTGATTCAGTGCATGATGGATTGTTCCTGGATCTGATATGGTCCACCTTCCTTGTAACCCAGATTTAACATGTGACAATGTGAACACTGTGAGGCAAAAAAATTCTGAACCCCACTCAACAAGGACCGAAGACCTAAAAACAGCTGTCAAAGACGGTTTAAATGAAAGTAAGCATCAGAATGGAAGAAGACATCAGAATAGGATCAGGGAAATGTAAAAACTGGGTGGAGAATGTGAGGGTGGAATACATGCAAAAAATTTAGAAATGGCAAGCACAGGGATTTTGTAATGTCTCCATACAAGAATGAAGTAGAAGGAGGAAGAAGTCTTTAGCTTCATTCCTCTCCCCTAGCTTCCATCATGACACTTGTGCCTCACTCCTACTCAACTAGTTATGGAAGTGCATGAACTGGGTTGAGGGGCTGGGTCTTGGCTTTGCCTCCATGACAGTGTTTCCTCATTGGTCCCCCATGTCTTCCCCAGAGCACAAGTCCTAGAGGGTTTTAATAGATGTTATATAGAAATGGTTCCACGATTTGTTCATTTATTAATTTTCTCATTCAACTATTCAACTAGTGTTTACTGAATTTCTCTGATATGCTTAACACTGTTCTGGGTTCTGAGGACAAGGGAGTGAACAGAACAGCCAAACGAAGTTTCTTCATTAACACGGTATTCCTTAGTACAGGCCCCCCCAGGACCTACATTGAACAAGACAATGTAAATTATGAAGCTTCAAGAAGAATTTAAAAGAATTCCTTTAAGAAGGATTTGACCACATGGAACTTGTGGTTCTTTAAAAACACCTTGAGAAATGCATTATTATTAAGTGTTGAAAAGAGGTTCTTTTTCTGGATTCTTCCACTGCTGCTATAACCTAATGCCCCAAGTAGGTTCCCCTATTATTCTCTGTAACAGAGAGAGAATGTGTTTTTTGTTTTTCCTTTAAAGCACTTACCACGGTGTGAAATTGTATGTTTATTTTGGAGATTAGTTTTTCAGGCCCATCTCTGCTGCTATACTGTTAGTTCCATGAAGACAGTACATGACACCTAGCAGGCACCCAGTGAATAATTTGAATTTGCTGAATGGATAACTGAAATAATAGATTCACTTATCTATCACCTTTATCAATTTTATCCAATGTTTGAGACCACGCTGCCTAAATTTTTTTATTTCTCTCAGATACAGGGATCTCTAGAACAATACTGGGCAGGATGACTACCCCAGGTAAGGGGTGCATATAAGGTCATGTTTTTCATTGGGCTTGGGGATTGCTGTGGAAGGTGACTTTCTAAAAAAGCCCTCATACCCAATAGGCTATGATGTTAAAATAATAACTGACATTTTTGACATTGTATTTAGGAATAGTTTAAGCACTTTTACAAAAAAAAATCATTTAATCACTTAAACAATATAACATAGACATTAATATTATCTCTTTTTTGCCAGTGAGAAAAATTAATAGTGAAGTTACAGAAAGCTGAAGTTAAGAAAGCTGGAGCTGAGTCTCATTGAGGTGCTGCCTGAGTCATGGACACATGACTAACTAATTATTTTAACTATTGGTAAGTGATTCAAAGCTACACAGCTGGTAATGGCAGAGCTGGGATTAAAACCCTGAGGTCAGGTTCCATACTGTCAGCCACTATGTTCTAACATTTGTGTCTGTAATACTCCCATACTCTTGGAGCTGTGATATTCTTATATTCTTGGAGCAGAATTAGCTTTCATGGCACTATGATATTAGCTAGGAAAAAAGGTTGCATCTTTGAGTGTTCAAATGACCAGATAATGGTGACCAGATGATGCCTGCTCATAAGGCAGGCATTTTTAGGAGTTATTATTATTATTTTTTAATAATTATTCTGGTGTATCAGAAATTGAACTCAGGTGGTCTGACCCCTGAGTCTTCCAGACTCATTAACCATTAGTTCATTCTGCCTCAGGACATATGTACTCAATGCTATGCAGAGCACATATTACTCCCTTGACACAGTTTACCTATTTTCTTTTAACTTTTCCCTTGTGGTTTTGATTTTTTTTTTTTTTAGTTAGTTGTAAGTGTACACACATGAATATGTTTAAATTTTAACTCTGTGAAAAGATTTGAAGTAATGAAAGCTTTAGCTCTTCTTGCCTTGGGAAGAGTTTCTGCTGAGTTGATTTGAGAAAAGTGCTTAGTAAAGTGGAAAGGGAGAGAGATTCGTGATCAAAACATTTGTGATCTAAGGGACAGCGTAGCAGCAGGTCTAGATCTCAGGTGAGGAAGGAATCGGGAGCTTATTTCAATAGAGCGAGGAGACCATGATTCAGAATAGGCAGAGTAGGACTCGGGTAAATGGGTTATGAGATTGCATTTGTGGCCCAATGCTCCTGAAAGGAGGCAGAAGACACTACATGGCACACAGCAACATCTGGCAAGGAGAATGACCTTCACAGGAGCAAGATGATTGGAAAGGGCAGAATGGAGTGGAAGATTATTTGAATGTTTTTTTCCAGTTTAAGAAAGCTGGAGCTGAGTCTCATTGAGGTGCTGCCTGAGTCATGGACACATGACTAACTAATTATTTTAACTATTGGTAGAGCAGAGCTTCTCAAACTCTGTTGCACATACACATCAGTCTAGAAGGTCCTGAGATTCTGCATATCTAACAATTTATCAAGTGAGGCTGCTGCTGGTGGTCTGCAGAAAACACATTAAGTAGCAAGGTAGTGGTGTACTCTTAATCTTCAGATGAGAAATAAGTGTTATCAGTTATGGACATCTTCATGTATTATAAATGGGTATGTCTGCCTACACTCCTCTCTGAATGAGGTCTTGATGGAAGTTACAGAGAGAGAATACAGAGAAAGAGGATCACTCCATCTCAGGAGAGAGACCTCAGGAACAGCTTCCGTGTGGCCACACAACAGCTTAAGAGCACTGAATTTTTTGTGAATGGCTTTATATAGGGAAGCCAGATACTAGAAGAGCCACACAGAGGGTCATGAGAAAACAAAACAAAACAAATAACCCTACTCCTCAAACTAGAACCAGTCTGGGTTATAACAGAGGACACACATTAAAGCACAGCTCTAAGTATGTGTGTAATATGCCTTGTATATTGCCTAGTGTCTTAGTCTGCTTAGAGCTGCCATTAAAAAATGCCATGGACTAGGTGGCTTAAACAACTGGAAATTTATTTTTCACTGTTCTAGAGGCTGGGAAGTTCAAGATCAAGGTGCTTGCTAGCAAGATATGTTTCTTGCTGAGGACTCTTCTCTTTCTTGGAGGCAACCATCATTTTGGTTTATGTTCACATGACTTCACTCTGTGTGTACATGGAGAGAGATCTCCAGTGTCTGTTCCTCTTCTTATAAGGACACCAGTTCTATTGGATTAGAACTCCACCCTTATGATCTCATTTAACCTTAATTATCTCTTTGAAGGCCTTATATCCAAATACAGTCACTTTGGGTGACAGGGCTTCAACATATGAATTGGGGGGCATAGTTTAGTCCATCTTCCACAGCAATCCCATAATACCTACTGTGAACATACAGTAGGTATTCAATATATTCAATATATTTCAAATAGACTAATGTCTTCAAGTGTGAGGACTGTATCTCATATGTTTGCATTACCACACAGTGACATGCACACAGTAGGTATTTAATAAATATTTGACAAATAAATGAATGGCACCCTGGGAAGGCTAGTGTCCCAGAAACAGAGATAACACATTGTGAAGTTTGGGTGCTCAATGCCAGTACGTATAAAACCAAGGGCTACCTTCATGAAGCACAATGTGGAAAGGACTTCTGGTTGATCACACTTATACCTATTGGTGAACACCTTATCCACAAGGTCATCTTTGAATAAGAGGGGCAATAATTAATCATCTACTCCTAGAGAGTGGATTACCTATTTACTGTGTTCCTTTGGGTCATTAGCAATCTGTCATCTTTGAAGATGTTTTCAATATGTGAAAAGAAAAATATACATATTGGTTGGCTCTTTCTTGGTATACATTGAGCCAAAGTAGAACATCTAATTTTCTTTTCATGCTCTCCGGCCCCAAATCATTCAAGATGCAATGACATACTATTTCATTTGCATGGAGAGAGTGCTCTTGAATACTATCTTCTGGTAAACATGCCTGGTATAGGTAAACAAAAACATGGAAAAGGTGACCTGGTTTCCAACATTAGTGTTCTTGTAGGCCACAGGAGCAGGCAGGAATGAATTTTTGATACCTGCTGAGCCTGATCTCTGGAATAGCTCCAGGTAAGCCATGACTTTCTTCCTTGTGGAAGACTGAACATAGTTTAACAACTGCCCCTTTGCTGATTCAACAGGAAAGGCAACAGACTCTGTCCCACCCACAAATACTGCAGCTGATTCTAGGAATGTGAAGGGGGGGATGGGCTGTTGTGCCCAGACTTTCTGCAAAGTAGAAGACTCAAGGTTTAGGAAAGGATACTGATTCTTTGTGGGAGAAAGGAACAGGAAATTCTGTACTTTTTCCCCTGCTAACTTTTAAAGGAGGGTTTTTCCCAAACCATCTCTCTAGATTTATTTATTAGCACAACAAACTTTTAGTTAGACAGGATAATTTTGGGAGCAAGGGAAGTAGGATTTTCAGATTTTATGTACCATACCAGTACAATTTCAAAAAATTGGCGGGGGTGGGAGGTAGGGCAAACAGAGTATTGCTATAATTTTAGTTTTCCACGGCACAAAGACACACACACACATAGCTAACATCAGCAACAATTAGCATTTCATAAGAGAAAGAGCATTTTAATGTAATAAAATGGACAGTTCTTTTTAAGAAAGAAAAGTTGGCAAACACACCACACAGGTACACACACATATATGGATGCACACATGAAAATCATCCTTATTTTCCTCATTTTGCCATGGACCTGTTAGAATTTAATCTTGGACATCTCTAGTCAGTGTGTGGTTGTTCTGAAACCACAGAGCTAGGTTATTTCTAAGGCTGCTTGAGAAGTAAGATTCTACAATTCAGTGAGTTATATCCTAACACCGTATCACCCTCCTTCTAGTACCAGTCATGAATACCTTGGGCAGGAGAGTTATAACATACACAACTAAATCATGCAGACATGACTAAATATGACAGACAGAAATAAGAAATGGAAAAAATGTAAAGAACTTGCATTGCTCTTTTATTTATTTATTTTTTTGCTTTTGTTTTGTTTTTGTTTTTTTGCCAGGACACAAATTGATTCATTCAACAAAGCATGTAATTGAGCATTTTCAAGGTCCAGTGAATGTGCAGTTTCATACAAATTGCTTCAAGTTAAAAGATTTGCTCATGCCTGTAATGTGGCCAGAACCAAAACAAATTTCATCTAAAGAAATTTCATAAGGAATTTGTAACACAGTGTGTTTGTCATAGAGGTAGAACTTTTCCCTAGGTAAGATATTTAAAAACTCACTACTTCTAATCTTGCTCCCCTTCAAACTCTTTCTAGATGCTTTTTCTTTACCCTGTTCACACAAATACATTAGTACTCCTCCCAGTGGCCCCAATCCAACATTTACACTCTGTCTGCAAGAATTTCATTACTGTCACTCATTTCCTCAACTAGGTTGTGATGCTGACTAAATTTTGGTCCAGAATTCTGTTGTATTATCATCCACAGTTACTTTCCCAATTAGTCTTCACGATGAAATACCAGGAATCATATTGTGGTTCTCCCTGGAGGAACTCTTGAAATCCTGCTGCTCTGTTTGTGTCCTTGACCATGACATTCTTGAGCTTATTGTCATAGTTATTTAGCGAGGTTTTCGGTAATGGACGTTTCCTGTGTATGGAATGTGTATTAAATGACCAGCTGGCTCGGAAGTGCCTGAGCTCAAAGTCTCATCTGAACCAAGTGGTGAAATGATTACCCTTTTGAATGGGATATTTCACTATGGAAGTTTTATAGCTACTCAAAATCCATGTGGTCAGATTTTCCTGACCAGTCCAATCCTTTGGAGATCGTAAACTGCATAGAAAACGCTCAGTGAGAGGAAGGTAAAAGGAGATGACTTGTGACAATTTGTCCTGAACTTGGATGGATTGGCAGCTAATGTAGTGATAGGGTGAAGGATGCAGAAAATCAAGGTCCAGCAATGAATGATGATGTGGTTTAGACTCATAGGAATATAATGAAGTTGAACTAAATTGTTCTGGTCATTATGGACATGAGCTCATTGACTTGAAAGAGATTCCCAAATATCCCTATAGAATTATCTTCTCAGGACTTCTTAGAATGCACCAATACTTAAAGTACACCAATATTTTTGAGCAATTGTGGAACAGAGTCAAGGAACTTTGTCAAAAAGAATCAGAGAATTTTGGTATCTCCTTCCAACAGCACACTCCTCCAAAAGCAATATGTGAAAAAGTAGAAATATGGGTTGGAAAGAGATTTAAAAAAAAGAATTTAGGGCTTCCCTGGGGGCACAGTAGTTGAGAATCCATCTGCCAATGCAGGGGACACGGGTTTGATCCCTGGTCCGGGAAGATCCCACATGCCGCGGAGCAACTAAGCCCATGCGTCACTACTGAAACTGCACTCTAGAGCCGGCAAGCCACAACTACTGAGCCCACGTGCCACAACTACTGAAGTCCATGCACCTGGAGCCCATGCTCCGCAACAAGAAAAGCCACTTCAGTGAGAAGCCCACGCACTGCAACAAAGAGTAGCCCCCACTCGCGGCAACTAGAGAAAAGCCCGTACGCGGCAACAAAGACCCAACGCAGCCAAAAATAAATAAATTAATTTAAAAAAATTCAAGGTAAAAGAGAGAAGCGTGAGGACTCTATTAGAAAGGAGTAAGTAACAGAAAGTAAGAGTAGTTGGAGAAGTCAGGATTTTTAAAGATTAGTTTCTAGTGTCTTAAAGCAAGAAAGGACCAAAGATCAGAGAATGATAATTGTGATCAAAATAGGAAAAGATGTGCTCATTTGAAGTTATAAAAGAAAAAAGAACAGTGCCCTGAGTGTAAAAATAAAGAGATGAAAGACCATTAGCAAAGCTTTATTTGAGAGGAAATATAGAGTAAGAGGACAATACATATGTTTAACATTTCGCAGGGTATGAAGCATTTGCTCCTACATCATCTTGCTTGATTCACAGCATCATCCTGGGCAGTAAAAGGACAACTAAGATTTTTCTTCAGGACAGGAAACTAAGATTTAGAGAAAAGAAGTAAATTCCTCAAGGTCATGAGGCTAGCAAGTGGTTGGCCAATAATTTCACTTTCCTGAATTAGAAGCCCTTGCGCATTCTTCTCTGCCATTCTGGAAATCTAGGACTTTCCTTCTTGGCTTCAGTTCTCTCTCATCTGAGTGGATGCACAATATTCTACACCAGAGTTAGACAGATTTTTTCTGTAAAGATTCAGATTGTAAATAGTTTAGGTTTTGTGGGCCATATGTTCTCTGTCTGTACTATTCAACTTTGCCTTTGTAGCATAACATAGCCATAGACAATATTTAAATGAATGGGTATAGCTGTATTCCAGTAAGACTTTATTTGCAGAAACAGGTGGTAGGCTGGATTTGGACAGTGAGCTGTAGTTTTCCAACCCCAGTTCTACACTTTGGTCCTCGTATAGGAACTCCTAAATCCTCCTACTCTGTGTTTTATACATAACTTTCCCACCCAGCCAATTCTGGCTTCTTTATTTCAAGAATCACGTTTGGCTTCCCAAAGGATCACATTTGGCTCGTCATAATTCTTAGTGGTGTCTAGCACGTACAGGCGGTTGACTATTATTTGTTGAATGAAAGTTTTCTGTAATCGTTGTAAAAGTTTTGCCCTCTCTTCTGCATCTGTTCTTCCTTCCTCCCTGTCCAAACTCTTCTCCTCATCTGGCATATTTTATTTTGCAAAGATGACTGCAACAATATCTCTGGTCCTACATGCTCTTCTTAAAATGTAATGTTTATATTCTTCTCATCTAGAATTGGGAGCCTGTGTTCCCTCCCCTTGAATATGGGTGGGCTTATGACTGCAGCAGAAGTGATGTAAGTATTGAGGCTAGGTCATAAAAGGCTGTATAGATTTCACCTGGTTCTCCTGGAACCTTGAGCTACCAAAAAACAGTCTGACTTCCCTGAAGTGTCCATGCTGTGAGGAAGACCTACCTGTCTGGCTCACATGGAGTGATCCCATGGAGAGGATCTGAGGCTACATGGAGAAATAGTATGCTTGGCCAGCCCCCAGCTATTCCAGCTCCAGGCACTGTCTGACTGCAATGGCATGAGAGACCCTGAGCCAGGATCCTAGGCAAACTTTTGCTGAATTCCTGACCCACAGAAACTGTGAGATATAATAAGATGATTGCTGTCTTAACCCACTGAGTTTTTTGTAGCAAAACAAAACTGGGGCACCTCTCCCCTTGCTTTCTCTCTTCCTGGAGAGGCAGTGTCCACAGCAGTTGAAGATGATGACTTCAAATTCGGTCTTCTTTATTTCAGTCTCAGCTTTTATGCTTTCTAACTATGGGGAATTGTGGAAGTTGCTTAACCTCTGAGAATCCCCATTTCCTTATCTGTAAAATAGAGGTAATAAAGACAGTATTTTTCATCTCAGAGGGGAGGTATTATAAGTATCAAACAAGTTAATACATATAGAGCATCTAGAATAGTGGTGGACAAACAGTAAAGGCTTAGGACTAGGTATTATTCTATTTCCTTCATCATTCACAATTCTTTCAAGATAAGATGATGAGGGAAACATAGATAAGGTTGTTAATTGAGGTGCCAACCTGATGATTCCTGAGCAGAAATTTCCAGCATTGACCATGCCACTGCACTCCAGATGTACACATCCATTGACCTACTTGCCTCATGGAAATGTCTCACAGTGTTCCAACTTTAATGTTGAAGGAAGAATTATTAATTCCTCATCTCACTCCAAAGATATATACCTAACTTCTTATTTCAACTGTCTTGTTACATAAAGAGTTGTAGGAGTTATCCATGATCCTTCTAATTCCCACACCCTCTACATTGACTCTGTCAGGAGAGCTAATTGGCTCCATCACCAATATCTCTCTGATACATTTATATGCTTACTTCTCTCCATTTTTACTTTAATGTCTGAGTCCAAATAACCATAATTCTTCACCTGGACCACTGGAGTTGCTTTGTAACAGGTCATCTCATTTTTTCCCCATTCCCTCTACTACTGAGTCTCTTCATAGCAAAGTGAATGTTAAGAAAAAACTTAGAATATAACACAGTGCAGAAGTGAATATATTATAAATGTAGAGTTCGCTGGATGATAACAAAATGAACACAATCATAATCAACACCTAAGTCAAGAGATAAAACATTACCAGAACTCCAGAAACCCTTCACCTTTAATACCTACCTATCATTATCCTTTTCTTCTTCCCCAAAGGAAAATATTATCCTGACTTCTAATGCCGTAAATCAGTTTTTCCTTTCTTTGATATTTACATGAATGGAATAATTCATATATATATATATATATATATATATATATATATATATATGCCACTGTATCTGACTTCCTTTGTTTAACATTATGTTTATGAAATTCAACCATGTTGTTGTACATAGCAGGACCTTGACAAGTTCTGTTGTTGTATAGTATTCCAATGTATGAATATGCATCAATTCATTGATCTAATTCACTGATAATGGACCTTTGGTTTGTTTCCATTTTGGTGTTATGAAAGATGATGCTATAAATATCCGTGTGTGTATGTGTGTGTGTGTGTGTGTGTGTGTGTGTGTGTGTGGGGGTGGGTGCATACACATGCATCCATGCATACTTTCATAGGCTTATATGTATGCATTTTGGCTGGATATATGCCTAGAAGTGGAATTTCTGGGTCATAGGTCGTGCATAACACTTTATATTTCTACCAGCAGGGTATGAGTCCCATTTGCTCCACCTATTTGTCAATACTTTATATTGTCTGTCATAT
Source organism: Phocoena sinus (assembly GCF_008692025.1). Lineage (NCBI taxonomy): Eukaryota > Metazoa > Chordata > Mammalia > Artiodactyla > Phocoenidae > Phocoena > Phocoena sinus. The sequence continues at coordinate 39,589,061 of NC_045779.1, forward strand.
TCACTTTATTCAAGCTGGCAGATGCGTATTGGTACTACAATGCAATTTTATTTGCTTTACTTTTATAACTACTAAGTTTGATCACTTTTTCAAGTGTTTATTGGCTATTTGAATATCCTCTTTGGTGAAGTACTTGTTTGAGTCTCTCGTTAATTCTTTGGGGAGTTGTCTATCTTGCTGATTTGTGGGTATTCTTTCACATTCTAGATATATGGCCTTTGTCAATTACATCTGTTACAATTATGCTTTCCCATTCTGTGGCTCACCTCTTCACCTCTTTCAAGATGTGCAAAAGTTTCTATTTTAAGGTGATCTGATTTAGGAATTTGTCTTTTTTTTTTTCAGTTATTGTCTTTAGGGTTAGAGCTTTGTGCATCCACTTAAGAAATATTTTCCTATATCAAATTTATGAAGATACTCTATTTATATTCTATATTCATTGTTTTATCTTTCAAAATGAGATATACAAATCCATATGGAAATTCATTTTCATGTATGTTGTGAGATAGAGGTCAGTTTCATGTTTTCTCCATGAATATTCAATTGAACCATCACCCTTACCAAGAGGATCATTCTTTCCTCACTACTCTGCAATGTCACTTTGGTGGTAAATCAAGTATCTTTACATTCACGAGTGTGCTTTAATATCTGAGTCCAAATAACCATCATTCTTCACCTGGGCCACTGAAGTTGCTTTGTAATAGGTTTTATCACGTTTTTTTTCATTCTCTTTTATAATTGATTGTCTTCACAGCACAGTGACCTCTCTTTTGGTATTTTTAATCTTACTTATTCATTTATTTTGTATTCTATTCTGTTGTCTGTCTGTATTTGAGCCTGTACCACAGTAATATTAATTACAATAACTATAGAGTAAATCTTGATTCAATAAATTAAGTCCTACTTTCTTTTTGCTGTTCACCTCCTTTTCTTTTTCTCCTCTTTCTCCTCATTTTCCCCCTCCTCCTCTTCCTCTTTCTTTTTCAAGAATATCTGGCCTATTTTTGACCTTGAACAATGCATGATCCTTAGAACAGTTTAACTCTATTACCTTTAGACTTTTTTGTTGCATATTTTAACAACTATATATTTGTGTATACTAACAACTATAGTCGTTGTGTATTTTAATTATACATGTACTATAAACCCCATGAGACATTACTATCATTGTTTCACACTCTAAATATTCATTTGAACTTTAATTGCTCTATGTAAATTTTTACATCTCTGAGCTTCCTTCTGCAACCAATTATTTTTGGCCTGAAGAATAGCTTTTAGCATTTTAAAAAATGATGTTCATTTGGTGACAAATTATCTACGTGTTTGCTTTTTTTAAATGTCTCTTTTTCCTTCACTGTTGGATTTTATGTGCAAGAAATCCAACTATATTATTATGTATAGCAGGAGTTAATTCAGTTCCATTTTTCTATAGTGCTTCAATGTATGAGTATACCTTGATTTATTTATCTAATCCACTAATAATGGCTCTTTGGTTGTTTCCAGTTTGGGTTATTATGAATGACACCACTATGAACATCTGTGTGTGAGTGTGTGTGTGTGTCCACCCACACACATATGTATTCATTTCTGTTGATGTATACCTAGACGATACATAACTACATCTAACATGGCAGTTATTTTTTATTAGTATTTTAAAGGTATCATTCAACTGTGTTCTAGATTTCATATGTCTGTCGAGAAGTCTGTTGTTAGTCCTATTGTTCTTTTTCTAGTTCTTAGTCGGAAGACTGATCCTAAACAACCTGGTTTGTCATGGCCAAAAGGGGGACCAAAGTGATCTTTTAAAAGTGTAAATCAGATTTTATTGCCCTATGTTTAAAATGTTTAATGCCTTTTCCTCTTAGATATAATCCAAACCCCATATTCTGATTTACCAGATCTTATCCCGTCTGGCTGCTGCATAACTCTGAAACCTTTCTCATAACCTTCTCCTTCTTGTTTACCAGATTCTAGTCTTACTAACATTTCTATCCTTCAAAACAGTAAGTTCATTCTCACCACTGATGACTCCTTTTTTTTTTTTTTTTTTTTTTTTTTTTTTTTTTTTTTTCGGTACGCGGGCCTCTCACTGCTGCGACCCCTCTCACCGTGGAGCACAGGCTCCGGAGGTGCAGGCCCAGCGGCCACGGCCCACACAGCACGTGGGATCCTCCTGGACCAGGGCACAAACCCGCGTCCCCTGCATCAGCAGGTGGACCCCCCAACCACTGTGCCACCAGGGAAGCCCTGATGGCTCCTTTTAAACATTCAAGTCTCAGCTCAGTGATATCTTGTCAAAGAGGCCTTCCCTGAACACCTAAGCTAAAGTAGTTCATTTCACTCATTCTTTCTTAATCACCCTGTTTGATGTTCTTACAACCCAAACACTCTTTTAATCCAACTTATTTATGTTCATTTTCTTGCTTATTGCTCTATCCTCTTCCACACACCTAATGTAAGTACAGAAGCCTTGTCATTTATTTCCAGGACTGAGAACAATAGCTGGAATATAGTCACTGTTGAGTAAGTATCATAGAAGGTTGGAACAAGCACTTCCAGACTTGTTTTATGAGGCTAATTACAAGAAACTAAATTTAGAATGGTCAACCTGACCAAAAATGATAAAAAAACAAAAACAAAAAAAACTATTTCATATGAGTAGTTATTCAGACTTTACAAAGTACTTTGATATATATTAATAATTGTCATTTGTTTCTGACAAAAAAAAAAAAAATAGGGATAGGAGCCAGAATGTGGCAATGTAATTATTATTTTTTTAAAACTGAAAACTTTTATTTTCCCAAAGTTTGATTAATTTTTAACTACAGGTTTTATCCCTAGTGGATTCTCCCTAGTTTTATTTAGATAAAGACTTCTAAAATTGTACTCTGATAAAACAATTTCAGGGCTTCCCTGGTGGCACAGTGGTTGGGAGTCCGCCTGCTGATGCAGGGGACACGGGTTTGTGCCCCGGTCCGGGAAGATCCCACATGCCGTGGAGCAGCTGGGCACGTGAGCCATGGCCGCTGAGCCTGCGCATCCAGAGCCTGTGCTCCGCAACGGGAGAGGCCACGGCAGTGAGAGGCCCACATACCGCAAAAAAAAAAAGAAACAAAAACAAAAACCAAAAAAAAAAAAACAATTTCAAATTACAATATTACTTCTGACCATTACATCAATCTAATTTGTAATAGTATTGTTTTCCTTTCATATTTTATCAGGGAAGATTTTATGAAACACTTAAGAACTATGCAAGACCCAAGACGTTGGGTTTGCTCCACAGGACTACACTTTCAGTTTATGTTTCACTCCTGGTCTTTCCTGCCATCTCTCTAGTGGTGGCATGAGAAGCAATGACCAGACTCAAGGGCAGGCAAGAAAGGAGGATGCCAGGTCAAGGGCCTGCATAATTAAAACCCACTAGATACTGACCACATCTAGCCTGTCAGTCTTTCATGAGATACTTATATTTCTCCCTCCCCACTTTGTCACCAAGGAGTTTCATTTCCCTCTTAAGTAGCTTAGCCCAGAAAGGAAGTGGGAAAGTGGGAATCATCATTTAAGAAAGGCAGCCAAACCACAACTACACCCTGTTCTATTGGAGTCTTGCCTGTCCTCCTTTGTGAAGTTATGTAGATTGTTCCTCCCCTTTTAGAGCGGTGCCTTGTAAAGTAGCAGAAGTCTGAAACCTTAATAAACATTTTCTTCTTTTGAAATTTTTTTAAAATTTATTTTATTGATGTATAGTTGATTTACAATGTTGTGCTAATTTCTGCTGTATAGCAAAGTGATTCAGTTATACATATATATACATTCTTTTTCTTCTTAACATGAATATATTACTTGTGAGATCAATCTGTTCTTAAGGGAAACCCCTGCCAGTCACTCTTCGGAACCAATTTGGAGAAGCCACAGATGTTTCCTCAGTAGTGTAAAGAAGCCTTCCCCCACCCCCACCAGCACCACAGATTTGTTTTCCTGGATTTGGGACAGTATGTTTTATGGCCCAGTATGGTCTTTATTCACTTGATAATAATACTTGATAATAACACATGTGACAACAAATTGCCTTCTCTTATTCCATAGAAATCTGACTCAAGCTCTCAAATACCAGAACTCTAACTTTAGGGAGTGTTTTTTGCTTCTCCATTTTCTGAATACAGACTACACAATTGCAGTGGATGAAGAGAAGCCAAAAATTAAATGACCAGGTCTGGGCAAATTTCTCCTCCCATGGAATGTTTTTTCACAACCTTCCCACTTCCTTCTCCCTGCACAGGACTCTGTTCATGAAAACAATATGGGGGATGAGAGTTGGGGGAAAGGCAGGGAAAAGAAAATAGTTATTTTATCATTATTCTATTTGAGACCCAATACTCCCTTTAAAAGACAGAAAATGTTAATTTTACAGAAGGGAGCTTTAGATTTGAGCCCTTTAACATGCAAATGTTGGTCCTGATTAGATTTTAATAGTTTCACTGGATCATTCTTTCTGGCACAAAATGACTTCAGTTATCACTAGAGAATTCTGATTCCTCTGTTGCTTGTCTTTCTTAAGGTGGTTTTATCGGATTGCTTCATTGTGGAGTTCATTTAAACCCTTGAAATCCAATAACAGTTTATTTTAGATTAAAAAAATCTATAAACCTGGACTCTTTCAGTAGCCTCATAGCTGAGCCAGGTTTGCTGACCCTTATACCTGATTTCTGTTAAACAATTGGCTGAATTGTATAGTGCACATTAGAGTAAAATGTCAGACTTGAAATGCCATCAAGAAGATTCTGTTTCCCAAACGCCTTGGTGTAGTGAAACAGTCAGATCTGAAACTTTGGAGAGTGAAGTTCAGAAGAAACTGGAGACCAAGGTTTACTGCTAATTTGATATTTAGAAGCAACATTTCAGGCCCTGACCATGCTGCCAAAATGGAATTTATTTCCTATATCCCAATTGTTGGTTCAGTTTAACTTCAGGTATTGTTGCAAGCCAACAATATCCTTTTGAGGCTCCCCTTGCTTTTCTTACTTTCTTCATTCTTCTATTTTTGAACAGTTTTTATGAAAAGTTGCCTGATGATGACTTGATACATTTCTGGCTCACCACCATATCAACCTTGATTAAAATTCTAAAGTCCTCATGGTCAACAGCTGATGGCAGATGACTTCCACTAATTCAGTGAGATCCATGTTGTATTTCTGCATGAGGTGCTCTACCATAGTTGTACTTTGGTCATGGAATATACAAGAGAATAGTATAAAATGCACTTAACTCACAGGGATCCAACTTCTTTCTCAAGAGCAATGACTGTGTAATTGTTTCTTTGAATCTCCCAGCTCTATCATATAACACATGACTGGAAAAAGGATATGACATAGTAAATACCAATTAACTTGGTGTCATAGCGCATATGTACTAATAAGCATTATTCTTTGGGGGTTCAATACTGTTTCTCTAACTTATGGGTGATTTGAGGGATTTTCAAACATAATTCTATCTATAGGCAATTTTTGCCTTAATGGCTGGAGCTGAAGAGTGACCATCACTTGTAGAACATCTATGATCACTTACCCATCTCTACCTGTTCCATTTACTTTATTTACATTGCTTTCCAGTCCCATCTAGGTTTCTGACCCTTATTCTAAAGGTCATCTATAGACACCTCATATTTTATCCACATGAAATTGGTATCTTCTTCATCACAACCCTACTGCTCTTCTGACATAAACGTCTATTATGGCACTTAAAACTTTCTACCATTAAGAACGTGTCTCAGCCCTCTTTATTCATAACTATTTTTTTATGCTCATGGTTGCAGATGGACATTAGATTCAGGAAAATCATGGGTAGAATGGGGAATCAAGATCTGGGGTTGAGGTGGGAGAATTAAAAAGGAAATTTGTAGGCCACAGGATCTGATATATTTCTCACAGGTTAATTCAAATGTTCCTATGGTCAAAGAAAAATAACTGATTGCCTGATTCCCATAGATGCCCATAAAGAAAAAAACGTGTGAATTCCTTAGGGAAAGCAAACATTGTCTCTAACAGTTTTAAGTCTGTTGAGGGCTAGGAACAAGTCTTATTTTCTATTTTATTTTGCCCCACATCGGCCATCACAGTGCCTTTGTCTGGATGAGGATCCAATAAATATTTGTTGAATGTTTTCCTCAGAGATTTCATTGACCTGGGGAATGTCTGGTTTGCTACCTGCTCTTTGTGAACTTAAAAGGGCAGTTCATCCAAGATACCATCAACTGGTCAACCTGGAAGTTCTGGACTAATAATAGCTTTGAATAGCAATAGCCAGTAACTGACCTTTTGTAGCATTTTACCCCCAATACTCACTACTTCTCATAACCCCTTAATGATTGAAAGAACTTTTTATCTCATTGTACTTGAGATAATGTTATGTTGACTTGAACATAAATTCAAACTTTCTTCCCATTCTTTTACGCTTTATTTTTCCTGGTTACAACATCTACAAATGTTTCAAACAGTTTTGCCACAGATGTACACTTCAGTTAACAGAAGGTGGTTGTCGTGGGGTATCAAGCCTTTCAAACTTTTTGGCCCAGATTCTTGTTTTTTGTGTTCATAAGCAAGTCCATTTAGTTAGGGGCATGAAGAGGCTATGAAGAACCAATTATAGTGAAGACAAAGGCAGAGGAATACCGGCAGCCACAAATCATCCTATTTGTCCAGGTTTTTATTTCCCTGGGCTGTTTTGGGGGTTGTTTCTGTGAAACAGAAGAAGAGTTTGGCTCAGGAGCTGCATCTGGGAAAATGCCCGCCCTACTGTGTCGCCGTCTCCCTGTTGCTCCCCGGCAGGTAGGAGTCATAGACCTGGCTCCCTGCCTTGGCGTCTTTGTTCACAGCTCCCAGGAATCTACCTTTGTATCCCTTACTTTCCCTTCCTTTTCCACACTGCCTGTGGCCCACGGCCTCAACCTGAGAGCTTGTCCTGGCTGCCAATAGGTAGTGTCAATGCCAGCTCACTCTTTCTCACCCAGTGGCTTGAGGCCAGTTTCAATATGAAACTTTTCCCAGAGACACAGATCACCTCAGCACCTGTCAAAGCTTTTGTAGTTTGAGTTGCTGGGATGGGGGGAGAGCCTCCAGATATACAGAAGGTACTACAATGGAAAGCTTTCTTTGCTCCTAGTTATTAGCTCCAAGAATTCTGGTCTATCAAGAAGATATGAGTGGAATTCTATAACTTTCTTTCTTATCTCCCCACCTCTTGCATCTACCTCTTCATGTTTATACTCAACTGTTGAATAATTCTTTTCAGACAGTTTATCATAACCTCATGTTCAAGAGTTGGCCCCCTACTGCCTAATCTGTGAAATGTAAACACATCAGCTGTCAGCTCAGTGTTTATACTCCTCAGCTTTTCTACATCAAAACCACAAAGGATATGACAACTTGAAAGAAATTTACAATCAGCAAGTCTCTTCCCCTGAAAAGATAACAGATTGAAACCCAAAGAGGTAAGGAGACTTGCTCAAGACCACACGGCTGCAAATGAAAAGCTTTTTTGGTAATGGAGGGAAGAGGTCAGACTTCCAGCCAAAGGTTCTTTCCCTTAAAGCACGTGTGTCTCCTTAATCATAACCTAGTGAACAGAATATGGAAAGATATACAATTATCATTGAGCTATGTTTGCATATGTGAGGAGCCGATGGTTGGAAGTTTGAGGCTTTGGAGTTTGTATCCACACTGACAGTATTACCAAATGCTAAAATCTATGGACTTTGGGGTCAGAAAGGCTATGTTTAATCCCAGCTGTCATTCATTAGCTGTCTAAATTATTGGACAAGTCGCCTAATCTCTCTGGTCATCAAAGTGCTCATTAGCGAGGTGGAGTTACAGTTTTCTTAAAAAAGTGTAGTGATGATTTGCCTAAGGAATAAAGAATTGCTAAAAATAACAATGATCATTAAAATTATTCTACAGTGCTTACACAGCACTCCTGTCATCCAGGATGATGTGTTACCATCCCTCACATAACCTTTCTTTCCCACCTTCTTGCTACTTTTCTCCTCTTTGCCTTTGAATATACCGTTGTCTCAATATATCTGTCATTCCCCCAGTATGGCACCATTGTCTTGCTTACTTCATACAACAATCCATAAAACCCTGTTTAGCCAGAACTTTTGAAAGCACAACACAGTAGGTCAGTGGGAGAATATACCTACTGGTAGGTAGTTTATTTGTTAACTGTAAATTATGTGATTTTAGCAGTGTATCAAGATTCTTTCAGTTTAGTGACAGCAAACTGGACTTCAATTGCTTAAATTCCTTCATTGTATTAGTTTACTATTTATGTTGTAACAAATTTACCACAACTTTTAGTGGCTTAAAACAGTGCAAATTTATTCTCCTATAGTTCTGGAGGTCAGAAGTCTGAAATGGGTATCACTGGGCTAAAATCAAGATGTCAGCAAGAGTGTGCTCCTTCTGTAGGTCGTAGGAGATAATTTGATTTTCTTGCCTTTTCTGGCTTCTAAAGTCTGTCTCTATGTCTTAGCTCATGGCTCCCCAGTCTTCAAAGCCAGCAATAGCCAGTTGAGTCATCCTCATGTTACCATCTTCTGGTTTCCTCTCTTGTGTCTCCCTTTTCACTTATAAAGAACACTTGTGATCACATTGGGCCCACCCAGGTAAGATTATTCTTTTCCTGTCTCAACGTCAGCTTAAGTCCCCTTTGCCACATAACCTAACATATTCACAGGTTTTGGAGCTTTAGGACATGGACATCTTTGGGGGCCATTATTCTGCCCATCACATTTATATATAACTCTTGGTTCAACTTCCTAGGTGTTGGTTCTATTTTTAGGCCTGCTGTTATGGTGGCCAGATATTTTCCAGCAGGTCCAGGTGTGCATCTCTCCAGCTTTGTGTATAGAAGAACATAATGAACACCTTTGTCTTACCATTCTCAGCAAAAATATTGACATTTACTTTGATTAGGCCCACAAAGTCATGTGCTCAGCCATCACTGCTGTTAGTGAAAGATGTGCTGTTTGCTTAGACTTGGACTGGATCTGAGAGCATGGGAAGAACAGATCAGTCATAACTGAACTGAGGAATTTGATGACAATTTTAAAACAAGGAGTGTTTACAAATGTGTATGCAAGTGTAGGAAAACCAAAAGGAAGAGCACAGTGTCTTGTGGCCAGTAGAAGCAGGGGTTGTTAAGATCCCTGGGCCTGAAAGTGTGATGGAAGGGGATATTTACCAATACTTGGAGACAAAGGGGCCACATGAAGAGGGCCACCTGACAGGAGCCAAGACCCTTTAGAGGAGAGAGACAGCCAGCCTGTGATAACCCTGCAGGGAGGAAGCTGAAGAAATGTGAATCCTGATGTCTTCTCCCGCCACTGTCCTATCTGCTGTGCTCTCAAAGTTAGGGAGAGCTTGTAATGGAGTTCCTATAGGTCAGTGTAGGAGTGCACAGCAGGGTGTGAAGGTAGGAGAGTGGATCTGGAGAAGCAATGGAGACCCAGATTAACCATCATACAAAAGTCAGAGCTGTTGTTGGAAGAAGAGGGAATGGTTGTTAAGGAGGCAAATGACAATACCCATTACAGGTGGACAGAAGAATCCAAAAGCCTTTGAATTCACTAAAGGTGCAAGAGAATCATATAACCACTTTCCATCACATTGATTCAACCTTGTTAATGGAGTTTACTGTACATATGTTCTTTGGCTAGGAGGAGTGAAAATTCTTTTGACCATCTTCACATGTTCACTGAGTTTCACATTTAACATGTAAAATGTATTCTTTATGGACAGAATGTATGTCAAGAATTTTCTAGAACAGATCTGAAAATAATAAAGTGGTCGCCACTGCCATTTCCCATAAGAAAGTCTGGTCTGAAGTGCAGGGGATGAGGCCTCTGAACGTGGTCCCCTATGAACAAGTGGAACTAGACTGAGCACAGAGGAAAAGAAAAAAAGCTGTGTGGCTGACAGGGTCTGGGTGCTCCGGCTGGGTGTCAGGTCTGTGCCTCTGAGGTGGGAGAGCCAAGTTCAGGACATTGGTGCACCAGAGACCTCCCAGCTCCACATAATATCAAATGGGAAGAGCTCTCCCAGAGATCTCCATCTCAACGCTAAGACCCAGCTCCACTCAACGACCAGCAAGCTAAGTGCTGGACACTGTATGCCAAGCAACTAGCAAGACAGGAACACAACCCAACCCCACCCATTAGCAGAGAGGCTGCCTAATATCATAAAGTAACAGACACCCACAAACACACCATCAGACGTGGTCCTGCCCAGCAGAAAGAAAAGATACAGTCTCATCCACCAGAACACAGGCACCAGTCACCTCCACCAGGAAGTCTGATAAAAGCCAGTGAACCAACTTTAACCACTGGGGGCAGACACCAAAAACAATGGGAACTATGAACCTGCAGCCTGCGAAAAGGAGACCCAAACACAGTAAGTTAAGCAAAATGAGAAGTCAGAGAAACACACAGCAGATGATCGAGCAAGGTAAAAACCCACCAGACCAAACAAATGAAGAGGGAATAGGCAGTCTAGCTGTAAAAGAATTCAGAGTTTGATAGTAAAGATGATCCAAAATCTTGGAAATAGAATGGAGAAAATACAAGAAACGTTTAACAAGGACCTAGAAGAACTAAAGAGCAAAGAAACAATGAAGAATGACACAAAAAAGGAAATTAAAAATTCTCTAGAAGGAATCAATAGAAGAATAACTTAGGCAGAAGAACGAATGAGTGACCTGGAAGACAAAATAGTGGAAATAACTACAACACAGCAGAATAAAGAAAAAAAGAATGAAATGAATTGAGGACAGTCTCAGAGACCTCTGGGACAACATTAAATGCACCAACATTTGAATTATAGGGGTACCAGAAGGAGAAGAGAAAAAAAAATTTGAGAAAATATTTGAAGAGATTGCAGCTGAAAACTTCACTAGTATGGGAAAGGAAATAGTCAATCAAGTCCAGGAAGCACAGAGAGTCTCATACAGGGTAAAAACAAGGAGAAACATGCCAAGACATATATTATTCAAACTATCAAGAATTAAATACAAAGAAAAAACATTAAAAGCAGCAAGAGAAAAGCAACAAATAACATACAAGGGATTCCCCATAAGGTTACCAGCTGATCTTTCAGCAGAAATTCTGCAACCAGAAGGGAGTGGCAGGATATATTTAAAGTGATGAAAGGGAAAAACCTACAACCAAGATTACTCTACCCAGAAAGGATCTCATTCAGATTTGATGGAGAAATTAAAACCTTTACAGACAAGTAAAAGCTAAGACAATTCAGCACCACCATACCAGCTTTACAACAAATGCTAAAGGAACTTCTCTAGGAAGACACAAGAGGAGGAAAGGACCTACAAAAACAAACCCAAAACAATTAAGAAAATGGTAATAGGAACATACATATTGATAACTACCTTAAATGTAAATGGATAAAACACTCAAACCAAAAGACATAGACTGGCTGCATGGATACCAAAACAAGACCCGTATATATGCTGTCTACAAAAGACCCACTTCAGACCTAGGGACCTACATACAGACTGAAAGTGAGGGGATGGGAAAAGATATTCCATGCAAATGGAAACCAAAAGAAAGCTGGAGTAGCAATTCTCATATCAGACAAAATAGACTTTAAAATAAAGATGGTTACAAGAGACAAAGAAAGCCACTACATAATGATCAAGGGATCAATCCAAGAAAAAGATATAACAATTGTAAATATTTATGCACCCAACATAGGAGCACCTTAATACATAAGGCAAATGCTAATAGCCATAAAAGGGGAAATCAATAGTAACAAAATCATAGTAGGGGACTTTAACACCACCACTTTCACAAATGAATAGATCATCCAAAATGAAAATAAATAAGGAAACACAAGCTTTAAATGGTACATTAAACAAGATGGACTTAGTTGATATTTATAGGATATTCCATCCAAAAACAACAGAATACAAATTCTTCTCAAGTGCTCATGGAACTTTCTCCAGGACACATCATATCTTGGGTCACAAATCAAGCCTTGGTAAATTTAAGAAAACTGAAATTGTATCAAGTATCTTTTCCAACCACAATGCTATGAGACTAGATATCAATTACAGGAAAAAATTTGTAAAAAATACAAACACATGGAGGCTAAACAATACACTATTAAATAACCAAGAGATCACTGAAGAAATCAAAGAGGAAATAAAAAAAATACCTAGACACAAATGACAATGAAAACATGATGAGCCAAAACGTATAGGATGCAGCAAAAGCAGTTCTAAGAGGGAAGTTTATAGCAATACAATCCTACCACAAGAAACAAGAAACATCTCAAACAACATAACTTTACATCTAAAGCAATTACAGAAAGAAGAACAAAAAACCCCAAAGTTAGCAGAAGGAAAGAAATCATGACAATCAAATCAGATATAAATGAAAAAGAAAATGAAGGAAATGACAGCAAAGATCTATCAAACTAAAATCTGGTTCTTTGAGAAGATAAACAAAATTGATAAACCATTAGCCAGACTCATCAAGAAAAAAAGGGAGAAGACTCAGATCAATAGAATTAGAAATAAAAAAAGAAGTAACAACTGACACTGCAGAAATACAAAAGATCATGAGACATTACTACCAGCAACTAAATGGACAACCTGGAAGAAATGGACAAATTCTTAGAAAAGCACAACCTTCTGAGACTGAACCAGGAAGAAATAGAAAATATAAACAAACCAATCACAAGCACTGAAATTGAGACTGTGATGAAAAATCTTCCAACAAACAAAAGCCCAGGACCAGATGACTTCACAGGTGAATTCTATCAAACATTTAGAGAAGATCTAACACCTATCCTTCTCAAACTTTCTCAAAATATGGCAGAGGGAGAAACACTCCCAAACTCATTCTATGAGGCCACCATCACCCTGATGCCAAAACCAGTCAAAGATGTCAGAAAGAAAGAAAACTCCAGGCCAATATCACTGATGAATGTAGATGCAAAAATCCTCAACAAAATACTAGCAAACAGAATCCAACAGCATATTCAAAGCATCATACACTATGATCAAATGGGATTTATCCTAGGAATGCAAGGATTCTTCAATATACTCAAATCAATCAATGTGATATAACATTTTAAAAAATTGAAGGAGAAAAACCATATGATCATCTCAATAGATGCAGAAAAAGCTTTCAACAAAATTCAACACCCATTTATGATAAAAACTCTCCAGAAAGTAGGCATACAGGGAACGTACCTCAACATAATAAAACCCATATATGACAAACACGCAGCCAACATCGTTCTCAATGGTGAAAAACTGAAACCATTTCCTCTAAGATCAGGAACAAGACAAGGTTGTCCACTCTCACCACTATTATTCAACATAGTTGTCAAAGTCTTAGCCACAACAATCAGAGAAGAAAAAGAAATAAAAGGAATCCAAATTGGAAAAGAAGAAGTAAAATTGTCACTGTTTGCAGATGACATGGTACTATACATAGTGAGTCCTAAAGATGCTACCAGAAAACTACTAGAGCTAATTAATGAATTTGGTAAGTAGCAGGATAAAAAATTAATGCACAGAAATCACCTGTATGCCTATACACCAAAGATGAAAAGTCTGAAAGAGAAATTAAGGAAACACTTCCATTTACCAGTGCAACAAAAAAATAAAATACCTAGGAATAAACCTACCTAAGGGGACAAAGACCTGTAGGCAGAAAACTATAAGACACTGATGAAAGAAATTAAAGATGATACAAACAGATGGAGAGATATACCATGTTCTTGAACTGGAAGAATCAACATTGTGAAAATGACTCTACTACCCAAAGCAATCTACAGATTCAGTGCAATCCCTATCAAACTACCAATGGCATTTTTCACGGAACCAGAACAAAAAATTTCACAATTTGTATGGAAACACAAAAGACCCCGAATAGCCAAAGCAATCTTGAGAAAGTAAAACGGAGCTGGAGGAATCAGGCTCCCTGACTTCAGACTATACTACAAGGCTACAGTAATCAAGAGAGTATGATACTGGCACAAAAACAGAAATATAGATCAAAGGAACAGGATAGAAAGCCAAGAGATAAACCCATGCACATATGGTCACCTTATCTTTGATAAAGGGGGCAAGAATATACAGTGGAGAAAAGACAGCCTCTTCAATAAGTGGTGCTGGGAAAACTGGACAGGTACATGTAAAAATATGAAATTAGAACACTCCCTAACAGCATACACAAAAATAAACTCAAAATGGATTAAAGACCTAAATGTAAGGCCAGACACTATCAAACTCTTAGAGGAAAACATAGACAGAACACTCTATGACATAAATCACAACAAGATCCTTTTTGACCCACCTCCTAGAGGAGTGGAAATAAAAACAAAAATAAACAATTGGGACCTAATGAAACTTAAAACCTTTTGCACAGCAAAGGAAACCATAAACAAGATGAAAAGACAACCATCAGAATGGGAGAAAATTTTTGCAAATGAAACAACTGACAAAGGATTAATCTCCAAAATTTACAAGCAGCTCTTGCAGCTCAATATCAAAAAAAACCAAACAGCACAATCCAAAATGGGCAGAAGACCTAAATAGACATTTCTCCAAAGATGATATACAGATTGCCAACAAACACATGAAAGGATGCTCAACATCACTAATCATCAGTGAAATGCAAATCAAAACTACAATGCGGTATCACCTCACACCAGTCAGAATGGCCATCATCAAAAAGTCTACAAACAGGGCTTCCCTGGTGGTGCAATGGTTGAGAGTCCGCCTGCCGATGCAGGGCACACGGGTTCGTGCCCCGGTCCGGGAGGATCCCACATGCCTCGGAGCAGCTGGGCCCGTGAGCCATGGCTGCTGAGCCTGCGCGTCCGAAGCCTGTGCTCCGCAACGAGAGAATCTACAAACAATAAATGCTCGAGAGGGTGTGGAGAAAAGGGAACCCTCTTGCACTGTTGTTGGGAATGTAAATTGATACAGCCACTATGGAGAACTGTAGGAGGTTCCTTAAAAAGCTACAAATAGAACTATCATATGAGCCAGCAATCCCACTACTGGGCATATACCCTGAGAAAACCGTTATACAAAAGAGTCATGTACCACAATGTTCATTGCAGCTCTATTTACAGTAGCCAGGACATGGAAGCAACCTAAGTGTCTATCAACAGATGAATGGATAAAGAATATGCGGTACATATATACAATGGAATATTACTCAGCCATAAAAAGAAACGAAATTGAGTTATTTGTAGTGAGGTGGATGGACCAAGATTCTGTCTGTTAAATACAGTAAGTCCATTAAATACTTGCTCTGTTCAAACCAACGTGGTAGGCATTGGTAGGGGGAGTTGTGGTAGGTTAGGGTTAGGGACATCAAAGCTGTCCCACATCAAATCTGTGATGAGAGCACCATGCAAATTCATTCAAACCTCCAAGGCCTTTCTTCACTCTTTTTACTTCTTTCCGGATGAACTTGACTTTTCTGCTCTTGATCCCTCCATGCCAACCTCAACTGTTCCCTGCTCAGTTAAGAGTTTCATGAATGACCCACCACCCAGCAGAGTTAAATAGCTCCTAAGAATGTGCTCCATAATATGATATAAACATGAAAATGATAAAACTTACTACATTATTGTAACCTTGCTTAGGTGTTTATCTTCTAGGTAGACTTAATAGCTGTTTAGAGTCAGAGTCTTATTTTCTCTCAGAGAAGTTTTGTGGTCCACAGGGACCCTGGAGGGCCTTCTGAGTGCCTTCCTGCTGGGGTGATAGGATAAAGTTTGTTAATAATAACAGAGAAATGTGGTGGAATAATTTTCAAAAATAGCAATCAACATTGCCCACACTCCATACACATTTCTTTTGTTTGTCCTTCCTTTCAGTTCAAGAAGCACTTGATATTTCTGTGCTGATTGGCTTAGCTATGGGGCCAGGGAGAATGTTACAGGCAAAATGTAAGACCTGGAGAGAAATGCAAGACTATGGGTCAGATGCTGAGACCTTCAGTGAGGTGGAGTGTGATCAGAAGGTC
The DNA here is from genome assembly GCF_008692025.1 of Phocoena sinus. NCBI lineage: Eukaryota > Metazoa > Chordata > Mammalia > Artiodactyla > Phocoenidae > Phocoena > Phocoena sinus. Next base: position 39,605,124 of record NC_045779.1, read on the forward strand.
AGTAGAGATCAGAAATAAGGTGAGCTTGAGCGTGGGATAGTGATACCATTGGTCTCAGAGGCACAGTGATGTTACTAGAAAGTGGAGAAGAAACAGTTTGGAGGTGGCACTGGCAATGAAAAGAAAGCCAAGCTCCACATTTCAGGTCACGGGCTTCTTTTCTACACTGACATGTGAACGGTTTTCAACTTCCACTTGTGTTGCTACTCTTCTCCTCTGTTCTGAGAGGCACTATAGGTGTCAAAGCACATAGGGTTATTTTCCCCTGTAAATTCTCCAGTGGGCACATTCACATTGCCTGGTCCCTTCCTTCTCCTGTACTTTGCTCACCAGATGTGTACGCCAACATGAGACAGTCAGTAGGCTTCTCACTCTTCTATTTTGCTATTTATTCCTGCAGGGTGGAGGAAAGTAGAGAGGAAAGCATCGTTATTCTTCCTGCTGGCAGTTCTCATCCAAGAGATAGTCAAGAAAGCTGGGCTATCCATGCCCAGTTTCTCTTTCCAAATTCGTCAGTCAGTTAAGTTCTCTCTTCCAAACCAGTGAAGGGTAAGAGAAAAAAACATGAAGAGAGGTCTAGAGTGTCACTTTAGCTCAGCTCCTTCCATGTGAAAGAAGAGCTCCCAGGCTTCCCTGGTGGCACAGTGGTTAAGCATCCACCTGCCAATGCAGGGGACACGTATTCAAGCCCTGGTCCGGGAAGATCCCACAAGCTGCAGAGCAACTAAGCCTGTGTGCTACAACTATGGAGCCTGTGCTCTAGAGCCTGCGAACCACAACTACTGAGCCCGTGTGCCACAACTACTGAAGCCCACATGCCTAGAGCCCGTTCTCTGCAACAAGAGAAGCCATCACAATGAGAAGCCCGCACACAGCAATGAAAAGTAACCCCCGCTTGCCACAACTAGAGAAAGCCTCACACAGCAACAAAGAACCAAAATCAGCCAAAAGTAAATAAATAAATTTATTTAAAAAAAATAAAGAAGAGCTCCCTCCTGTAGTGGATGCTCTGATGTGCCACCCAGATCTCCTGCAGGACCGAGGCACCATTCCCCCAGCTTCCAGCACTGTTGTCTGCTGAAGCACCATGGCTGGACCTCTCCCCAGGGGTTGTCTTCCTGCCTAGGGAGTTGCCTTGTCTAAGGTTATGTTTTCTTTCCAGGGTCAGCTCTCATCCAGTGAATGTTTGATGTATAAGACAAAGGCCTCCACAGCATCAGAGCTCCCTACAGGGCTGGTAGGTTGCTTTGTTGCAGCTCTACATCAGTTCAACTTCTGTCTTTCTATGCTGCCCTCACTCCTTCACAGTTGTTGCTGACAACACTCCCCAGATAGCTTTCTGCTTGCAAATCTCTGTCTCACAATCCGTTCCTCAGGGACCCCAACCTATGATATCTTCTACTTCAGTAGTTTTTATATCAGAAAATATGATTATCCTCTCTGTCTCTCTATCTCTGTCTGTCTCTATCTCTCAGGTCAGAGCTCATTCGATCCATTCTTGGATTTTCCACACTGAATGCAACCAAGATGCTTTCATAGAGGAAGGAAATGTTATGAGCTCTAGTTTCTCTTCCTCCTCCTCCAATATCAGGAAACATCCAAAATCAAGGCCCTAACATTTTAAAGGAGGGGGAGTATTCTATAGTTACATCCTTGGGAAGAAGACAAGGAGTATTTGTAAACGGGCCTCTCTCCAGCTTCCACCTTTCTGTAGATATTGGGACACAGACGTTGATTGATAAGCAAAATCAGGAAGTCTGGTGCTGCTAAGCTGCTGTGAGTCCTGAGTGACCATTTTTCATAGGTGGAATTTATTCAGTCAACATGGAAACTCACAGCACACCCCAGCACAGGTGTATCTGCATCCCTGATTACCACATTACCCCACAGGAAATTCCATTTTAATATTGCATAATGAAAGTGTATGTTACATTTCAATACATAAGATGCATAAACCTAACATCCCTAAACCATCAATCGGAGGTGGCTGATATATTTGCTCTAAAATGATAAGGGTAGCTTGCAACACACAATGTAGCTATTAACTCTAAACTTCTTGCATTTTGCCACCAACTCCTCTCAGGGTCCCATCATACAGAGAAATGCAAACAGTGGGGTGGCCTGACATGGAGCTACCCTGGCGGGTCTTTGCTATTTCCAGATGTTTTAAAATGTCCCCAGGATCCCAACCTCATCTTAATTTTCTCATGTCCCTGGGTCCTCACAATAGCTGATCGAGGTAGGGTTTATTCACTCAGACAAACAGCTCTTAAAGCTCTTCCAAAGGCCTGTGAAGCTGCTCTTGAACCCTTAGCTGTCATGATAGCTCTTCATCAGCACTAACTGTGGGGACCTTGGCTGGAGCCACCCTCTTGTCCCTTTCAAAACATGTTTCCCTCATTATCAGGCATGAGCCTTGCCCTCCCCTTCTTTCCCTTCCTTGATTGGCTCTGTAACAGAAAGGAGTAGGAACGGTGGCCAGATTCCACCTGATGAAGCTAAGAAAATGTTTCACTTACAGTAGCCCCAGTCTGCTCTATATCCATCCTACATTCTCTTCTATTTCTTTCTCTAGCAGGGGGGCTCTACATCTCTAAACACAAAACTGTTCCCTTGCCCTTTTGGGAAGTAATTAAGAAATTAGTCAATTCTACCTCTTTCTCTCCACATTCTTAAGCCTGTTCTAAAGCACAGGTGCAGTGTTATCATTGATGGAGGGTCTGTTTGAGCCCAAATATTTGGGCTTCGGAAGTATCATATCGACCTCAAGAATCGCTGGGATTCAATCATCATTTTACCAGTATCTTTGTGGAGGTTAATATATGGCTGTATAGGTTGTTAAAATGTGGGAAAATTTCCATTACAGTTGGTAAGTAGTGATATGCTGCATCCCTTCCCCAGGTTTGATCTTCTTTACCTGCCTAGCAGCCTAGCCAGGCTCGCCCTAGACTTCTCCCTCCCAACCTTCCTATAGTACAACAACTAGAGCTAGAGCATTAATGCCTGGAGTAGCAGAGGGCCACTGAGAACCTGTTCCAGTGCTGCTGCTGGCATCCACTTGTAGTGGGTTGAGTAGTGTTTCCCCTCAACATTCATGTCCACCTGTACCTCAGCATGTGAACTTATTTGGAAATAGGGTTTTCTAGAAGTAATTAATTATGTTAAGATGAAGTCATACTGGAACAGAGTGGGCCCTAAATCCAAATATTGGTGTCCTTATAAGAAGAGAAGAGAACACACAGAAACACATACAAGGAAGAAGACCATGTGGAGACAGAGGCAGAGATTGGAGTGATGCAGCTATAAGCCAAGGAACGTCAAAAATTTTCAGGAGCCACCAGAAGCTAGGAAGAAGTAAGAAAGGATTCAGGAGAAGCATGGCCCTGCAAACACCTTGATTTGGGGCTTCTACCCTACAGAGCTCCAACAGAATAAGTTTCTGTTTTGTTAAGCTACCAAGTTTGTGGTGATTTATTATAGCAGCTCTAGGAAAATAATACACCACTCTAACCGATTAATGCCTATGTCATATCAGTTATGAAATATTATGAATTTCCACCCCACGTTGTATGATCTAGTCAATATTTCAAGCTGTCTATGCTTTTACTCATAGGCCAGTTTATCATTAGGGTCAGTAGACTGGCAGACTTCAACACAAATTTCCTTTGACTCACTACTTTGCTGGTACATCTAGCCAAGGATGTCACATTTTAGTTTGCTTTAATGGATTCTCCCATCTTCTTCCAGTTCCATCACATCCAGTAGGAATTCCCATTACCATTTCGTAGAAAGGATCTTTATCCTGCTGTATTGATCTTCTAGTAATCTAATGCCCATCCTAAGTAATGCTAAAATGCTGAGAGAGAAACACGTGGCTCTAGGTTCTGAGTGCTACTAAGCACATGGTGTAATATACATGGCAACAGATCGCCCAGTTCCTGAGCCCCAACTGTGATGGAGCTGATTTCTTCAATGTTCTGGCTCAGAGGGGATCTTGAAATGGCCCTGCTCAGCACCTCATTGGGTCCTGAGGACTTTTTTTCCCCCAACACCATTAAGTCAGTAGTTTTAAAAGACTCATAGGTGTCCTAGAAATTACCAGGGAAGTATTTCTTCGGTGGAAGTATTTCTTCCATTTGATGATTACCAGGAAAGTTTTAGATATAGTCAAAGCACCCCTGCCAGCACCTATGGGTCTAGTTTAGCTGACCTAGACCCTAGAATGGAGAGAATGCTCATTGAAGTGAAGGCTGGGCTGGCCTGGAGGCTGACTCAATTCTCACCTCTCTCCTGGGGGCACTGTAACAAGCCCCCTGCAACAGCCTTTTGCTAAAATAGTTCTTGATCCTGTTAGATGACCCAACCGCTTTTTGTTCTTCTTACCTCCTTGTCTGTTTAATCCTCTATCTCTTTCAGTTGTAAAACCTTTTTCTGGTGAGTAGAAAGTGTCCTGCCCTCTTTCTTTCTCCTGATGTTTCTTGCAAACATTTTACCTAGTCCCAGAAATATTTCTCCAAAGTCTGAGGCTTTTGCAAAGAGTGCTAGGAAGAATCCATTTGCTTTCTTCCTTGTTGCATATTTCCCCTGACTCCTTGAGCCCAGAATGGCCTAGCAGCTTGTGCAGAGAGAAGATAAAGTGGAAAATTGCTGGGGAAAAATATGAATTAAATTTTCAAAAAATATTATTTTATCACATAGAAAGTATTCTAAAAACTCTTTTATAATTAGCACACAATCTGCAAATATTGTTTCCCAGACCTATGAGATACCTGCTAGACAGATCTATGAGTGACCTATAGATTACATCTACTAAAATTCTATACTCTGTGATGAGGTTCTAGATGTGATCTCTTCAAGGCAGGAGGGAGTGACATCTGTGTCATTAACTTTGGACAACACCTAGCACATGTGGGTTCTTAAAAATGCTTCCTGGTAATAAAGATGCAGACGTAGAGAATGGACTTGAGGACACGAGGAAGGGGAAAGGTAAGCTGGGATGAACTGAGAGGGTGGCATGGACATATATATACCACCAAATGTAAAATAGATAGCCAGTGGGAAGCAGCTGCATAGCACAGGGAGATCAGCTCGGTGCTTTGTGACCACCTAGAGGGGAGGGATAGGGAGGGTGGGAGGGAGACGCAAGAGGGAGGGGATATGGGGATATATGTACATGTATAGCTGATTCACTTTGTTATAAAGCAGAAACTAACACACCATTGTAAAGCAAGTATACTCCAATAAAGATGTTAAAAACAAACAAACAAATAAAAAATGCTTCCTGGTGTCTCTGGATTACCTGCGCCTGAGTCCACAGCCCTGTGAACCTTGTCTGGGACAGGAATCTGTTTCCTCTTTTCATGAAAGAAAAATAAGAGTTTGGGGCCAGCCGCGGCATTCTGAGCAAACTGGGAACGTCAGCAGGAAATAAAGATGAGGGATACCCAGTTCACAACTTGTAAGAAGGGAAAATCTCCTTTGCTGTGACAGTTTCATCTGCTTACCCCAACCTGATGTACAGTCAGCTTGTTATTCCCTGATTCCGACGTGAGACATCTATCTCTGAGCCTCCGGGGTGTTGCTCTCCTTCTCTCCTCCCAGGTGGGTGATGCGGTGTCTCTGGCACATGGATTATGGAGTCAAATGGCTGCCTGGCCGTGCAGCTGTTTAAGGCTTTCAGCAGTTTTCTCAACACAACAGAGCCTCCAGCTACCTTATCATTTGTTGCTTCCTCCTCCCTGTACCTATTACCTTACTTTCCCTTTTAGATCCAATGGCATCAATCTTTCTTCTTGGCTTCCTGGATCTATTCCTATTAACCCATGTCAGCAGCTGAGGTCCATGTAGGCAAAAAGTCTGAGCAGAGATGGCCCCAGTTTGATTCAGGCCATATGTGGCTCATTTTCCTATATACATAAGACCTGTCCTAGGCCACAGGGGAAACTGCTGAAACTCCACAGTTTGGTGCAGCTTGCAAGTTGGAAAAAGGACTAGAGAACCATCTTTTATAACCTCCTATGAACTTATGTGGTATTTTGGAGCACATAGCTTTAGACTGACAGAACAAATGCATGAATGTGAAAGAGTAGATCTCCTTTGGGTTCTCTGTTCCTGAGGTCATTCTGTCCCAGGCTTACATGGCAAGGATGTTAGATACAAATCAGATCCTAGACTCTTAACTATCAAAGAAAATTTATATTCAAAAAAATCAGCAATCTCTCTTTATAAATTGTGTAGTCAGGCTTGGACAGCCATTGTCTCACTAATCCTTCTCAGAGTTCTTATTTCATCTTGAGGAGCACTGCTTCCAGTGCTAAACCTGAGAAGGTTCTTCTGTTTGACGTCTGACACATCACTGCTAACACAGACTTAGGAAAAATTTAAGAGCTGTTTTTGTGCCCACCTTTTGAGTTACTAAACCTCCAACTACTCTCTTTTCTGTCTTAAGCACTAAATTTAGTTTTCAAATCTTTAATTTTTTCCTTTCCAGTTACTGTTATATTTTTTTTCAGTGTTAAACCATTTTATTATTCACAAACCTTCACTTCAAACAAAATTTCAACATTCTTATGAAGCAATCAGATAGTGTCTCTCCATTATGATGCAATACATCACCTATGGTGTGTTCAAGCCAAAAATGTTTAACTTGAATCCTTTAAGCCTTTAGCAGCAGAAAAGCAGTTCTATCAGTCAGTGTCATAAAACATAGCTGGAAGGGGCAATGTTCTAGATAAGAAGAGAAGTAATAGAGCAACAAGTTGCAACAAGTGGTCCTGGATTAGACCCAGTCTGAACCACTCACCTCTAAAGAACTTTTTGGCACAATTGGGCCAACTCAAAACTACATTAGGAATTATATAAAGTAAGCATTTGCTGGTATGAAAAGGTAGAGATTGGCAAATGAAAAAGTAGATTACAGGGGCTTCCCTGATGGCACAGTGGTTGAGAGTCCGCCTACCGATGCAGGGGACACGGGTTCGTGCCCTGGTCTGGGAAGATCCCACATGCCGCGGATCGGCTGGGCCCGTGAGCCATGGCCACTGAGCCTGCACGTCCAGAGCCTGTGCTCCGCAATGGGAGAGGCCACAACTGTGAGAGGCCCGCGTACCGCAAAAAAAAAAAAAAAAAAAAAGTAGATTACAACATGTGTGATATGCTCTGATTTTGAATTTAAAATACACATGTATTAAAAATAATATGTACATATATTATGCATTTACATATAATATGCATAAAAGGCTATTTAGGCATATACAATGCTTAGTGTTAGTATATGTAAATGTCTTGTATTTTTATTTTATTATTCTTATTGATCTATATTTTCTAACTTTCTACAAGATAGTCTCTTGCAATAATTATTTTAATCAATTTAATTAATTAAGAAAGGAAGAAATCTCATTATTAATGATGTGATGACTACTTGCACTGCTTTTGGTGAGACACCAAAAAGTCATGAGAATTTTAGTAAATGTGAGAATTCCATTATCTTAATTATTGTGATTCTTAAGCATCAGGGAAAGACAATTCTTCTGGGACCTGGGTCTTCATTTATTGCTACCGTTGGGCCCCTTAATTAATTTTTTGAAATGTTCACCCCATTTATAAAAAATGAGTGAAAAAGATAATCACCAGAAAAAGAAACATAACCCTAGTCCTGTTGCCTGAAACTTTATTGTCATTCACAATCTCTTCTTTTGTTAAAACAAATTATTTAGAGCAAAAGGCTCTAGGAAGGCTGTCTGGCTACCTGAGAAAAAGTTCAGAAAGTAGATGATGTCTAAATGACAGAAGGCTCAACTCTTGATTTTCAAATTTGGGCTGTACTTTCTTTAGCTTCCAAGGAACAAAGAAATGTGTAGGTATTGTAATCTCAGCATTAACTGCTGAGTTACAATCAACAGTGATCTCATCTCTCTCTTTTAGTGGACTTTTTTTGAATACACATTCATACCCATGTGCCTATTAAACTGTGCTCTGTCCTCTCATGCATCCAACCAACAGATATTGACAGGCAACTTGTGTCAGCACTGTGTTAGGCACTCTAGTGACCCTTAAATTCATATCTGAATTTAGAGAAGTCCATTTTCAATATATCTTCACCCTTAAACATTTCATAGGGATTTAGTCTGTTCTTTTTTAAAATATTCATATAGCAGTGTTTTTTTAAAAATCTGCATTCCTTGGCCCGGAGCTAAGAGGACATTTTCTGCAGCTGTAGTAGAGGTGCTGCTCATTTATTAATAGGCTGATGTTCAAGATATTTGCCAACTGCTTTGGTTCAGACACTGACCGATCAGCAGGGTCTCTGCCCAATCAGATTAGAAGCTGACTTTAAAAACCTGATACAGTCACACTGGTAATAGTAGGTGTAACAACTGAATACCTGCCTACTCATTTTTCCTTCTCCATTCAAGTAAATGAAAAAATGTTGAGCATGGACTACACTCAAGTGCCTTCGTTTGGCATTGAGGAAACAAAAATAAATAAGCAGATCCTGTATGTCTGCTCTTCATGGGATTTTAAAAGACTTTGCAGTTAATCTGTCCTCTGCCTAGAATACTTTCCCAGATATCTACATGGCTCACTCCTAACTTCCTTCACTTCTCTGTTCATGTGTTACCATATCAGAGTTTTTCCTTGTTTGCCCTAAAGTAGCACCTTCCCATTATTTTCTGTCCCTAATATATTTTCTCATAGCACATATAACCACCCAGAATGTTGTTTATTTACTATTTGCTCCTTTCACAAGAAATAAAGTACATAAAATCATCTCCTTAGCATTAGGAGATACTTGGCACACAGTAGGTGCTCAGCAAATATGTGTTGAATTGAATTGAATACTTGTTGAGATGTGGAGATGGAGGGAGATGGCAGAAAAAGTAATTGAAATTCAAGCTAAGGTGTCAGGAGGAATAATAATGCCATGAATAGAAGTAGGGAGGATGTGGGTTGGAAGTGTTTTCATTATGATTACTGCTTTTGTGCCATACCGAAGATTTGTCTCTTTAGAGACACACATTTGATTGCATTCTGGAATATTCCACAGATATAAAAACAAGCTTTCTAAATGTTCCAGAATATTTCCTGACAAGCATAGCACTTTGTTAGCCATTTGGCCTGCTGCCCCTTTACTGTCCAACATCTTCTGGGACATCTTTACTACAGGAAATGCTACTCTCCGACTGTCTTAGGATGACCAATCTCCATGGTTAGTTATTAATCAAAGGAAATTGATAATGACTCATGTTAGCCTTTTATCCTTGGCAAGGCTGTTTCCTAGAAGTAATATCCAAATATGATGAGGTGTAGAATCTCAATTGCCTAGCCTATAGAAGGTCTCAGATCCCACACAGGTGCATGGGGTCGGGGGAGATCATGGAAAAGGGCTGGGAATCCCAGACACAAACAGGACCTCAGGGTCAAGGAAGGCTTCCCCAAAATAACAACAGTTCAAGAGCCAGGGCCTCTCTGTGTGCGAGCCAGTGGACGTCAATAGTACACACAGCCCTCAAGTGAAAGCAGAGGCGAATGATTTGGCAGTTGTTTCCTGACCATATAAAACTATGAAAAAATATTCTATTAACATAAAGCTAATAGAGAGATTTTTGCAGCTGTAATGTGACTACATTGCACATATTAATTCTTGGAGCCTAGAAATAGTGGATTCTAGGGGGCTTTATTATTGCAAGAAGCCCTAGAAAGAAACTATAACCAGGGTTCCAATGATTTTCCAACTTCGGTGATGCTGAAGAAATGGGAGGTATCCAGGAGTGTCTGCTGGGGAAGGATGAAGGGGGAAGACAATGAACGGTGATGAGTTTTGTCTACCAACACCAACCTAGATGTCCTGAACAGTGGCACCTGGAAAAGCTTGAAAAATACCTATTCTTAGGCTGTTTCTGAGACAAATTAAATCCTAAATGTCTGGGACTGGTGCCTGACATATATATGTTTAAAATCTTGCTAGATATCAGTTTCTTATGGCTGTTGTAAGAAAAGTACCATAGACTGGATGGCTTAGACACATAAATTTATTGTCTCAGTCCTGGAAGCTAGAAGTCCAAGATCAAGATATCATGGTTGGTTCCTCCTGAGGGGTGTTAAGGAGGATCTTTCACATATCTCTCTCCTGGTCTCTGGTAGCCTCAGGAGTTCCTTCGCTTGTAGATGGCTTTCTTCTGGTGTATTTACATCATCTTTTCTCCACGCATGTCTGGCTCTGTATCCAAATTTCCTCTTTTTATAAGAATACCAGCCATATTGGACTAAGGCTCACCCTAATGGCCTCATCTTAACGTGATCATCTGCAAAGACCCTATTTCCAAATAAAGCCACATTCACAGGTACTGGAGTTTAAGACTTTAACATCTTTTTTGGAGATACAATTTGACTCCTTCACAGGCTTTCCACTGTACAATCAATGAATGTCTCTAATCTAAATCTGACTTGGGCCTCCCTCCACCCAGCCACTCTGAGAAGAAGAGAGAAGGGGAGGGGGAAATAAAGAAGGAAGATTGAAGGAGATGTCTAGAACAGCTCATGTATGATTGTACTTGAAAAGGTAGAAGGACAGCCTTTCCTCATATCTCTCCCAACTCCTCGTCCCCAAGAGAGGACCTGCTCCTGAAGATAAGCACTCTCTGGTTTCATCCTCTTCCATTTATTCTGACCACATGAACCTGATCTTTCCTACATGACCGATGCAGGAACGTCCTATGGCTCTTGGTCCAGAATAAACATGAGGATAACCTGGAGGAACTTTTAAATAAAACACCAAAGCTCAGGCCCCATCTCTAGCAAGTAAGTTAGAATCTCTGTGGGTGTAGCCTGGTCATAGAGATATTTAAAAAGTACCCCAAGTTTCTATCCATAATGTAGTAACTGGAACTGGACTTTTCCTTCTGTTGTTAAAAATTAGAAAACCTGACAAAATATATAAAGTAATAGTTTTCAGACATTGGATAACATGAAGCACAGAGCTGTGATTCCAGAGAAAAAAACTGAAGAGATGAACCCTATGATCTCCCAGTTTTCTTCCTGAAGATACCTTTGACTCAGGCAGGAAGGTGGAATCCGAAGCACCTAGTTAAGGAAATAAAAATCCAAGTTCAAGAAAATTGAAGCAGCCAGAGTTTGTAGGGCAAAGTATCAGAGAGGAGGGAGCTATACAGAGAAATGTGCATAAGGTTTCTCTTGAGTGTTGCTGGATATGAAACCATGCACATGTAGGGAGAAACTGTAAGTCCAAGCACAACCTGTCAAGTAGCAGTAAGCTGGACAATTCCTAGAGCTCCCGCAGGGTTGGGAGACATCCAGTTCTGACAAGCCAGAATGTAGATTCCTTATTGAATACCCAGGACATTCAGCAGAGACTCCAGATGGAGCATGCTTTAGAAATAGTGCTAAACTAGCCCCAGAGTAAATGATAGTCTACATCTGCCTTAACAAATTTTTTTGAAAGCCTCAAAAGGATCAAACTGATCCACAAATAAAACTGCCTCTCAGAACAAAGCCCAATACTTAAAGGAAGGCAACTGAATTAAGTACTCAACGATTTGAAATATACGGTGACTACATCCAATCAAAAATGTCTACACATGTGAAGTAGCATGAACACGTGACCCAAAACAAGGAGAAAAATCAGTCAATATAAACATCCTCAGAAATGATAGGTAAGAACTTTAAGGTAGCTGTTATAAGTATGCTCAAGGAGTTAAATAAGAATATAATGAAGAGGGGACTTAAAAATTACCCCAGATAATTACAATACACAGCTGAGGTTGGAGATGTTAGATGTTCTGTCCTAAGGCAAAGTAGGTGGAAACAAATTTTATTTTTGTTGTGGGGAGAAATTTAAGGGGATAGATAATAGAAACTGCCATTGTTTATATTACGAATCCATTTCCTAGAAAGCAATTTATCTCTCCTAGCTCAAGCATAGTGCACTTTGCATATACAGGTGCTTGATAAAGGATATTGACCTGTGAGTTGGTAACTATCATGCATGAATGTTTTCAGATTGCTCTGCATGTGTGTGTGTTCTCAGCTAACAATGTGTTGTATCTAGCATGAAAGGAAGACTTAATGGATTTAAATTATTTAAATAATTATACATTTTTTACATTTGTCAGAGTATTATAACCATGTGTTAAATCCAGTTACAAAAAATGAAATGTGAGCATCTGAAGACCCCATTCATGGGTGTTCTCTAGTATCTTTAAAGACACATAAAACTTGGATCTCTGATAAGAACATTACAATAAATATCACGTGCTCTCAAGTGAAAAAAAATAATGGTATCCTAAAGAGATACTCTAGGGAAGGAGATGTACTAAGTAGCTTCTTAAAGCCTTATCTAGGTTCAGAGACGGATAAGTTGGCTGTTGGAGAATATATTTCTCACAGAATATTGGGGTCAATTCACTAGCTTTAGAAATGAGAACACTGTTCAATTGCTTTTTAAAATGCAGTGGCTGTGCAGACAAGTGACTAAAAGTGTTATTTCAGAATCAATCAAATCATGATGTGTGCTTAAGTTACTTCAGATTTGCTCTTGAGATTCCCAAACTTAACACTGAAGGAGTCAGTATGTGGCAAAGAACTTATAATTTAACTCAGAAACTCCCCAAGTATGTGAGCAGCTTTTTCTTCTGCAGGCTGTGGTTTTTATATGGATCAAGAATTCTCTCTGCATAGTTGATCATAATTATAATTTTGTATCACTAGATAAGCAACAAGAGTGAGGACAGTATTAATTCAAGTAAAACCAACATTAACTACATTGACAATTTGAAGTTAAAAACCCAGTGACTCATGTAAAGAAGTGTTAATCACCACAGAGTGATTTTTATGCTTTTAAATGGTTGCATACGACATAAGACTCAAGTTCATGCAGCTCCCTGCCTGGAATGTTGCAAAAGATCTCGTGATATTTCACAGACTCCAAGAGAAAAATGCGGAATTGGAAAACATTCAGTGAATGACACCGAGGTTAATCCCAAAAGGAAAAATCATGCTGTAGAGCATATTTATATCTGAATAATGAGGAGCAATTCCTGCCTTAGAAATAATATCATGCAAGATCCACTGAAGTCCACTGGATTCCAAACTCTATCTGAAATACCCTAAGACCACAGGTTTTTTTTGGTGAATAACATTTTATTTTGAATTGAACAGGTGGTGAGGGGAAATAATAAGAAAACTGAACCTCAGATGATGAATTCTTTTCATGGGAAAAATGAACCCCAGTAATAGTCTTATCTGATATACATAATAAGACAAATAGGTATTCAGAAACAAACTAGAAAATTCAAAGCAGGTATCAGGAAGTAGTATTAAACTGAGAACTCACAAGTATGTGAGAAAGATTATTATGCAAGAGGGCTAAGTGTAGAGTGAGGAGAGAGGGAGATTAGGTCGTGTAGGCATCATGGAAGCAATCCAAAGATATCATAGGGGAAAAAAATATAGAATATGTAAAACATGCACAACTTCTTGTAGTGTCCATTCTGATTGCTAAATCTTTCATGTCTCAAGCTTTTACTTCAACAGGACTTTGATGAATGTAGTTATGTCCCACTTTGTTTATCTCTCTCCTCGTCACTGTATCAAAGTGTCAAATCTAGGCCTGCTAGGTTTGCTGATAGAAAAGTTATCTGTGACTGAGCAAAGATAATATGCATCCCCTACTTGTAACGGCACAAAAGAAGGGTCTTACTGAGACTTTATTACTAGGCAGATACCATATTTTCTTCCTTGAGCCTGGTCTCTGGTGCGCTGAAATCAATCCCTGAACACAGTAGAGAAGCTTCAGTATCACAGGTCTAATTTTTATTAGGCCTGGCCATTAATAAAAACTCACAAGAGTGATTGCCTTATCCTAATGATAGATGAAAATTCTGTCCCCAGACACATATCATGGGAATGCCGAATGAGAATGTTCATACCTCTGGCTCTTTGGTTTGCTCTCCAACTTTGCTGTCTGACTGTGTGTCTATGTGAGCTGGCTAAGTTCATGGCTCTTCATGTGATTTACTCGCCACAGCACATACATTAGCAGCTCCATTGCACTGGGTGTGATTCAGGCCTTGGGAAAGGGAGTACCCTCTGGACTCACAAGGGCTGTAGTGAGGAGATAGCTGAGCAGGTCTTCCGTGACAAGTCCCTCTGACGTTCCAATCTGTCAAAGTCCTTGGATACTTCCTCTACAATACACCGAGGAAGTCTGGACATTTTAAGTCCACAGCCTTTGATGAATTCTCATATTTGAGCCAGTTTGTTATCTGTGTCCCCTTGAGAAGGACCCTGCTATGCTGCCAAAAATGTATCCCATTAATCGTTCTCCTAACTTTCCCCAAAGGGACCTCTCTTTCTCGAGTTACCAAGGGGACTGTACATTGAGGAAGGGGAAATAATCAGATTTTGGAGGGATGATTGGATACTTGCTTTAAACTGACACTAATTTCTGGAGACCCAAAATGCTACTGTGGTCCATTAGTATCTACCAGTCAGAGTAGGGGCTTATGGAAAGCAGACGATCAATGGAATTTTGGTAAAGTACCTCACACAGTGGGACCGTTGGATCCCTGCATCCACCCTGTGATTATTTCCTTAGCTTTTGATGCATAATTGGAATAGACACACTCACCAATTGACATATCCCCACATCTGACCTGTGAAGTGAGAGCTGTTATGATAGGAAATGCCAAGTGGAATCTACTAGAACTGCTTCTACCTGCAAAAATAGTAAACCAAAATTAGTACTGCATTCCTTGAACAATTTCAGAAATTAGTGCCACCATCCCGGGCTTGAAAGACGTAGTGGTGGTTATATCCACCACATGCAATTCACATATTTGGCCTGTGCAGAAGACAGATGGATATTGGAGAATTACATTGGACTGCTATAAACATAATCAGATAGTGACTTCAATTGCAGCTGGTGTTCCAGATGTGATTTTATTTCCAGAGCAAATTAACACATCCCCTGGTAATTCTTATGCAGCTATTAAATGTGTTTAATGCTTTTTTTCTCTATACCTGTTAGTAAAGACCACCGGAAGCAGTTTGTTTTCATCTAGCAGGGACTTTACTGTCTTACCTCAGAGCTATATCAGCTCTCCAGCTGTCATGATTACAGTCCACAGGGACCTTGAGTGCCTTTCTATTCCATGAGACACAGTGCTGGTCCATTACACTTGTGATACTGAGTTTCTTGAGCCTGGTGAGCAGAAAGTAAAAAGTACTCTAGACATATTGTTAAGATACTTGTGTGACACAGAGTAGAAAATAAATACCACAAAAATTCAAGGGTCTGCCATGTTGGTGAAATTTCTAGGACATCAGTAGTCTGGAGCATGTTGAGTCATTCCTTCCATGGTGAAAGACAAGTTGCTACATCTGGCCCCTCCTACCATTAAGAAAGAGGCACAATGCTTGGTGAATTTTTTTCTCTTTTCTTTTTGATTTTGGAGGCAACATATAACATATTTAGGCATACTGCTCCAACTCATTTACCACATGACCTGAAAAGCTGCCTGCTTTGAGTAGGGCTCAGAATAAGAGAAGGCTTTGAAAAGAAGTCCAAGCTGTTAGTGCAAGCTGCTCTGCCATCTGAACTATATGACCCAACAAATATGATGGTGATTGAGGTGTCAGTGGCAGATAGGGATGCTGTATAGGGCCTCTGGTGGGCCTCTGTAGTTGAATCATAGTTCATACTCTCTGGATTTTGGAGCAAAGCCAGGCCATCCTTGCAGATAACCACTCTCTTTTTGAGAAATGCTTTTGGCTTATTTCTGGGCATTAGTAAAATCTGAAACTGACCAAAGGCCACTACATTACCATGTGACCCAAGATGCCCATCATGAACATCATGAACTGGTACCCATCATTGCTCCAGCATTAGATGTGTAAAAAACTGCTCCCACAATTGTGTTGGGTCGAATACTATAAAAATATGTTCATGAATATATGAAAAAATATATATATATATGAATTTGTTATAAGTATTTGACCCGAAGAAGCAGACCGCTTGAAGAAATATATATATATATATATATATATATATATATATATATATATATATATATATTCTGCTTCTTTGATTGAACCTTGATTAATAGATAACCATACCCCCAAACCCTTAGGAGCAAGCCACAGGAACTTGAGTGGGTAGCTCAGCTGGGTCAAAGACAGAGCCAATGCCAAGTTCAGATTCCACAATAAACTGACAGGGAAATCACTTATGTGTCATGGCTTATGATATTTGACAGTTCTACTTCTTCCCTAATTCCTGTCCTATTGAACTTATAAGGATTTTCTTAATGAACAGTGTGTATTCTTATTGACTTGAATGCTTAAGTACATGGAAGGGGTTACCCAGTTTATAAGATAACTATACATGTAGATTAATTTTCTACTCTAATAGGCAGGATGACAGCTGCTGCTGTAACATATCTTATAATGCTAAATGGCTCAAACTCACATATGTGTATGTGAGTGTTTGTGCATATAATACCTAGGATATGGAACTATACTTTTTCCTTCTTTGACTATTTTATGAAGAAACATTATTTTGTAATCAGAAGTCTTAAAAAGAAAAATTGTTATATCCTCTGTGATCTAAATAGAAAGTGGACCCCTATGTCATGGTCAACATAGACCATTTGGTTTGGCAGGGTAAGGGATATTAGATAGAACATGGAGACTTTTCTCTACTTGGTCAGGATACCACTGGTAGGAAGCTGAGGGAAGTTACTTCATTGGGAAGGTAACAGTTGAGAGGGAGGTGAGATAGGCAGTGCTGTCTGGTGGTTAATCACACAGTCTCTGGTGCCAGCTTACTTCTTATCCCAACTCCACCCCTTAATTTTTGTGTTCTCTGCCTCAACTTCCTTATCTGTGCAATGGGGATAATAATAGCAGCTATCTCCTAGGGTTGTTTTAAGGATTAAATAAGTTAATATATGTACTTGCTCAATAATGAGAGCTATTATCATTATCGAGGCCCAAGTCTGGCCTTGAACTTGTTCTGAGCTAGCAGTAGCAGGCCTGTGCACTAGAAAGAGAAGGTGCCAAGGCACATCCCTTCCTTAGTCTTCTTTTAACCTGTCCTGGCTGCCACATGTATGGTTCAGCCAGGCAACCTGAGCTAAACTCTGTGGGTAAGTTATATTTTTTCTCTTGAAGTCAGCATAAATCTTTCTATTACTCTCATGGAATAAAATGGTCTCTGACCACTGCTAATTGTTATCACTGTTGTTACTGTTAATAATTTTTATTAAGCAAAGAGTTGTAGATAATGTTGTAATAAAAACAAAGAAATCACCAACCGAGGGTACTAATCCTCTACACCCAAAACTAACTCACTGAGAAAAGGTCACAGTGTGGTTTGCCTTTTTGTTCCTTCCTTTAACATGCTTTAAAATGTTAATTAAATATGTCATTTTTAATTAAACTTTTATTTTGTGGAATGGTAAACAAGACTAGTCCTTGCTGTTTTTAGCATTGACACTTCCTCTGGTTCAATATGAGATTAAGAATGTAAATTCTATGAAGACAATGACCTTATCTGTCTTCTACATTGCTATGTCCCTAGTTCTTCAAGGGCAGTACATGCTCTGTAGGTGATTTGTTAATAAATTTAAAAATGAAAGCATATAGTTCTACTTTTTATTTATGCAACTCTAAATGAAATTGTGAAAACAATCCCATTTACAATTGCATCAAAAAGAATAAAATACCCAGGAGTAAATTTAACCAGGAAGATGAAAAACTTGTACACTGAAAACCACAAGACACTGATGAAAGAAACTAAAGAAAACACAAATAAATAGAAAAGATACTTTGTACTCATGAGATGGAAAAATTAATATTGTTAAACTGTCCATACTACCCAAAACAATCTAAAGATTCGACACAATCCATATCAAAATCCAAATGGCATTTTTCACAGAAATAGAACAAACAATTTTAAAATTTGTATGGAACAACAGAAGATCCCAAATAGCCAAAGTAATACTGAGGAAGAGGAACAAAGCTGCAGGCATTATACTTCCTGATTTCAAAGTGTATTACAAAGCTCTAGTTATCAAAATAGTACAATATAGGCATAGAAACAAACACATAGATTAATAGAACAGAATACAGAGCCCAGAAATAAACCCATATGTATATGATTAACTAATTTATGACAAACAAGCCAAGAATATGCAATGGGGAAACAAAAGTCTCTTCAATAAATCATGTTGGAAAAACTGAATAGTCACATGCAAAAGAGTGAAACTGGACTCCTATCTTACACCATATACAAAAACCAACTCAAAATGGATTAAAGACATAATTTTAAGACCCAACACCATAAAACTTCTAGAAGAAAACATAGGTGATAGGCTCATTGACATAGATCTTGGCAACAATTTTTTGGATTTGACAACAAAAGCAAAAATAAACAAGTGGGACTACATCGAACTAAAAAAAGCTTCTGCAAAGCAAAGGAAACCATTAACAAAATGAGAAGACAACCTACTAAATGGGAGAAAATATTAGCAAATTATGTATCTGATAAGAGGTTAGTATCCAAAACATACATAAGAACACATACAACTCAATAGCAAAAAACCCAAAACCAAACAACAACAAAAAAAAACCCTCAAACAATCTGATTAAAAATAGGCAGAGGAACTGAATAGACAATTTCCAGAGAAGACATACAAATGACCAACAGGTACATGAAAACGTGCTCAACATCACTAATCATAGGGAAATGCAAATGAAAACCAAAATGAGATATCACCTCACACATTTGAGAATGTCTATCATCGAAAGGATAAGAGATAACCGTTGATGAGGATGTGGAGAAAAGGGAAAACTTGTGCACCTCTGGTGGGAACGTAAATTGTGCAGTGGCTATGGAAACAATATGGCAGTTCTTCAAAAAATTAAAAATAGAACTATCATATGATCCAGCAATTCCACTTCTGGGTTATTCATCTGAAGGAAACAAAAACACTAACTCAAAAAGTTATCTGCACCCTCATCTTCATTACAGAATGATTTACAAGAGCCAAGAAATGGAAATAACCTAAGTGTCCATTGATGGATGACTGGATAAAAAAGATGTTTTATATATACACAGTGAAATGTTATTCAGCTCTAGAAAGAAGGAAATCCTGCCATTTGCAACAGTATGGATGGAACTTGAGGGCATTATGCTGAGTGACATAAGTTAGAGAAAGGTAAATACTGTATGATCTCACCTATACATGGAATCTAAAAAAAAACTGAACTCATAGATAACAGATTGATGGTTGCCAGAGGTGAGGGGTGGGGGTGAGCTAAATGGATAGTGATCAAAAGGTATAAACTTCCAGTAATAAGATAAATAAATCCTGGAGATTAATATACAGCATGGTGACAAAATAAATAAATAAAATTAATTGCAAAAGGGGATGTTATTTTGATTATAGTTATTATGATTACATATGGTAAAATTTAAAGTGAGAATTTTTGTTATTAGGAGAACTCAGTGTGCATACATACACACATGTACGTTTATCTCTGCATATACACACACACACACACATATATACATATATATATGTGTGTCTGAGCAGGACACTATGGGGCTCCTGGGCAAGCCTTTCTATGTCCCCCATTTCTTGTTTGTAGGGAATAGGCTTCAGCCTCCATGACCTTCTCTTAGTTACAAAGGGCAGATTCAAACAGGGAAGGGAGGGGATGAAGGGTCAAGGGAGGAGCAGTCAAGAAACAATAGTGCAGGCTTGGAGCAGGGTCCTGGTTCTGGCTCAAGGGATACACATAACAATATCTTTGAGCTCTTCTACAGAACTAAAACCCCCAACAAATGGAAGATGTTAGCATTCTTCATTCCAGAGAAGGTTACAGTTTGATAACCTCAAGAAGCTCAATAGGAGACCACCTGAGGCCAGATTAAAGGAGTACAGGCCCTGCACACACCCTGATTCTTATCATCAACCCCACCCTTGAACCATTGTTATAAAAGTCCTCACCAAATCTTCCCAGGTTGGGACACACAGTTTTTGAGGCATAAGCCCATTATATCCCCCTTTGCCTGGCAAAGCAATAAAGCTATTCTTTTCTACTTCAACCAAAACTCTGTCTCTGAGACTTGATTCAGCACTGAGATTTGATTCAGCACCAGTGCACAGAGGCCAAGTTTTCAGCATCACACATACACACATATGTATGTATATCTATACATACACACACACACACACACACATAAATGTGTGTGTGTATATATATTATATATATATATATATATATATATGCTTGCAGTTAATATTTATTGTACATTTACTAATTTCTAGAAATTGGGCTACATACTTTATTTGAGGCTTATTTTTGGAGCCCACTAAAACATCTTGAGAGTAGATACTAGAATTATCTTCATTGAACAGTCTAGGAGATAGGTATTAAGACTTGGAAAAGCTTGTCTGAGATCACAGAGTGAGTCAGGACATAGGTTAGATCTGAGCCCAGACATGCTGGCTCCAGACCACGGTATGCCTCTTTTCCATCAATGTTCTGCTTGCTTGCATGACAATAGTGAGTAGTGTGAATATGTCTACTGTATTCCAGACCTTGTGCACAGAGCACCTTGAGGATATTAAGGCAAATAACTTCTTTGTACCTTTAGTCTTTAAGGAATCACACTATCTTTTAAAGCCCTATTAAGAGTGTGATTTTTCATGTTTAATGACAGGAAGCCCAGATTTTTTCTAAAGTCTTCTTCCCATCCATCACCCATATTGGTTGTCCTTTATCCCCTCAGGCCTGGCTCCTGACCACTGCTCCACTTCACTGGATATCCTTCTTCTCACCCAGAAATCAGCTTTCCTTATGCTGCTGTTCCCTTCTACCTCTTCGTTCCAAGTGTGCACCCAGACCCAACCCTTCATTCCCCAGAGCAAAACAACTCTGACCAAGCTCTATTGTTTAAGAAAAATTTATTGAAATCTTGTAGATAACAGATGAAGTTATAATGCAGGAAACAATGTTAATAACAGCAGCAAAGTATAACATGGATACCAGGTACCAAATGCTATTTCTCCTCAAATACATAGGTCAAGTTCTTCCCCTGAAGTTTCCCTTTTGGTTTATTAACCCTAGCCAATTGCCAGGTTTCAGGGGACAAGCTACCTTCCTTTTCTCTGGGAGGGCCCCCCTGCCGCTGATTTCCCCTATCTGGAACCTAAATGATCACAACTCAGAGATTCCTACAGAGAACAAAGCCCCAAGCTTTCTATAAATAGACAATAAGCTTCAGAGATGCAATTCTGCCCATAATGATAACAATATATAAACCTGATATGCAAATATCTTCACTACTTACTGTCTCCAATCTTTTCACCTCAGAGTAAGAATCTTACCTTATCTTTGTATAAAAATAACAGCCTCAAAGGGGCCACTCCGATAATCAAATGAAAGGCAGCCTTAGGGACAAATTTCAGTCTCCTGTCTCTAAAGAAAAACAAAATGACTCATAATTTCAAAAAGTATAGCCTCTTATAAATGGACCATTCCAACTATCTTAAACATTTATCAGGCCACTGA
Organism: Phocoena sinus; assembly: GCF_008692025.1. Taxonomy (NCBI): domain Eukaryota; kingdom Metazoa; phylum Chordata; class Mammalia; order Artiodactyla; family Phocoenidae; genus Phocoena; species Phocoena sinus. The sequence continues at coordinate 39,626,724 of NC_045779.1, forward strand.
GAATTAATGTAACTGTAGAATGTTGCTGTTGAGTATTGGTTTAGAGGCAGGTTGTATCACCCATATACACTGCTACAGCCATGCCATTTTTTCAATGGCTGCCATTTTTTCAATCCACTCTGATTGGTAAATAGTTTGTTCCAACTGGCCAGTCCTGTGTCATACCAGTTGGTACAAACTTTGAATAACGTCTGGCCTTAGTGAGCATCTGATTCAGGGTCTAGAAATATATATCATGTGTGCTGTTGCTCCTGGGCCAATGAATGACATCACTCATCTACTTGGTTATCTTCTCTGTGTGCTATGGACTGAATTTTTGTGTCTTCCCCATCCCTCCCCTAAATTCATACGTTAAATCATAACCCCCAAGATGATAGTATTAGGAGGTAGGGCATTTCAGAGGTGATTGGGTCATGAGGGTGGAGTCCTCACGATTGGGATTAGTGACCTTATAAAAGAGGCCCAAGAGAGCCCTTTGCCCCTTCCATGGTGTGAGATTACAGTGAGAAGATGGCTGTCAGTGAGGAAACAGGGACCCTCACGGAACACCAAATCTACTGGTGCTGTGATCTTGGACTTCCCAGCTTCCAGAACTGTGAGAAATAAATTTTTGTTGTTTATAAGCCACCCAGTTTATGGTACTTTTATTATAGCATACTGAATGGACCAAGACATTGGATCTAGACACAGTCCTTCTCATCAAATCTTTCCAGGCAATACCTATAATATAATTACCCTTAGTATGCAGGAGATTATCTATTACCATCCCAGATCTAGTTGAAACCCCACATCTTTCAGATGAGGCTTTGCTTAATAGAGGGGAAAAAAGGCTGTTCTAATATGCAGCTGGTGACAGAGTTGGAATATAAACATGCTGTCTGCCACATGGTAGATACATTAAATGAAGGCGTCCTTTCTTTGGTAAACCCACATCTTTATCATCTTTCAGTTATGTAAACCTGCATTTTGTAAGATCAAGTTCATTAACTACTTCTCCTTCTGATTTGTTTGAAAAAGGATATATATATATATATATATATATATACATATACATATATATACGTATATATATATATGTATATATGTATATATATATATATGTAAAATCTGTGTTACGTATTCAAGCATTTCTTGCTTTCTATGCCATTCCATTGAGATTTCTCTCTTTATTCTGCCTCAGGTCTCTCTGGAGCCTGTCGAGTGAACTAACGTGTATATATTAGGTTGGTGAATTTTCTCTGAATAAATTCAGTCTGGAACAAAGTACAGTGTTCACTTCTAGGATGAAAATCAATCTGCCAGAAGAATTTCTTTACTGCTTAATATGTCTTATATGTCCAAATATGTGAATACCAGTGCATATATCATTGTTCAGAAATTGCCTTTTCAATTATCTATTCCAAGAAGTTGTTTTCCAACTCTTAAAATTAATGAAAAAAACTTTTCAGAGAGAGGGGGAAGATGGCGGAAGAGTAAGACACAGAGATCACCTTCCTCCCCACAGATACATCAGAAATACATCTACACGTGGAACAACTTCTACAGAACACCTACTGAACGCTGCCAGAAGACCTCAGACCACCCAAAAGGCAAGAAATTCCCCACGTACCTGAGTAGGGCAAAAGAAAAAAGAATAAATAAAGACAAAAGAATAGGGACAGGACCTGCACCAGTGGGAGCGAGCTGTGAAGGAGGAAAGGTTTCTACACACTAGGAAGCCCCTTCATGGGTGGAGACTGAGGGTGGCAGAGGGGGGAAACTTCGGGGCCACGGGGGAGAGCACAGCAACGGGGTGTGGAGGGCAAAGTGGAGAGATTCCCGCACAGAGGGTCGGTGCCGACCAGCACTCACCAGCCCAAGAGGCTTCTCTGCTCCCATGCCGGGGTGGGCAGGGGCTGGGAACTGAGGCTCGGGCTTCGGTCGGATGGCAGGGAGAGGACTGGCGGCGTGAACACAGCCTGAAGGGGGCTAGTGCACAACGGCTAGCCGGGAGGGAGTCCGGGACAAAGTCTGGAGCTGCTGAAGAGACAAGAGACTTTTTATTCCCTCTTTGTTTCCTGGTGAGTGAGGAGAGGGGATTAAGAGCGCTGCTTAAAGGAGCTCCAGAGATAGGTGCGAGCTGAGGCTATCAGCACGGACCACAGAGACAGGCATGAGACGCTAAGGCGGCTGCCGCCGCCACATAGAAGCCTGTATGCTAGCACAGGTCACTATCCACACCTCCCTTCCGGGGAACCTGTGCAGCCCGCCACTGCCAGGGTCCCGGGATCCAGGGACAACTTCCCCGGGAGAACGCACGTCGTGCCTCAGGCTGGTGCAACGTCATGCTGGCCTCTGCCACCACAGGCTCGCCCCACATCTGCACCCATCCCTCCCCCTGGCCTGAGTGAGCCAGAGCCCCTGAATAAGCTACTCCTGCAGTCCCGTCCTGTCCGAGGGAAGAACAGACGCCCTCAGGCAACCTACATGAACAGGCGGGGCCAAATCCAAAACTGAGCCCGGGGAGCTGTGCAAACAAAGAAGAGAAAGGGAAATCTCTCCAAGCAGCGTCAGGAGCAGCGGATTAAATCTCCACAATCAGTTTGATGTACCCTGCATCTGTGGAATACATGAATAGACAGCGAATCATACCAAATTGAGGAGGTGGACTTTGAGAGCAAGATTTATTATTTTTTCCCCTTTTACTCTTTTTGTGTGTATGTGTATGCTTTTGTTTGAGATTTTGTCCGTATAGCTTTGCTTACACCATTTGTCCTAGAGTTCTGTCCATCCGTTTTTTTTTTACTTTTGAAAAAATTTTTTTCTTAATAATTATTTTTTATTTTAATAACTTTATTTTATTTTATCTTATTTTATTTTATTTTATCCTCTTTCTTTCTTTCTACTTTTTCTCCCTTTTATTCTGAGCCATGTGGATGAAAGGCTCTTGGTGCTGCAGTGAGGATTCAGGGCTGTGCCACTGAGGTGGGAGAGCCAACTTCAGAACACTGGTCCACAAGATATCAAATGGCAGCTCCATGTAATATCAAATGGCAAAAATCTCCCAGAGATCTCCATCTCAACAACAACACCCAGCCTCACTCAACGACCAGCAAGCTACAGTGCTGAACACCCTATGCCAAACAACTAGCAGGACAGGAACACAACCCTATCCATTAACAGATAGGCTGCCTAAAATCATAACAAGGCCAAAGACACCCCAAAACACACCACCAGATGTGGACCTGCCCACCAGAAAGACAGCATCCAGCTTCATCCACCAGAACACAGGCACAAGTCTGCTCCACCAGGAAGCCTACACAACCCACTGAACCAACGTTAGCCACTGTGGACATACATCAAAAACAACGGGAACTACGAACCTGCAGCCTGCAAAAAGGAGGCCCCAAACACAGTAAGATAAACAAAATGAGAAGACAGAAAAACACACAGCAGATGAAGGAGCAAGATGAAAACCCACCAGACCTAAAAAATGAAGAGGTAATAGGCAGTCTACCTGAAAAAGAATTCAGAATAATCATAGTAAAGATGATCAAAAATATTGGAAATAGAAGAGAGAAAATGCAAGAAACATTTAACAAGGACGTAGAAGAGCTAAAGAGGAAACAAGCAATGATGAACAACACAATAAATGAAATTAAAAATACTCTAGAAGGGATCAATAGCAAAATAACTGAGGCAGAAGAATGGATAAGTGACCTGGAAGATAAATTAGTGGAAATAACTACTTCAGAGCAGAATAAAGAAAAAAGAATGAAAAGAAGTGAGGACACTCTCAGAGACCTCTGGGACACCATTAAATGCACCAACAGTCGAATTATAAGGGTCCCAGAAGAAGAACTGAAAAGAAAGGGACTGAGAAAATAGTTGAAGAGGTTATAGTGGAAAACTTCCTTAATATGGGAAAAGAAATAGTTAATCAAGTCCAGGAAGAACAGAGAGTCCCATACAGGATAAATCCAAGGAGAAACATGCCAAGACACATATTAATCAAACTGTCAAAAATTAAATACAAAGAAAATATATTAAAAACAGCAAGGGAAAAAGAACAAATAACACACAGGGGAATCCCCATAAGGTTAACAGCTGATCTTTCAGCAGAAACTCTGCAAGCCAGAAGAGACAGGCAGAACATATTTAAAGTGATGAAGGAGAAAAACCTACAACCAAGATTCCTCTACCCAGCAAGGATCTCATTCAGATTTGATGGAGAAATTAAAACCTTTACAGACAAGCAAAAGCTGAGAGAGTTCAGCACCACCAAACCAGCTTTACAAGAAATGCTAAAGGAACTTCTCTAGGCAAGAAACACAAGAGAAGGAAAAGACCTACAATAATAAACCCAAAACAATTAAGAAAATGGTAATAGGAAGATACATATCGATAATTACCATAAATGTAAATGGATTAAATGCTCCCACCAAAAGACACAGACTGGCTGAATTGATACAAAAATAAGACCTATATATATGCTGTCTACAAGAGACCCACTTCAGACCTAGGGACACATACAGACTGAAAGTGAGGGCATGGAAAAAGATATTCCATGCAAATGGAAACCAAAAGAAAGCTGGAGTAGCAATTCTCATATCAGACAAAATAGACTTTAAAATAAAGACTGTTACAAAAGACAAAGAAGAACACTACATGATGATCAAGGGATCCATCCAAGAAGAAGATATAACAATTGTAAATATTTATGCACCCAACATAGGAGCACCTCAATACATAAGGCAAATACTAATAGCCATAAAAGGGGAAATCGACAGTAACACATTCATAGTAGGGGTTTTAACACCCCACTTTCACCAATGGACAGATAATCCAAACTGAAAATAAAAAAGGAAACACAAGCTTTAAATAGTACATTAAACAAGATGGACTTAATTGATATTTATAGGAAATTCCATCCAAAAATAAAAGAATACATATTTTTCTCAAGTGCTCATGGAACATTCCCCAGGCTAGATCATATCTTGGGTCACAAATCAAGCCTTGGTAAATTTAAGAAAATTGAAATTGTATCAAGTATCTTTTCTGACCACAACACTATGAGACCAGTTACCAATTACTGGAAAACAGCTATAAAAAATACAAACACATGGAGGCTAAACAATACATTACTTAATAACGAAGTGAACACTGAAGAAATGAAAGAGGAAGTCAAAAAAATACCTAGAAACAAATGACAATGGATACGCGATGACACAAAACCTATGGGATGCAGCAAAAGCAGTTCTAAGAGGAAAGTTTATAGCAATACAATCCTACCATAAGAAACAGGAAACATCTCAAATAAACAACCTAACCTTACACCTAAAGCAAGTAGAGAAAGAAGAAAAAAAACAAAGTTTGCAGAAGGAAAGAAATCATAAAGATCAGATCAGAAATAAATGAAAAAGAAATGAAGGAAACGATAGCAAAGATCAATAAAGCTAAAAGCTGATTCTTTGAGAAGATAAAATTGATAAACCATTAGCCAGACTCATTAAGAAAAAAACGGAGAAGACTCAAATCAATAGAATTAGAAATGAAAAGGGAGAAGTAACAACTCACACTGGAGAAATAAAAAAGATCATGAGAGATTACTACAAGCAACTCTATGCCAATAAAATGGACAACCTGGAAGAAATGGACAAATTCTTAGGAATGCACCACCTGCCAAGACTGAATCAGGAAGAAATAGAAAATAGGAACAGACCAATCATAAGCACTGAAATTGAAACTGTGAATAAATATCTTCCAACAAACAAAAGCCCAGGACCAGATGGCTTCACAAGTGAAGTCTATGAAACATTTAGAGAAGAGCTTATACCTATCCTTCTCAAACTCTTCCAAAATTTAGCAGAGGGAGGAACACTCCCAAAGTCATTCTACGAGGCCACCATCACCCTGATACTAAAACCAGACAAGGATGTCACAAAGAAAGAAAACTACAGGCCAATATCACTGATGGACATAGATGCAAAAATCCTCAACAAAATACGAGCAAACAGAATCCAACAGCACATTAAAAGGATCATACACCGTGATCAAGTGGGGTTTATTCCAGGAATGCAAGAATTCTTCAATATATGCAAATTTATCAATGTGATACACCATATTAACCAATTGAAGGAGAAAAACCATATGATCATCTCAATAGATGCAGAGAAAGCTTTCAACAAAATTCAACACCAAGTTATGAAAAAAACCCTGCAGAAAGTAGGCATAGAGGAAACTTTCCTCAACATAATAAAGACCATATATGACAAACCCACAGCCAACATCGTCCTCAATGGTGAAATACTGAAACCATTTCCACTAAGATCAGGAACAAGACATGGTTGCCCACTCTCACCACTCTTATTAAACATAGTTTTGGAAGTTTTAGCCACAGTAATCACAGAAGAAAAGGAAATAAAAGGAATCCAAATCAGAAAAGAAGTAAAGCTGTCACTGTTTGCAGGTGACATGATACTATACACAGAGAATCCTAAAGATGCTACCAGAAAACTACTAGAGCTAATCAATGAATTTGGTTCAATGAAAAGTAGCAGGATACAAAATTAATGAACAGAAATCTCTCGCATTCCTATACACTATTGATGAAAAATCTGAAAGTGAAATTAAGAAAACACTCCCATGTACCACTGCAACAAAAAGAATAAAATATCTAGGAATAAACCTACCTAAGAAGACAAAGACCTGTAGGCAGAAAACTATAAGACACTGATGAAAGAAATTAAAGATGATACAAATAGATGGAGAGATATACCATGTTCTTGGATTGGAAGAATCAACATTGTGAAAATGACTCTACTACCCAAAGCAATCTACAGACTCAATGCAATCCCTATCATACTACCATTGGCATTTTTCACAAAACTAGAACAAAACGTTTCACAATTTGTATGGAAACACAAAAGACCCCGAATAGCCAAAACAATCTTGAGAACGAAAAACGGAGCTGGAGGAATCAGGCTCCCTGACTTCAGACTATACTACAAAGCTACAGTAATCAAGAGAGTATGATACTGGCACAAAAACAGAAATATAGATCAAAGGAACAGAATAGAAAGCCCAGAGATAATCCATGCACATATGGTCACCTTATCTTTGATAAAGGAGGCAGGAATGTACAGTGGAGAAAGGACCGCCTCTTCAATAAGTGGTGCTGAGAAAACTGGACAAGTACATGTAAAAGTATGAAATTAGAACACTCCCTAACACCGTACACAAAAATAAACTCAAAATGGATTATAGACCTAAATGTAAGGTCAGACACTATCAAACTCTGAGAGGAAAACATAGGCAGAACACTCTATGACATAAATTACAGCAAAATCCTTTTTGACCCACCTCATAGAAAATGAAAATAAAAACAAAAATAAACAAATGGGACCTAGTGAAACTTAAAAGCTTTTGCACAGCAAAAGAAACCATAAACAAGATGAAAAGATAGCCCTCAGAATGGGAGAATATATTTGCAAATGCAGCAACTGACAAAGGATTAATCTCCAAAATTTACAAGCAGCTCATGCATCTGAATAACAAAAAGACAAACAACACAATCCAAAAATGGGCAGAAGATCTAAATAGACATTTCTCCAAAGAAGATACACAGATTGCCAGCAAACACATGGAAGAATGCTCAACAGCATTAATCATTAGAGAAATGCACATCAAAACTACAATGAGGGGCTTCCCTGGTGGCGCAGTGGTTGAGAGTACGCCTGCCGATGCAGGGGACACGGTTCGTGCCCTGGTCCAGGAAGATCCCACATGCCACGAAGCAGCTGGGCCCGTGAGCCATGGCCGCTGAGCCTGTGCATCCAGAGCCTGTGCTCCGCAATGGGAGAGGCCACAACAGTGAGAGGCCCGCTTATCGAAAAAAAAAAGAAGAAAAATAAAAACTACAATGAGATATCATCTCACACCAGTCAGAATGGCCATCATCAAAAAATATAGAAGCAGTAAATGCTGGAGAGGGTGTGGAGAAAAGGGAACACTCTTGCACTGCTGGTGGGTATGTGAATTGGTACAGCCACTATGGAAAACAGTATGGAGGTTCCTTAAAAAACTACAAATAGAACTACCATATGACCCAGCAATCCCACTACTGGACATATACCCTGAGAAAACCATAATTCAAAAAGAGTCATGTACCACAATATTCATTGCAGCTCTATTTACAATAGCCAGGACATGGAAGCAACCTAAGTGTCCATCATTGGATGAATGGATGAAGAAGATGTGGCACATATATACAATGGAATATTACTCAGCCATAAAAAGGAACGAAATTGAGTTATTTGTAGTGTGGTGAATGGACCTAGAGTCTGTCATACAGAGTGAAGTAAGTCAGAAAGAGAAAGACAAATACTGTATGCTAACACATATACATGGAATCTAAGAAAAAAAATATCATGAAGAACCTAGGAGTAAGATGGGAATAAAGACATGGACCTACTAGAGAGTGGACTTGAGGATATGGGGAGGGGGAAGGGTAAGCTGAGACAGTGGCATTGACATATATATGCTACCAAACGTAAAATAGATAGCTAGTGAGAAGCAGCCACATAGCACAGGGAGATCAGCTCTGTGCTTTGTGACCACCTAGAGGGGTGGGATAGGGAGGGTGGGAGGGCGGAAGATGCAAGAGGGAAGAGATATGGGAACATATGTATATGTATAACTGATTCACTTTGTTATAAAGCAGAAACTAACACACCATTGTAAAGCAATTATACTCCAATAAAGATGTAAAAATAAAAAAGACTTTTCAAGGATAAGACCCAAGACTTAATTTTCATTTTGCTCGTTGGTAACTAAAATGACAGATGAAGAGTTTGTGGATGTCGCCTTTTCCATGGGACAGATGTTGCTCAGGTATAAACTTCATTGCTCCCACTCAGTTCTGTAGAAAACTTATAGAAACACTCTCAAAAAAGGGAAGATGTTTATATCACAAAGTAGAGATGCAATGAGCTGTAAGCAAAGTTCAACGTCAGGAAAACCTGTAAGTATAATTGCATAAACAGGTCCTAAGTTACTGCCATATTCCAAGCTAGCTCATTTAACTGGAATGGTACAGATAGTTACAGAGCAATAGAATCTGTGTTCTCTCCTGTTTTCTGACAAACACAGCCAGTCCCAGCTCTATACTATATTGACTATCAGAAGGAGTATGCATTCTATTGTTACTGAACTTCTGAAGACCTCCTAAAGTTTCATAATAGTCATAAAAAGAACTCTCTATTCCTCAATGAGTTTCCTCTAGACCTTCACTTAGGAGCTATGTGACTCATGGTTTAAGAACAATATTTTAGTTGGAAAATAAAGCATATAGATAATGCCATCAACAGGTGAGGGTCAATTGAAGCATTAAAGAGTAAGTGAACACTTTGAACTTGAAGAGTGGTGGATACATGGTCCTACTATAGCAGTCCATTGCCTGAGACCTGCTGCTTAATTAAACATATTAGTCATAACTTAGAGTAATAATGACTATGGGGTGTTTCTAGTTCTTGCTTTTAAAAAGTGCCAAAGTTATACTATTATGTGGTACCTCAAATATTTAGCGACAAACCAACCATCTACTTACACAAAACTTTTATTTTCGTATTTCTTATACTTTTCCTCTGTATGTAAGGAGTTTATTTTTCCCCCACATTGACTTGCCTTCAAGATTTTATCTTTTTCCTGGGTTTTCGGCAGTTTGTATATGTGTGTGTGCATGTATGTTTGGTATTTATCCTGATAGGTGTTTCTGAATTTCTTGGATCTGTTGTTTGGTATCTCTAACTAATTTTGGAAACATTTTAGTCATTATTTCCTCAAATACTTCTGTTCTGTTCTCCCTTTCTTCTCCTGGTATCTCAGTCATGCGGATGTTACACAATTTGATATTGCTTCACGGTTTCTTGGTTGTTCTATTCTGTTTTTTATTTTAATTCTTTATTCTCTTGGCATTTCAGTTAGGTAATTTCCTATTGATCTATCTTCACGTGCACTGAAGGAATCAAAGGAATTCCTTATATCTGTTACTTTCTTTTAGATTTCTAGCATTTCCTTTTGATTCTTTGTTATAGTTTCCTTATCTGTGCTGACTTTACATGTCTGGTCTTGCATATTGACTACCTCTCCATTAAGCTTTTTAATATATTAATGATAGTTATTTTAAGTTCCTTTTCTGACAATTCGAACATCTCTGTCACATCTAAGTCTGATTCTGATGATTGCTTTGTTTCATCAGACTGTGTTTTTGGCATGTCTTATAAGTTTTTGTTGATAGCTGGACATATTGTATACAACAGTAGATAGTGAGGATTTATGCTGAGCTGACCAGGATTTAGGCTGCATTTGAAGTTTGTTGTATCCATGGATGCTAGAGGGTTCAAATTCTTATAGAGGCTTTCACTTGTCTCCCTTCTTGACTTTGGGTCTTCGCTTTATGCCATTCCTTGAAGAGAATATGTCTCCAGCATCTTTCTCACTTGTAATCTACTGTTTTTGTTAATGGAGGTTTATTTGTGTGGTAGTAGGGTGTGTGTGTCGGGGGTATACTCTCTAATATTCTGATTAATTCTCAGTCATTGGAGTGCACAGTGGATCTGTGTTTTTTTCTTTTTTTTAACATCTTTATTGGAATATAATTGTTTTATAATGGTGTGTTAGTTTCTGCTTTATAAGAGAGTGATTCAGCTATATATACACATATATCCCCATATCTCTTAACTCTTGCATATCAATCCCTCCCACACTCCCTATCTCACCCCTCTAGGTGGTCACAAAGCATGGAGCTCATCTCCCTGTGGTACGTAGCTGCTTCTTACTAGCTATCGGTTTTATATTTGGTAGTGTATATATGTCCATGCCACTCTCTCACTTTCTCCCAGCTTACCCTTCCCCCTCCCTTTGTTTTCAAGTCCATTCTCTAGTAGGTCTGTGTCTTTATTCCCTTCCTGCCCCTAGATTCTTCATGATCTTTTTTTTTTTAGATTCCATATATATGTGTTAGCATATGGTATTTTTTTTCCCTCTTTTTGACTTACTTCACTCTGTATGACAGACTCTAGGTCCATCCACCACACTACAAATAACTCAATTTCCTTTCTTTTTATGGTGAGTAATATTCCATTGTATATATGTGCCACATCTTCTTTATCCACTCATCCGTTGATGGACACTTAGATTGCTTCCATGTCCTGGCTATTGTAAATAGAGATGCAATGAATATTGTGGTACATGACCCTTCTTGATTTATTGTTTTCTTAGGGTATATGCCCAGTAGTGGGATTGCTGGGTCGTATGGTAGTTCTACTTTTAGTTTTTTAAGGAACCTCCATACTGTTCTCCATAGTGGCTGTAACAATTTACATTCCCACCAGCAGTGCAAGACGTTTCCCTTTTCCAAACACCCGCTCCAGCATTTATTGTTTGTAGATTTTTTGATGATGGCCGCTCTGACTGGTGTGAGATGACATCTCATTGTAGTTTTCATTTGTATTTCTGTAATGATTAATGATGTTGAGCATTCTTTCATGTGCTTGTTGGGAATCTGTGTATCTTCTTTGGAGAGATGTCTCTTTAGGTCTTCTGCCCATTTTTGGATTGAGTTGTTCGTTCTTTTGATATTGAGCTGCTTGTAAATTTTGGAGATTAATCCTTTGTCAGTTGCTTCATTTTGCAAATATTTTCTACATTCAGAGGGCTGTCTTTTCATTTTGTTTATGGTTTCCTTTGCTATGCAAAAGCTTTTAAGTTTCATTAGGTCCCATTTGTTTATTTTGTTTTTATTTCTATTCTCTAGGAGGTGGGTCAAAAATGATCTTGCTGTGATTTATGTCATAGAGTGTTCTGCCTATGTTTTCCTCTAAGAGTTTGATAGTGTCTGACCTTACGTTTAGGTACTTAATCCATTTGGAGCTTATTTTTGTGTATGGTGTCAGAGAGTGTTCTAATTTCATTCTTTTACATGTAGCTGTCCAGTTTCCCCAGAACCACTTATTGAAGAGGCAGTCTTTTCTCCATTGTATATTCTTGCCTCCTTTATCAAAGATAAGGTGACCATATTTGCATGGGTTTGTCTCTGGGCTTTCTATCCTGTTCCATTGATCTATATTTCTGCTTTTGTGCCAGTACCATACTGTCTTGATTACTATAGCATTGTAGTACAGTCTGAAGTCCAGGACCCTGATTCCTCCAGCTCTGTTTTCCTTTCTCAAGATTGCTTTCTCTATTCGGGGTCTTTTGTGTTTCCATACAAATTGTGAAATTTTTTGTTCTAGTTCTGTGAAAAAAGCCAGTGGTAGTTTGATACGGATTGCATTCAATCTGTAGATTGCTTTGGGTGGTAGAGTCATTTTCATAATGATGACTCTATCAATCCAAGAACATTGTGTATCTCTCCATGTGTTTTTATCATCTTTAATTTCTTTCATCAGTGTCTTATAGTTTTCTGTATACAGGATTTTGTCTCCTTAGGTAGGTTTATTCCTAGGTATTTTATTCTTCTTGTTTCAATGGTAAATGGGAGTGTTTCCTTAATTTCACTTTCAGATTTTTCAGCATTAGTGTATAGGAATGCAAGAGATTTCTGTGCATTAATTTTGTATCCTGCTACTTTACCAAATTAATTGATTAGCTCTAGTAGTTTTCTGGTAGCATCTTTAGGATTCTCTATGTCATCTGCAAACAGTGACAGCTTTACTTCTTGTTTTCCGATTTGGATTCCTTTTATTTCTTTCTCTTCTCTGATTGCTGTGGCTATAACTTCCAAAACTATGCTGAATAATGGTGGTGAGAGTTGGCAACCTTGTCTTGTTCCTGATCTTAGTGGAATGATTTCAGTTTTTCACCATTGAGGACGATGCTGGCTGTGGGTTTGTCATATGTGGCCTTTATTATGTTTAGGAAACTTCCCTCTATGCCTACTCTCTGGAGAGTTTTTATCATAAATGGGTGTTGAATTTTGTTGAAAGCTTTTTCTGCAGCTATTGAGATGATCATATGGTTTTTATCCTCCAATTTGTTAATATGGTGTATCACATTGATTGATTTGAGTATACTGAAGAATCCTTGCATTCCTGGGATAAATCCCACTTTATTATGGTGTATGATTTTTTCAGTGTGCTGTTGGAGTCTGTTTGCTAGTATTTTGTTGAGGATTTTTGCATCTATGTTCATCAGTGATATTGGCCTTTAGTTTTCTTTCTCTGTGACATCTTTGTCTGGTTTTGGTATCAGGGTGATGGTGGCCTCATAGAATGAGTTTGGGAGTGTTCCTCCCTCTGCTGTATTTTGGAAGAATTTCAGAAGGATATGTGTTAGCTCTTCTCTAAATGTTTGACAGAATTCGCCTGTGAAGCCATCTTGTCCTGGGGTTTTTTTTGTTGGAAGATTTTTAATCACAGTTTCAATTTCGGTGCTTGTGATTGGTCTTTTATGTTTTCTATTTCTTCCTGGTTCAGTCTTGGAAAGTTGTGCTTTTCTAAGAATTTTTCCATTTCTTCCAGGTTGTCCATTTTATTGGCATAGAGTCGCTTGTAGTAATCTCTCATGATGCTTTGTATTTCTGCAATGTCAGTTGTTACTTCTCCTTTTGCCTTTCTAATTCTATTGACTTGAGTCTTCTCCCTATTTTTCTTTATAAATCTAGCTAATGGTTCATCAATTTTGTTTATCTTCTCAAAGAACCATCTTTTAGTTTTATTGATCATTGCTATCGTTTCCTTCATTTCTTTTCCATTTATTTCTGATCTGATTTTTATGATTTTTTTCCTTCGGCTAACCTTGGGTTTGTTTATTTTATTTCTTTAATTGCTTTAGGTGCAAGAGTCGGTTGTTTATTTGAGTTGTTTCTTAATGTAGTATTGTATTGCTATAATCTTCCCTCTTAGAACTGCTTTTGCTGCATCCCATAGGTTTTGGGTCATCGTGTTTTCATATTCATTTGTTTCTAGCTATTTTTTGATTTCCTGTTTGATTTCTTCAGTGATCTCTTGGTTATTAAGTAGTGTACTGTTTATCCTACATATGTTTGTATTTTTAACAGATTTTTTCCTGTTATTGATATCTAATATCATAACGTTGTGGTCGGAAAAAATTCTTGATATGATTTCAATTTTCTTAAATTTATGAAGGCTTGATTTGTGACCCAAGATATGATCTGTCCTTGAGAATGTTCCATGAGCACTTGAGAAGACAGTATATTCTGTTGTGTTTGGATGGAATGTCCTATAAATATCATTTTAGTCCATCTTATTTGATGTATCATTTAAAGATTGTGTTTCCTTATTTATTTTCAGTTTGGATTATCTGTCTGTTGGTGAAAGTGTGGTGTCAAAATCCCCTAATATGATTGTGTTACTGTCAATTTCCCCTTTTATGGCTGTTATCAGTTGCCTTATGTATTGAGGTGCTCCTTTGTTGGGTGCATAAATATTTACAATTGTTATATCTTCTTCTTGGATTGATCCCTTGATCATTATGTAGTGGCTTTCTTTGTCTCTTGTAATCGTCTTTATTTTAAAGTCTATTTTGTCTGATATGAGACTTGCTACTCCAGCTTTCTTTTGATTTCCTTTTGCATGATTTATCTTTTTCCATCCCCTCACTTTCAGTCTGTATGTGTCCCTAAGTCTGAGGTGGGTCTCTTGTAGACAGCGTATATACATGTCTTGTTTTGGTATCCATTCAGCCAGTCTATGTCTTTTGGTTGGAGTATTTAATCCATTTACATTTAAGTTAATTATCGATATGTATCTTCCTATTGCCATTTTCTTAGTTGTTTTGGGCTTGTTATTGTAGGTCTTTCCCTTCTCTTGTGTTTCCAGCCTAGAGAAGTTCCCTTAGCATTTGTTGTAAAGCTGGTTTGGTGGTGCTGAAATCTCTTAGTTTTTGCTTGTCTGTAATGGTTTTAATTTCTCCATCAAATCTGAATAAGATCCTTGCTCATTAGAGTAGTGTTTGTTGTAGGTTTTTCCCTTTTATCACTTTAAACATGTTCTGCCGCTCCCTTCTCAGTTGCAGACTTTTTGCTGAAAGATCAGCTGTTAACCTCATGAAGATTTCCTTGTATGTTACTTTTTTTCCCTTGCTACTTTTAACATTTTTTCTTTCTATTTAAATTTAGATAGTTTGATTAATATGTGTCTTGGCATGTTTCTCCTTGTTTTTATCCTGTATGGGACTCTCTGTGCTTCCTAGACTTGATTGACTATTTCATTTCCGATATTAGGGAAGTTTTCAATTATAATCTCTTCAAATATTTTCTCAGTCCCTTTCTTTTTCTCTTCTTCTTCTGGGACTCCTATAATTCTAATGTTGGTGCGTTTAATGTTGTCCCAGAGGTCTCTGAGACCGTCCTCAATTGTTTTCATACTTTTTTCTGTATTCTGCTCTGCAGTAGTTTTTTTCCACTATTTTATCTTCCAGGTCACTTATCTGTTCTTCTGCCTCAGTTATTCTGCTATTGATTCCTTCTAGAGAAGTTTTAATTTCATTATTGTGTTGTTCATCATTGTTTGTTTGCTCTTTAGTTCTTCTAAATCCTTGTTAAACATTTCTTTTTTTTTCCTCCATTCTATTTCCAAGATTTTGGATCATCTTTACTATCATTATTCCTATTTCTTTTCCAGGTAGGCTGCCTATTTCCTCTTCCTTTGTTTGGTATGGTGGGTTTTTGCCTTGCTCCTTCATCTGCTGTGTGTTTCTCTGTCTTCTCACTTTGCTTAATTTACTGTGTTTGTGGTCTCCTTTTCGCAGGCTACAGGTTCACAGTTTCCGTTGTTTTTGGTGTCTGCCCCCAGTGGCTAAGATTGGTTCAGAGGGTGTGTAGGCTTCCTGGTGGAGGGGACTAGGGCCTGTGTTCTGGTGTATGAGGCTGGATCTTTCCCATCTGTTGGGCAGGACTGCCTCCGGTGATGTGTTTTGGGGTGTCTGTGACCTTATTATGATTTTAGGCAGCCTTTCTCTTAATGGGTGGGATTGTGTTCCTGTCTTGCTAGTTTTTTGGCATAGGGTGTCCAACTGTAACTTGCTGGTCATTGAGTGGAGCTGAGTCTTGGCGTTTAGATGGAGATCTCTGGGAGATTTTCACCATTTGATATTACGTGGAACTGGGAGCTCTCTGTGGACCAATGTCCTGAATTCATCTCTCCCATCTCAGAAGCACAGGCCTGACACCGAGCCAAAGCACAAAGACCCTGTCATCCATATGGCTCAGAATAAAAGGGAGAATAAATACATAGATAAATAAATAAAATAATTATATTAAAAATAAAAAATAATTATTAAAAATACAAAATTTTTTAAAGTAATTAAAAAAAAAGAAGAGAGCAACCAAACCAAGAAACAAATCTGCCAATGATAACAAGCACTAAAAAAAAGGGGGGGACTTCCCTTGTGGTGCAGTGGTTAAGAATCTCCGTGTCAATGCAGGCAACATGGGTTCAAGCCATGGGCTGGGAAGATCCCACATGCTGCGGAGCAACTAAGCCCGTGTGCCACGCTACTGAGCCTGTGCTCTAGAGCCCGTGAGCCACAATTACTGAAGCCCGCATGCCTAGAGCCCGTGCTCCGCAATAATAGAAGCCACTGCAATGAGAAGCCCATGCACCACAACGAAGAGTATCCCCTGCTCGCCGCAACTAGAGAAAGTCTGCACACATCAATGAAGACCCAAGGCAGTCAAAAATAAAAAAAAGACAAAACCCTAGGACAAATGGTAAAAGCAAAGCTATACAGACAAAATCACACACAGAAGCATACACATACACACTCACAAAAAGAGAAAAAGGGGAAATATATATATATATGTGTGTGTGTATATATATATATATATATATATATATATATATATATATATATATATATATATATATATATATATATATATATATCGTTGCTCCCAAAGTCCAGTGCCTCAATTTGGGATGATCCATTGTCTATTCAGGTATTCCACAGATGCAGGTTCATCACGTTGATTGTGGAGATTTAATCTGCTGCTCCTGAGGCTGCTGGGAGAAATTTCCCTTTCTCTTCTTTGTTCGCACAGTTCCCTTGGTTCAGCTTTGGATTTGGCCCCGCCTCTGCATGTAGGTCGCCTGAGAGCGTCTGTTCTTCGCTCAGAAAGGACTGCGTTAAAGGGGCAGCTGATTTGGGGACTCTGGCTCACTCAGGCCGGGGGGTGGGAAGGGTACGGATGCGGGGCGAGCCTGCGGCAGCAGAGGCCAGAGTGACGCTGCACCAGCCTGAGGCCCTCTGTGTGTTCTCTCAGGGAAGTTGTCCCTGGATCACGGGACCCTGGCAGTGGTGGGCTGCACAGGCTCCTGGGAGGGGAGGTTGTGGATAGTGACCTGTGTTTGCTCACAGGCTTCTTGGTGGCGGCAGCAGCAGCCTTAGCATCTCATGCCCGTCGCTGGGGTCCGCGCTCATAGCCGTGGTTCGCGCCCGTCTCTGTAGCTCATTTAAGCAGCGCTCTTAATCCCCTCTCCTCGCGCACCAGGAAACAAAGAGGCTAGAAAAAGTCTCTTGTCTCTTTGGCAGCTACAGACATTTTCCTGGACTCCCTCTCAGCTAGCCGTGGTGCACTAAGCCCTTCAGGCTATGTTCACGCCGCCAAACCCAGTCCTCTCCTTGGGATAAGACCACCGAAGCCCGAGCCTCAGCTCCCAGCCCCGCCCGTCCCCGCAGGTGAGCAGACAAGCCTCTCTGGCTGGTGAGTGCCGGTAGGCACCGATCCTCTGTGCGGGAATCTCTCTGCTTTGCCCCCCGCACCCCTGTGGCTGCGCTCTCCTCAGTGGTTCCAAAGCTCCCCGCCTCTGCCACCCACAGTCACCACCAGCAAAGGGGCTTCCTAGTGTGTGGAAACCTTTCCTCCTTCACGGTTCCCTCCCAGAGGGGCAGGTCCCATCCTTATTCTTTTGCCCTACCCAGGTACATGGGGGAGTTTCTTGCCTTTTGGGAGGTCTGAGATCTTCTGCCAGCGTTCAGTAGGTGTTCTGTAGGAGCTGTTCCACATGTAGATGTATTTCTGATGTATTTGTGGGGCGGAAGGTGCTCTCCATGTCTTACTCTTCTGCCATGCTGAAGCTCCTCTCGGACCTGTGTCTTAGGGGCCTCGTCTTTGCAAGTGTTTCTGTCCCTCCTCTAGGGATAGAGATTTTTTCCTTTTGCCTCTAATCCCTTCTCTGACTGCAGTGGTATCTCAGTCTTCCCAGTCTATGACCTTGAAGCCTTCTTCCCTGTGAATTATGGATTTGTTTCCTTCAGTGAACTAGAGTGGAATAGAGTTTCCAATCTCCACTGAGATAAGATTTCACTGTTACTCTATGGAAATGTCCTCCTTGGAGACTGAGCTTAAGGATGAAGAGTCTTAGTGTATTTCACCATGACTGCTCTTTCACTCCTCATGCTATGACCCCAAGGGGAAATTTCTCTGGATTCTCCCTTATCCCTCTATGAGAGCCCGGCAGTGTTCTTGGAAGAAAAGTCTGCTTATGTATGGAGATTCCTGGGAGCTTCTTACTCTGATGCTACCCCACACTTGGCCTCCAGCAATTCATCAAATTTCTAGTTTAATGTTTCAGAAGCATTGCTTCAGGTAAGCAAATGCTCAGGTCCTCTGTCTCCCTGGAGGTACCTCTCCAGATTTTGGGAGGTAGTTTGCTCTGTGACCTCAGTTCTCTGATGGGTCTAAGAAAAGTGATTTGGTTTCATTTTCCCAGGCTTTTCATGTTATAAGGATAAGAAATGATAACTTACAAAGCCTTTTCTAAATCTGAACTTAAACTGGAAATCTCCACACACTTTTGTTTCTAGTTCCATTTTTTATCTAATTTAGTGATTCCATTGAGTTTAGGTCCAGCTGCAGGTGACACAAAACCCAAAATAACAGTGGCTGGACAGATAAAAGTTTATTTCTATTTCAAGAAAAGGTCATCCATTAGAAGGGCCTGGTGTCACTGGGTCAGGGATCCAGACTCCTCCCACTTTTTGCTCCACTAACCTTCGCAAGGTGGAATCCACATAATGGTCCAGAACAGTGCTAACCTCCAGCTATTATACCTGCATTCAAACCAGCAGAGAGCAGAACAGGTTAAAAAAAAAAAAGACGCTGCCTTTAAGAGCGCGTCCTGGAAGCATGTGACATTATTACTTACATCCCATTGGCTATTCACATGGCCATACCTAGCTGCAAAGAAAACTTGGATACGTGGTCTTTATTCTCAGTGACTTCTATGCCCAGCTAACAACTAGGGGTTTTCTTACTAAGGGAGAAGGAGAGAATGGATATTGAAAAACAGTTAGCGGCCTGAATGAATGTTTGTGTATATCTGTGTATGTATGTGTGTGTGTGCATTATTAATATGTTAACTTTGGAACAAACTCTATCTTGGGCATATTTCCAATAACTGAATTTCCAATTTGCTTTTTTGACACCCAGCATTTTTCGAAGTCTGTCTATATATTTCTGCCTTTTTGGAATGCAGAGGCTGGGTTTTCTTATCTGAGACACAGTTTCTGATAAACGGTGTGCAGCAGTTTATCAATGAAACCTAAAGTAAGAGTTCTGATACCAAATGCAGGTAAGCAATGGGGCAAAGCATGTGGCTTATGGATTAGGAAGGATATTGCTATGGACCAGGTTATTATTTCATGGAGAACGCAGCCTGTTGGTTGCTTCTACATCAACTTTTCTTGGACTCAGTTGAATCAAATGACCAATGCGAAGTTAACTGAGGGTTTACTAGGCTTTCAGTTAAGAGCTGGATGTAAATAAGAAATAAAATATATGGTCCTTTTCCTCAAGGGACAAAGACTAACAGATAAAACAAGTTAATGCAGTAAATTGCATTTATCTGTGTGTACAGATGATAACTCTCAGAGCAGTTGTGAAAATGGGGCAATCAGTGCAGGCAGGATAGTTGGGAATGTGTGACTTGTGCCACTTCTGTGATGTTGGAATAAAGATACTCTCATCCTCTACCCAACAGGAAAAAATTAAAAATTATACAAGGCTAAGAATAGTTTTATAAAATGCAAAATAAAACATAAATAGGAAGGCATTATCATTATTATCTAAAAGCCACAAAGGCCATTGCTTGCTTCACATTTGTTCTAAATTCCAGGACCTGCAAAGAGTTAACAAGCACTCCCTGGCCACATGGCAATTAATGTATGTCTAAAAATAGTTACTAATTATAACAGGCTTTTATTCAGAAAAGAATAATATAAAGACAATCACTTACAGAAGGAAAATTATTATCTTAGTTTCCATTAAGCAATTTTTTCCCCCAAAATACTTACAGGTGGGTTATGGGCTTCCTGCCTTGGTAGGCTCCACTTCTTTGAGTCACTTCACTGTTTCTAACATCTCTTACTAATCATAGTCACCGAAGTGACAGGTCCAAACTGGACAGCTGTTTCTTGAAAATAAAATGTCTAACGGCAAAAACTATTGCCCTTGCCAATGAAAAAGCAAAGGCATCTGTACTTCTCAACTAAAAGGGGCTGTTTCTTGGTTTTTCGGTTCCTTTGTAGTTTCAGGCCACATTGACATGAATCTATTTTGCTAGAATACTGAATTTTCCAGTGAAGTCGGTTAGGTATTAGCCTTTTGTCAGGCATAACAGAGTCACGACCTGTGTAAAGCTCAAGATGCTTAGTGTAACAGTAATGTGGTTTTATTAATTTTCCTTAAATTCTGAGAGAAACAAGATGCCATTGCCTGATTGTTTGGAGCACTTTTGGAGCGGAAAAAGAACCTGCATTACTGCCCATGTGTTTCCATAGTGAAACTTGATGTGTTTCAGGAGATGTGATAGTGCAAAGGAACTTAGCTGGAGGGGCCAAGTACCAGAGTAGAGAACACACCCACAGGCAGTCAAGGGCCACATGTGTAAAGAGAAATACGGTTTCAGTTTTTAAAAAGAGAAAATTTAGACTATTCTATTTTTTAATTAAGATGAGGAAACATGCAAATCTAAAAGTACTATAATAATAATAAATGGCCTAGTTATTCATTTGAGGGGGAAAAAGGGTGATAGGAAGAGAGAGATAAAGAGAATACAAGGAAGAAAAGTTGAAGATTTTTAAAAACAATCACCAAAAAGGACTCATTAATGCAGGTCTAAAGAGACACTCTCATTAAGTAATTGCTCCAAGATTTGGCTTTTTAGAATGTATGTTGCTAAAGACTTTTCTAACTACACATGGGTTTTGCTGCTATTGTTTTAATGACAGCAGTACTATTATCTCTTTTATATTTGTCTCTTCTCAAAGACATGCTTTGAGGGCCTGATTTGAGCCATCACAAATTCCTCATCCTGGCCTGAAGTTTTTAGTTCATTCTGTCTCACAGAACGCTTCAAACTATTTGAAATCATACATGGGAGTCAGTGTAAAGGTGTTCAGGCTGTTATAGAAATGTCTTTTTGTCCTTAAAGTCTCCCAAACACATTAAGGAGACTGAAAAACAAGCAAACAACAGTAGTGTTTTAGAGATGATGGTCCTTAATGATGTTATGGCACAATACACGTACTTTACAGGTGAAAATATCAGATCCCAAACACTGAAATGACTTATTCAAGGGTCATAAAAGTAAATGATGCTGCAGAACTCCTATTCCTACTTTTTTTTGTCTCTACAAATATAATAAAACTATGGCATGCAGTTACCTCCATAGAGTTTTCCACTGCATTCCACATGCTATTCAAAAAAGATCTGAATAACTGAGCCAGGTGCCTAGGGGACGACAAAGTTATACTTGCTTTTCCTAAAACCTCTGCATTAAAGATATTAATAACATTTGGATACAGGCTCCCTTTAAATGGCTAGTAATAACTATAGGGTTGGCCAAAAATTTCGTTCGGGTTTTTCTGTAAGAGGTTATGGAAAAACCTGAGTGAGCTTTTTGGCCAACCCAATAGAATTTCTCCTAATTCCTTCCTATGCCAAAATAAAAAAGTAGGCTTTTAATTTTTGCTAAGGCCTTTCAAATTCTAAAGAATTGGATGAGGACAATGAATGTGTCATTATAATAAAACAACTGAGTGCTCCTTCACCTCTTCCCTGGGACTGGTAACAATAACTTACATCTAGGCCACCACCAGGAAAAATGAGGAGTGACTGTCAAATAGCTGAGACTCACGGGTCAACCTGGCCTCAAACATATTCTGCAGCCAAATACTTCTTTTTTCTTTTTTTATTTTTTTTGCGGTACGCGGTCCTCTCACTGTTGTGGCCTCTCCCGTTGCGGAGCACAGGCTCCAGACGCGCAGGCTCAGCGGCCATGGCTCACGGGCCCAGCCGCTCCGCGGCACGCGGGATCCTCCCGGACCGGGGCATGAACCCGCGTCCCCTGCATCGGCAGGCAGACTCTCAACCACTGTGCCACCAGGGAAGCCCCCAAATACTTTTTGATCAAACTGCAAACATTCTCTCATTGTAACACTCAGAACTCCTAATCAAAAATGGCATTTTTCAACGAGACCACTTCCAGTTAGCTGAGAAATATATTTTTAAATTTGATACTGAACAGTTATAGGACACATAGCAAATCATTTCAGCACTATATGACTCAGTTTCCTCATCAATAGGATGGATATGACCTTACTTTACCTCACTTGGATGTTGGAGCAATGAATTAACAATTCACTGCTCTGAACACCTCTGTCCACACTAAAGTAACATGCTAAATATTATGACAAATTGAGGTGTGAACCACTTTTTAGGTTATTAAATTCTAATTCCATTAGCACATGTAAATGGAATGCTGAAGCTTCCCCTGAATTGAATCACATGTTGTCACTTTGGTACAACTGACACAATATTAGAAGGTAAAGTTGTAAACATCCTTGTACACAGTCCCCTGTTCTCAAAGTCCCAAAGAGTTAAGGGATGAAATGTTGTAAATGGTGTTATTGGTCTACAGGAATTTATAAAAAACAGTTCCCCCTTTAAATTTAAGTCGTTCAATAAGAATATATTAGATTATCCATAAATCTTGGAAAATCATAGGGTCAAGTAAAACACCATATGAAATCACTTTAAGTTTGCATTAATCACTGTGAAATGCATTTTGAAAAATAAAGTGCAATAGAATTGGCAGGACATTGAATACCACAGTCAGAATGCCCTTGTTCTCCATTTTTGATTGCTTTTTTCTTTTCAAAAACAGAATTTATCCATGGAAAGAGAAATTACAAAGTATTTTCAATTTGCAAAACTATCAAGACATGGAAGATGAAAGCCCTAGGCTCCTAATTGTGAGCAACCACAAAAAGTTTGACAGGAACTATTTCTGTCTAGCTCTCATCTAAAGGTATCTAAGAACCACAAATGAAGTGACATTTCTACTGCACATTTTGGACCTTTGGACCTTTGCATTGTTTATTTAAATTTGCATTAGCAATTATTCTAATGTGCAAAAAGAAATTTAGAGTTAGCAATTACAGAGTTTAGTTCAATCAATTTAGGCCAAGTGGATAATTCATTCAGTTGTCAAAGTAATTATCTGGTTTTATGGACACATGTGAACTAAAACTACACTTCCATTTTTGCTTTAGAGACATGATGTTGGTAAATTTATCTAGGTGAGAATGTGGAACTCATTAAAATATGATTAAGTTAACTTAAATTTTTTTTTTCTTTTTGGCATTCTTTATGGTATAAGACATAGATACCATGTGAAAATTTTGTCTCTACTTGCTTGCAGTATGAGTATTTGCATTTGTTATTCATATCTAGTATATAAAGTCAGGTTTGATTGAACCCACTTGATATTGTATCAAGTCATTATTCCACCAAAACACATTGGGATAATAAAAGCCAAAGATAAGATTGGTCTAGAGAGGAAAAATGGAAACTTCATTAGTGTTTACTAATATAAAAAATACAAAGATAATCCTTCACATTTATATTCTGCATTAATCTGGGATGAATAAAAACCCACCAACTCTGATATTGTACAGTGTTCTCAGTAGAAATTCAATTAATTTATGCTCTGCCTTATTTTTTCCTCCATTCAGCCATTTATCCATCTATTCCACATAGTATTTGAAAGTTCTATACTTGCAATGTTGCAAACTTGCTCAAGTTCACCTCTGATGGACAGATTTTAATTCTTAGAGACAATAGACTCTAAACAAATAGGAAGAGAAATAGTTTCCTTACTGCCTTACAATTTACAGGTCTGTCTATCTGCAGTGGAAATAATGCTCCCCGTTATTACGCACAGCGATGCTATTTCACCTCCTTCATTCCCACCCCCGAGTTTTAAATTTCATTCCTAGTCACTCTTACTTTTCAGCTCTACTCCTTTGGGTATGACAGTTATAAAAATAGACCCCTTGTGAGTCAGTTACCTATTAATAGATAATCCCTAGTTACCCGAAGATCAGAAAAGCTTTGAAATGACCAATTCTAGGGATTCTATAAGGTTTTGCCCAAGACCCAGCACCACTTAGCTGGGCATTGGATGAGGTTAGGGTCGTTAAAAATGGCAATACAAAGAAATAGTTTTATTCTTCCACTTTCCACTAGTTCATTCAATAAATATTTGACTGTCTAGTATGTGCCCAAGACCATTCTAGGATCCAGAGGGTCCTCTCCACTATCTCTTCCTCCTCAATCTAGCCCTTAAAAAAATGGATGATTTCCTCTAGAGTTCTGCTTTTGTTCCTCTTTTTCTCATTACATGTGGACTCTCTAAGCCTCTGTACTGGATCTAATGATACTGTCCTCTCTCACTATGTATAATCTGTTAGTCTGGAGTTGAAAAGGGTCAGATAAATAATTAATATAAAGAGGTAACTAACTGGAATAATTTTATGTATTTCTCTCTTGGAAGCATTAGAAGTTTTAATGATACATAAATATATGTAATGAGTATGTGTGTGTATATATATATATACACACACACACATATATTATGACTATGTGGCTGAGGGAAGAGGATTTTCTGCAGCAGGGGGCTTTCCCTGCCCCTGCAGTGCACACCACTTAGGCCATAATCTCTAGAAGCTTAACCCGCTTCCCTCATCTTGCAGGGGAGAGTGGGACTATTTCCCCAAACCAAGGTTGTAACAGGATTCACTTTACTTCTGGAGAAAGAGTATTTTGGAAGGAGACTGACTCTTTTTAACTGGAAAACAGTCTCTCCAGCCTCTGAACAGTAGCTCCACCACTGCCTGGAAACCTTAGCGACCTGTTTATTTAAGAAAGTCACAGCAAGGGCTCCTATTTATAACAATACCCTCGCATTGCATAAGCCTTTCTCCCTACCATTTTCTGAGGTAAATTTATTGTTGGAGTCCAGTAAAAAGAATAACTTGAGAGAAACTAAGATTACTAGATAAGATTGGAAAAACTCAGACTCAGTCTCTGAGAAGGAAATGCCTCTTTAGAGCAGAGAGGAGGAAACTGAATCAATTTGTAAAGGCTCCTGGCCTGCAGGGAAAAACACGCTCCCCTGCTGGGCTGGGTCGGCACAGTTGTCTGCTCAGACACCTTGCAGCCAGGCCTCCCAAGGCTGCAGGTGGAAGCCTGTGGCTGACGACGTGACTCAGAAGTGGCGGCCAAAATTCCATGAAGCTGTTCTCTCTGGCAGGTGGTTGAGGTATTGAAAGGGCTGGGCCTTGACAGCAGGGGAACCTGGGCCAAAACCCGAGGGAGTCTTAGCATGGAAAAGCTGACACTTGGCCTGGAAATCGAATTCCAGGCACATGTGGCAATGTGGTTGCTTTTTTACAAGAATGCTCAGGAAAAATCTCAGAAGCTGCCAGGCCCGAGTCACCTGCTTCCTGCCTTGACTCGGCTGAGGGTCACAGGCAGGAGAGCGCTGGGCTTCTTGCCCCAAATCGCCTAGTGCACTTGACTGATAGGATTCACACTGCGGCCCGTCCCACCACTGCCTGAGTCCCTTTGGTGCAGGAGTTCATTTTGCGCCATTACCCCTTGCTGCTGGTGAAAAAGTCCAGGGACTTCTCAAAATAATGTTCTTAGACACAGCAAATAAAATACATAGGATTACAAAAGAAACCAATTTTGTTGAAACTGAGTTATCAAAAATTTTTTACATTCATGAGAAAGGAAAACATACAGAAAACTTAAGAGATTAGAAATATATGTGCACACTTTTCTATCAGTTCATTAAAGAACAAGATTTTGTGATGGTATCTAATAATGAATGTCATTCCAAAGTAGTGATGAAGGTAAAAAACATTTCAAGATATCGGTAATAACTGAAATATGATAATAAAAAATATGAAAATATTTGATTTCTACAGGTGGCCAGAGGTACAGGTACTCTTACTGTCATGCAGGTTTGCTGCCTATGTTTGAAACAAAAGCACCTGCTAAATTTCAGTTAGAAGGTAGCAAAGACCAAGATGTGATTTTTTTTTTCTCTCAAGCTCATAGAACCTCCTGTTTGGAACCCCCGCGTTAGAGCTCGTTCTCTACGTTGCTTAGCAAAAAGGGACAATTCACTTCCTGACTTCTTTAGTCTCACAGTCTGGAATGTCTATTTCACCAAGGCATTGCTATTTGACAAAAGACAGGAAAGAGGTCAAACTTTTTTTTTTTTTTTTCTTGGTACGCGGGCCTCTCACTGTTGTGGCTTCTCCCGTCGCGGAGCACAGGCTCCGGACGCGCAGGCTCAGCGGCCATGGCTCACGGGCCCAGCCGCTCCGCGGCACGCAGGATTTTCCCGGACCGGGGCACGAACCCGTGTGCCCTGAGTCGGCAGGCGGACTCTCAACCACTGCGCCACCAGGGAAGCCCCATGTCAAACAATTTTAAAGGTCTTTTGTGTGCCACAAGCTTTACAAACATTCCCTCATTGTATTCAATCTTCACAACTTTTCTGAGTAGAGATGGACTCCCTTGTTATATAGATGAGGAAACAATCTTAGTGGGCTGGGGTAGCTTAGCCAAGTATGCAGCTGGTGAGCCTCAGAATCAGGATTTGAACCCAGAGCTTAACCAAGTCATGCCTCCGCCACATTTATCTCCTTTGAGCAAATTATTTGCACCTAAGGTCAGGTACTATGCAAGACTTGAGACTTACTTCTAGGCTAACATAATAAGCGTTACAGTATAGTGGTTAAGCATACAGTCTCTGGCGATAGACTACCTGAGCTCAAATCCCAGCCGTGACACTAACTGTATAACTCTGGGCAGGTTACTTAACCTTTGTAAGTCTCAATTCCCTCAAGCGTTAAATATCTTATCAGGCTGTTGTGAAGATCTCATGAGTTAATTCAGGTAAATGTTAGCTCGTATCATTTTAAAAGTCACCTGAAAAACATCTCATTACTTTATAGCCATGCCTTGTGCTTCTTTATACTCTACTGTTATCAATCTTGTCCCATCTGTCTATTCTTCATAATAAAGCTAGATTGTTATTTCCAAACTAAAAATCTGATTGTGTCTTTTCCCTGCTTAAAACGGTTCCATGGTTCAACAGCTCCCCATTGGCTTCAGGAGGAAATCTAAATTCAGAATGTGACTTAAAAAGTCTATCATGGGGCTTCCCTGGTGTTGCAGTTGTTGAGAGTCCACCTGCCGATGCAGGGGACACGGGTTCGTGCCCCGATCCGGGAAGATCCTGCACGCCGCGGAGCGGCTAGGCCCGTGAGCCATGGCCACTGAGCCTGTGTGTCTGGAGCCTGTGCTCTGCAACAGAAGAGGCCACAACAGTGAGAGGCCCGCGTACCGCAAAAAAAAAAAAAAAGAAAAAAAAGTCTATCATGATCTGGCCTGTCCCTGTTTTTTCACTCACCTCACTCCTGACCTTGTCCTTTGTATTCCAAACATACAATTATTTGAATTTCCTTAGCATCTCATGCTCCCAGTAGCAAACACTGCAGAGTATAGTAGCCATTCTCCCATTCTTCCTTGCTAAAAAACCAAAATGAAACAAAACAAAACCCATAATGTATTTACTAGTCCCACAGAGGAGATATATTTTGAGAAGCCTGGGCTTTCCTTAGATCTTAGGGATAAATCTTAATTGTTCTAAGAAATAGCGGGATTAACATATAAATACTACTATATATAAAATAGATAACCAACAAGGACCTACTGTATAGCACAGGGAGCTATACTTAATGTTTTGTAATAACCTATAAGGGAAAAGAATCTGAAAAAAATAGATACATATGTATGTATAACTGAATCACTTTGCTATACACCCGAAACTAACCCAACATTGTAAATCAACTATACTTCAATTTTAAAAAAAGAAAAAAACTATCAGTGACTCCTTGAGACTCTCACAGCCAAAGGCTGTTGAACCTTGAGAGATGATTTTTTTTGTACTCTGTACTGTATATTCTTCAGGCAAGGCCTAAAATGTTAGGAAATAGTAATTGACAAATATGTCTTCAATTAATAAAGTATAAAACAATTTAAAAAAAAGAAATAGTGGTCAGCTCATTACCTTTTCAAAATGGTTGGTTTAGGCCATTCATTTACACTAATCATGTGACACTATTCTGAGAGAGCCTGTTGGGGGCTCGTGGGATCCAATACAGGAATAATTCATATTCTTACATCTGGAATTTGATATGTAAAGATATGGTGCCTGGAGCTGCTATAGCCAATATGTGATCATGAGTGGAGCTGCTAGTTGTTGAGAATGGCAGAACAGAAAGATAAAATAATATGGATCCTTATTGATTTTGTGGAACCTTTAAATTAACCTACTCCATCCTTCCTCTAGACATCTTATTATGTGAGATAATAAAGTGACCTTATTGCTCAAAGTATACTTGATTTTCTGCTTCTTGCTCCTGAAAGTCTGCTATGATATTCTCTCACCTATTGATTGTCCTTGGCCCTGAATTTTTCTTTGCCTAGATCATCTGTGATGTGTCACATTTACCCTTTACCTATTCAACTCCTAATTAGATAAGTACTGAATTCCTCACCGTCCCTTATTGTTGGTGGTGACTATATGACACAGCCTGGTCAATCAAATAAATCTAGAATTAGTTGAGAGATTTGGGACAGCAATGGTTTTCCCAGTAGAAAACATAGTTGACTGTCATGGCCCTTCCTTCTGTGTTCTTTTTGCCTTGAATGTGGAAATACTATTTGAAGCTGTAGCCACCTGGTGACTCTGAGATGAGATGCACTTGGGAAATGCCAAGAGAATTTCAGAGACATCATCAACACTGACATCACTGAGCTGCTGAAACAATATTAGTTACTGCCTAAGTCTTGAGTTCTGATTAAGTGAGCAGGAGAAACACTTGTTTCTTTAAGCTACTATAGTCAGATTTTCTGTTCCTCACAGTCAAATGTATTCCTTATTGACATGAAGGTATTCAGTAAATATTTATTGAGCACTGGATTAACCACAATACGTCAATTTTACTCACTAATAAAGAATAGTCTATCAAGAAACTTCCACTTTCAAGTAAGATAAAGTAGGTTGTGAAAGGTCCATTGTAACAACTGAAAAAAAGTCAGATAAATTACAAGCATTATATTTTAAAGGCCTCACAGAGCTGTGAAAACTATGAAGAATAGATGAGCTAAAATTCCAGGGAGTAGAGAAACTGTCCAGAGATGAGATGACAATCACAAGCTATTTTTTTCCTCAGAGGACATTTGTGGTTATTGGGTGAAGACTGAGGATCAGAACCTCTTCTTGGAGAAAAAGGTCACAAAGTTTTTTTGTTCAATCAGTAACAGGTTGGAATCTGGAGGTTTTTCCCATGGGCCATTCTTGAGCTCCAGAGCTGAGGAAAAAGTTATAAACTAGGCCCAAAGCTTCTAAAACACAGAATAAAATCTCTTGCAGTCTTTCAGACTAGTAAATAAAGATTCTCCATCAGATGGGACCTCCTTTAAGTACACTGCTGGTCTTCCCTTTAAGATGCTTGCAAGATTTTGAGTCTGTTTAGTGTAAGAGGTTGGAGAGGTAGGACAGAAGCCTCTGAAAGCAAGAGCTGAATCTCCTGTAATCATTTAGATTTGAAGAAATGGAAATCTGCTAGGCTCTCAATCAAAAGCCTGGAAGGCCACTCCATAAAAACAGGGGCAAGTCAAAGGAAGATAGAATCTTACCAAAATAGAATCTCAGCCACATTTAGCTCACTACTTTACCCTATCTGCCTAATAGAGGAAAGGGCCACTCATCTCTGGTAAGATATAAAATTATCTGTATCCTTCAGAATTTTACAATGTCTAGAATGAAATAAAAATTAGAAGTCAGGGGAAGAGGCAAGAAAATATGATTAATAATTAAATAATAAAAGGAACAATACAAGCAGATTTACAGTTAACATGCAATGACTTTAAAATAATTATGATAAATGTTTAATAAAAAATTTAAAAATGATGAAATAGATGAAAGAATTAAAATGTAATCAAGAATTGAATTTATACTATAAAAAATTAAATGAACACTATAAAATTGAAAAAAACTACAATATCTAATATTAAAACCTGATGGGTTGGGTTTAGCAATAGATTGGTCACAGTAGACAAAAAGCATAAATGGACTAGAATATAAAATATACAAAAAAATATATACCCAATAAAATATACCCAAACTAAAACAAAAGGAGAAAAATGAATGTAAAACATATTGCATAAGAAACATGTGGGAAATGCTCAAACGGTATGTATAAATGGTATTCCAGAGAAGAGAAGACCGAATGTTCAGCATTTTCTAAAAGACATCAATCTACAGACTCAAGAAGCTCATGAAACCTCAAGCAGTGTAAACATATAGACAACCATATTTAGGCACATGAGTGTCAAACTTTTAAAATTAAACACATAAAGAAAATTTTAGAAGCATTAAAAATATAAAGAAAAACAAATTAAATTCAAAGAAACAGAAATGACTTAACATCTGATTTCTCAGAGGAAATGATGGAAGCCAGAACATGGAATAATTTACTTAAAGGACCACATAGGGGGAAAAAAAGTGAAAATATTCTTTAAAGATGAAGGTAAAATAAAAATATTTTCAGAAAAATGACTACAAAAGAAGTTACTCACCAGTGAGGCCTTCCTTATAAGAAATACTCAAGTGACCTCTTCAGGCAAAATGAAATGACTCTAGGTAGATAAATAGAAGAGCAGAAGTTAAAAAAAGAAAAAGTACCTGAAAGGGTGTGTATATATATATATGGGTAAATAAGTAGATAGTATATGTAAATATATATGTGGTTATATGAGTAAATATTGTCTGTAAGAAATGGTTATTATGATGTCCTTTGAAGTTTCAAATATGTATACAATTAAAATAAATGACAAAAATAATGGAAAAGGAGGGAAAGGGACAATGAAGTTTGAAAGGTCTAAGTATATCCAGGAAATGGTAACATATAAATTTGCATTAGAGCCTAATGTCATGCTATAACCTCTATGATAACCACCCAAAGAAAGCAAAAAAAGTGTATAGCTAACAAATTATAAAAGGTAAACTGGAATAATAATAACATATCTGATTAACCAACAAGGAGACAAGAAAAAAAGTGAAGTAATATAAAACAGATGGCCTAAATAGAAAAAAATAAATAAATAAAACCTTAGTAAGATGGTAGATAACAAGCCCTACTATATCTGTAATACATGAAATGTAAATAGATGGAATACTCTAAGTAAAATGATAAGATTGTCAGACTTCATAAAAAACAAAACTTCAAAATATGGTGTGTTAACAAGAGATGAATTTTGAACATGAAGAGCAGAAAATTTAAGAGTAAAAAAATGCAAGAACTAACCAAATGAACTTGTGAGTAGCTACACATATCAGAAAACATAAACCTTAAGGAAAGAAGCATTATAGAAGATAAACAGAGACATTTCATAATGATAAAGAAATCAATATAAAAGGGAATAATCACAATTTAAAATCTGCATGTACCTCGTTACACAGATTCAGCATACATAGAGCAATACATGATGGAAATAAAAGGGTCCAGAGACAAATCCACAGTCATAGTGGAATTATGGTGAATGCAGGTATATACTGTCAGCCCTAGAGCAGCGTTTGGCAAAATTTTTTCTGTCAAGGGATGGTTTCTGTCACAATTACTCAGTTCCGCTGTTGTAGTGTAAAAGCAGTCATTGACATAAATGAATATTACTGTATTCCAGTAAAACTTTATTTATAAAAACAGACAGTGGGATAGATTTGGGCTACAGGCTGTAGCTTGCTGTTTTTTCTTTCTCCGAAGGCAACAACTTAACCCAAATAAAAAAAGAAAAAACACACAAAAATTAATAAGCCAATAGTAGAGATATAAAGAATCCTCAATTCATCTATAAGAAGGCAGAAAAAGAAAAAACACATGACCCAAAACAAAAAAAAAAAATTACAAAACACAACCAGCTTATCACTAATGAAAATGATCTTTTGAGCTTCATTTTCATGTCTCTTATCTCTATCTCTCAATAATTTCTGACACTTGATAGGGAAAAAAGAAGTATTGTTAATTGAATTCCTAAATCATCAAAGCTTATCAACCTCCAAATTGAATTGTATCCCTTTATTTTCACACTCACACACATGCACACAAAAACATGCACGCAAATCCTATTCACAGAAGCCTCTGTACAGTAAGAGTTTGCTGAAAGTTTGGAAAAATTAGGAGAAGGTTTTACATCTTAGCCACCCAAGAACTTCAAATTACAAATCCGCCATGCTTGTTCTTAAAAACTCTCTTGTAGGGTTCTGCTTCAAGCTAGGATGGGCTAGGTTGTGTGGGCCACTTATCTCATTGAAGAACTAGGAATACTAAGTAAATTGCAATAATTATATATATGAGGTGTTGGCAAACTATAGACCACAGGCTAAATCAGCTATGCCTCTTTTTTTTTGGTATTGTTTTATGCTATAACAACATAATTAAGTACTTGTGACAAAGACCATATGGTCTGCAAAGCCAAAAATATTTACTATCTGGTCTTAACAGGAAAGTTTGCTGACTCCTGGTATACTTAAAAGCACCAGAGGGCAGTAAAAATTCAGACAGAGGAGAAATATTCAGAGAAAATTTAAGGAAGCTCAGCTGTCACTGGGGGCATGTGCTGATTCTTGATGAAGGTGGAAGCCTGAGAATCAAGGTTTGGCCCGAGCAGAGGGCCATGATGGGGGACAGAGAAAGCAGCAGAGATTTCTGTGGCCTCTTGACACAGAAGAAACACAACTGGAGACTTGATGGGCCTCTTTCCTGAGTTCCAAAGCTGTATGGGGCAGAAGGCTAAAGACTAAGCCCAAACCTTGGTCAAGCAGTTTCCCATTACATGGGAGGCAATATGCCACAGATGGAGGGAAACTGCTAACAACTGGTGAAATTCTGAAGCTCTAGATTTCTGGTCCATTGACATTGATGATCCACAACCCTTTTACCCCAGGCCAGGGAAACTTGCTCATCAGGGACATCAGGAGTGAAGAATCCAGGCTTGGATAGGTCTTTGCTCGGGGACAGAGAAACAAGACCTTCCATAGTCAGTACCTCCTTTGATAGGTGTGAATGACCAGAAGGGACTAAACAGGGGGTAGTTATTGATGATGTTTCTATTTCTTGGTCTGGGGGTGTTCATTTTCTAAAAATTAATTGAATTATATACTTTGGATTCATTACTTTAGTGTTATGTATGTTTTATTTCAGTTAAATTTTCCAAAAAATTAAATTCTTAGGCTAAACATCTTCAACTCTTCCCCAATCTACAATTTCTATTAGTTTCCAAGATAGAATAGTTTAGTCTGTGGCTTACTTGACTGCCACTAACTTATGCCTTCATGGTCTTGCCATCTACCTCAAGCTGCTTACTGATTTAATTTCCTAAATACAATTTCTTCCTTAAAAGTAATTCTGACATTAACTATGAAATGGTTTGACTTCACCCCTCTTCAGAAGTAATGGCCACATTGCATCCTTTATGGGTCAGATTAGCAGAGTGTCACATTTAAAGAAGAACACAGAGAGACTGAAACATGTGCAGAGGAGGGCAAGAAGGATGATGAAGTGTATGGAAATTATGTTGTGTGTGAAACATTTGAAGAGTTTGCAGATTTTCAAGGTGAAAAATAACAGACTTGATTGCTTTCAAACCCATAACCTATTTTGAGGAAGAAGGATCCATTTTATTCTAAGTATTTTGAAGGCAGAACAGGACAAAGTGTAGACATTTATGGAGAGCAAATTTCTTTTGAATGCTCAATTATCCATTCACATAAAAATTGGTTCTGTTCTTCATGAACTCAGTTAACAAACATTTATTGAATGATAAATATATTAAAGGCTCTGCTGCCAAGAGCTCACAGTCTAGTGCTGAAGACAGGTATTTACAACTATGAAACAAACTGAAGTTCCAAATCATGATATCTCAAGGTGATATTGGGGTTCAGAGAAGAGAGGGGTGGGTGAGGAGAGGGAAGTAAGGAGGTGAGTTGCAAAGCAGAACTCAGTCTTCTTATCCCCTCTTCTCCATCCCTACCCTTCAGGGAAATGAACAGCACCACCATGCACTCAGTTACTCAAGTTGGGGGCCTAAGAGCCCACCACGACCTCACCTTCTCCCTCACCCTCACACCCAAACCCAGTCAGCCTCTCAATCTTATCAATCCTAGAACTAAACATTTCTCAAAACGATCTCTTCATTCTTGTCAACAGTTGACTTTAGGCTCCCATATCCCCTGCCTGAATAGTTTTATATCATCCTAACTGTTTTCCTGTCTCCAGTCCTGGCCCCTACAAATCTGATATCACACAGACCTTAAGGTCCTTTTTTCTGAAATAAAAACTGAGTCATGCAAATGTCCTGTGCAAAGTCCATCATAGGCTCTTGGCATGTAGAAAAGCCATCACTCTGGCATAGGATGAGAGGCCCTTTCCTCTGGGGCTACTGCCCACCCAACCAGCTCAGCTCAGAGCAGTTTCCCATTTGTATGTGCCCTACATTCCAGTAGTCCCTGACTCACTGTAGTGACCCTGTCACCCCACACTGTTGCACATATCCACATCTGTGTTGACCATGTTCCTTTTATCTGAAACATCTTTCCTCAGCTCATCCATCTGCAAATGCTACTCACCCTCCATGCGTCACCTTTAACATCAATTCTATGAAGTCCTCCCAGAGCCCCACACTTGAGATGAATATCTTCCTCCTTTGTGCATCTACTTTCTTTCTACCGGTCTATCAGATGATATGGATTTGCCTCTCTTCTTGTCGAGCTATGAGTCCTGAGGAGCATCAACAAGGT
The DNA here is from genome assembly GCF_008692025.1 of Phocoena sinus. Taxonomy (NCBI): domain Eukaryota; kingdom Metazoa; phylum Chordata; class Mammalia; order Artiodactyla; family Phocoenidae; genus Phocoena; species Phocoena sinus. The sequence goes on from NC_045779.1 coordinate 39,661,949, forward strand.
TGTATAACATGGTAGCCTCGGGAGTCAGGCTGCTTTGACTTAAATGCCGGCTCCATTTCTTATTAGCTGCATATTTTTGGTTTCTTCACTTTTGAGCTTCAGTTTCTTCATCTGCACAATGGAGATAATCGTACCTACCTCATAGGGTTGTTGCAAAAATCAAATTAGATATTACCAGTAAAGTGTTTGGAACAGAGCCTGGCATGTTGTAATTCCTTAGTAAATGTGATCTATTATTATTATTACTACTATCTTTGCATGGGAGGTGTATAACTCAGAAGATGGTTTATAATAGATACTTAATAAATATTTAATGTATTTTCCCAACTCTACACATTGCAAGAAAACTTAACTTAGAAACACACATACACACACACACACTGCCCTGAGAACTAGCGTCTGAGAAATTTACATATCACAGGTATTACTTTTTTTATGGTGGTCCATTTCTGGCCCTCCAAAAGGAAATTTTTCCTCACAGTTTAATGTCTTAGTTCTACAATCTTCTTCTTGCCCTGCACAGAGCATTTCTGGAGAAATTCAGTGCTTTAAGCTAAAGAGGTGGCTACAAAGGTCCCTCTGTGACATTTATTCGTAAAATAATAGCAAGTAGGAGGAAAGTTCGAGATGAAAATCTTAACCCATGGGCGGTCATTTGAGTGCTCTCCTTAGCAGTACGTTTTCATGCAACATACACTAAATTATTTCTATGCTCCAACCTGAAGTATAAATACTGTCTTTCGAGCAAAACCTAGTAACTATGAGCTCTCATAACACTAGAATTTGTTAGAAAAGTCATATAGTGCAGTCTTTGTAATGGCACTATTCTTTGCTGGCCCTTGTTGCCTCACCACACCAAGACCTTCTAAGACTAACTGGTAAGTTTTTTTTTTTTTTTCTTTCAACTCTGGATTCTGAAAATTTTTGTCTGAGGTGCAGATTGCTTCTTTCTTTATATTTCTAAGGAAGCTTTCATAACATGATGGCCAAGTTATTTGAAAAATGTTTCCCTGTGGTGATGTCATTTTGAAGGGAAAACATACTTGGGATATGAAGTATTCCCATCAGAAATCTTCGAGATCTTACATCTGTACTCTTAACCCCAAGAGGTTATCAAATGATAGTAGATTATTGTAAAAGGGATAACTCCTAATGGGGTGTTGGCAGGCAGACTGGCCAACAGTCATAGGTCAGCACACAAATATTTATAGAGGAAGTGAAAGCTTCATTTTTGCTTTCACTATTGGACAGCTTTTACAAATGTACAAAGAAAGACTAATACTCAGGATTAAGATACCCTTGTACATGAGAAAAATCCAGAAACCAATAGCCCTGTTGTCAGATTCTTACATGATGTCAAATGCCAACCTATAATGATAAAGCATGGCTGCCTGAGAGATTTCCACAATGAAAGGGAAAATATCCCAGATAAATAAGCAAAGCCAGGCCAAGAAATCTGAAGAAAAATGCATCATTTACTCAAATAGAACATGAAGAAGACTTTTAGAATGTATAAACATTAATTATTAGCTGTGTGAAAACATTTATTCATTGATGATTTCAAGATGGTTGCCAGTATTAGACTCAGTAGAGAAACATTTCTATTCCCTCCAGGCCAAAGTATATTATGGCAAGTCTTCTGATCAGCTATTCATTCACAGAGCAAGATCTACATGATCGTAAGCACAGTTAGCTGACAAAAATGGAAGGAAAAAACAGATATTTGGTTTCCAGTGGTCCTTTAATTGGGTCATTGCGGAAGCAGCGTGGAATTGTAGCTAAGGCATAGACTAAAGCAGAAAAGACTCGAGCCTTTTGTGCTCCTTATTGACTCTACCTTGCTTAACTTACCTTCTCTAGGTTCCATTTTCCTCTTCTGTAAAATGGGGACAATCCACAGGGTCATTGTGAGGATTAAATGAGATCATGACAATTAAATCTTCGGCATGTTTCCTGACATTCAAACATTATTCCAAAATATTTAATTATTGTACTATGGAATCAGTGACCAGAGGAAAAGCTCACTTTCTATTTCATTGAGTTCATTGAGTGAAACCTGATTTTTCTAATCACGTTGACAAGTTTTATCAGGGACTGGTGTCAATGTTTTCAAGCCTAATAAGAGAGTCAGAAGAACCCAGACACCAGACTTCCCAGCTATAAAGTAGGAGAAAGAGCTAATAAGGTCAAGACCTGCCAACAGGGAAGGCTGTGAGTCTGAATTACCAAGTAGTTTATGCTGATTCTTTGATTCATTGCTATGGGTGATGACTACTGTATGAAGGACAGGACCATGGTGATGGCAGCACAAATGAGAGCTCTGGGGTGAGTCACAGAATAATCACAACAGACCACATAGGATTCCATATCCTTGCCAGACAGCTGACTTCTTTCGTTGTGCAGACTGAAAGACTATACATGAGGATTTATTAATCTACTTCCATGTAGCCAAGAAAACATAGTCCACGAGTGACAAGGTTTATAGCTGACTGGCAGCTCTTGACGCTCTGGGTTTGGTAGTGCTAGAAGAATCACAAAATACAAATGTCATGCAGCAAACTTGTTTACCCTCATCCATGAGGAAAATTTATGGCAAATACTTCCTTTATGTATACCACAATTAGCTGACAACAACAGAAGTAAGATGTTAACTGTTGAGAAAATCTCAAATCTTTTATATAATCAGTTATTCCTAATTATCAATTCTGCCTCCTACTTTTATTTTGAATTGGCAATTTAAAAAAACATGATAACATGGAGATGTGCTGTTTATTAATAAGTGTATTCTATGCCTCAACCATCCCATAAATACATACTGTACCAATACAGCATTGAATATCTGAAGTTTTAGAAAGACTAGACCAAAACCAGGTTCTGTTCTTTATACTAAATATCTTCACCTAATCATAACCCAAAAGATGCAATAAGTATGCAGCAAACCCAGATAAACCTTTTTCTCTGAGTATTCTTTAAGAGCAATCCATCGTGATATGATTGCAGTTATGAGTACATATATGCATCATATATACATGTGCACATGTTTGTTTATAACTAGAAGGAAATATGTGAAGTAGCCTAGTTACGATTAGTAGTGACATTATAGCAGATTCAATTGCCCATACCCCTACTTTACTACATTTTTCTACGTTGTTTTACAGTTGAAATAATATAAAATGATAAAATGCATTGGCCTAATTTTCTGCCTCAGTAAACAGAATACAGTGACATCTCTTTGAGATGACTTTAAGATAATTTAGGATCATGTTGGGATGCACAGTTAACATCCTGTACATCTGCATTAATATGGAAAGTGGAAAAAAAAAGGGAATAAAGTATGGTGATCCGAGAGTATGATGTCCCCATATATTAGTTTTTGTGGCTACTGTAATAAATTACCATACACAGCAAGGCTTAAAACCACAGAAATGTTTTTTATCATATGTCTGGAGGCCAGAAGCTCAAAATCAAGGTGTCAACATAGTTAATTGCTTCTGGAGTCCTTGAGAGAGAATCTGTCCCGTTCTTCTCCCCTAGCTTCTAGTGGCTGCTGGCAAGTCTTTGTGCTCCTTGTCTTGTAAATGCGTCACTGTAATCTTTGCCTCTATCTTCACGTAAAATTCTCCTCTGTGTATCCTTCCTTTCTCTTCTGTTATATGGGCAACGTCATTGGACTTAAGTTTTATTCTAACCCACATTGATCTCATCCCAAGATCTTTAACTTAATCACACCTGCAAAGACCTTTTAATCCAAATATCATCACATTCTGAGGTTCTGAGTGAACATAACTTTTGACAGTTCACAGTTCAACCCACTATACTGAGTGATTCTGGAATAAACCCATTATGTCATTCTCTCAACATTATATTCTAGATGAGTGTCACAAATGAAACAAAGCTGTATTATTGGCTTGATTTCCCTTTTTATGTTGACTATCTGGGAGTTTTTAGATAATTCAGAGGGCCATCTGATGTTACTATAGAAGGTCTGATAGAATGCTTTTATTGACTTCACTCTTGTTTTCATTTTGTGAACCTGGTTTTGTTTATCTTCTTCTCTTTCCCATGTTTTAAATTTATGCAAACTTTGCTGGATTCTTGGGAGTCATCTTCATACCTTTCTAGAAAAAGGAAGAGTATGAAGATCATATATGCCTATTATGGGTTGAAGTGTGTCCCCCCCAAAATTTATATTTTGCAGTCCTAATCCACAGCACCTCAAAAGGTAAACATATTTGGAGACAAGGCCTTTAAAGAGATAATTAAGTTAAAATGGGGTTGTTAGGGTGGGCGCTAATCCAGTATGACTGGTGTCCTTATAAGAAGTAAGGATCAGGACACAGACAGAAGGGCAACCCTGTGAAGACACAGTGAGAAGGTGGTCATCAGCAAGCAGAGGAGAAAGGCCTCAGAAGAAACCAAACCTACTGACACTTTGAGCTTGGACTTCCATCCTCCAAAAGGGTGAGAACATAAATTTCTGTTGTTTGAGTCACCCAGTCTGAAGTATTTGCTATGGCAGCCCTAGTAAATGCACACAATGCCTAACTATAAGTTTTCTCTTAAAATTAGTACTCAGAAAGGGAGAACTGACCTTAAAGTCAAGAGAGTATTACAGGGCATTCTGTCAAGTATTTTATATTAGATAATGAGGTGTAGTTTGGGGAAAAAACATTAGCTTGAAATAACTATAATTAGGACTAGTTTGGAATGTTTTATGAAAGTCACCTAACAAAATTGGTAAAAAGAATCATAATAACGAAAGGAAATGAATTATTTCACCATTACATCTTAGTGTATGATCTCACGATTGCAAATGTTAAATGTTATTTTAAACAAGATTTTTGAAGAATACTTAAAAAAACAATACATTAAGTGGTTATGTTCTAGAGAGAGGAATAAATAAGATGTATATCTATTATAGTATTACATGAATGAGTTGAGAGTCTTGTGGTTTGGGATAAAATTTCCAGTGACTATATTATAGAAAATCTAAATAGTGCTAGTACTCTATCTCAAATGACCTATATGGAAGTGAAAAAGAAAATTCTGCTTTATAAAACTGTTAGATGATCTCCAAACTGGCTGTGTTGATTACTGTATTGTACTTTATGGTGTAATCTCAAGTGCTATAATACACTGTAGTTACCAGCTTCTAAGATGGCCCCCGGTGATTCATGCCTTCTGGCATTTTGGTGCAGTTTTCTTTTACATTGAATAGAACTGACTTGGGTAACTGATAAAATATTGTGGGAATGAGAGAGTGACTCCTAAGTCTAGGGCATGAAGAAATGACAGCTTTCACTCTGCTCTCTCTTATATCACTCCTTCTGGAGAAAGCCATCTTCTATGTCATGAGAACACTCAATTATCCCAATAGAGAGGTCCATGTGATGAAGAGATGAAGTCTCTTGACAAGATTCCACAACCACATGCCAGGCATATGAATGAATCAAGTTGGAAGTAGATCCTGCAGCCTCAGACAAGGCTTCAGATGACTGCAATCCCAGCTGACATCTTGCCTGCAATTTCATGAGAAAATAGAAGCTAGAACTACTTAGCTAAGCAGGTGCTAGATCCCTGGCCCACAGAAACTGTGTGAAAAATATTTTATTGTTTTAAGCTACTAAGTTTGTAGTAAATGGCTATGTAACAATAGAGCATGTCTTAGAAATTTATTCATTACAATTCTGGTGAGCACTGTTGGGTTCTGGTGAGAGCTAAACTATCTGATTTACCATTTTCTTGCTGTTTCCTCACATGGTGGAGACAGGAGAAGAGTTCTCTTCTGTATCTTCTTACAAGTGTCCGAATCTCTTCATGAGAGCACCACCTTTATGGTGTAATTACCTCCAAAGTTCACCTCTTAATACCATCACCTTGGGAATTAGAGTTTTAATATATGATTTGTGTTGGAGCAGGGGGACACAAACATTCACCTCATAGCAGATAGCTAATATGGATTTTGATACCTGGAAGTGAGATGCTGCCATAAACAAGCAAACAAAAAGAAAAACAGAAACTAGGAATAGAAGAGAGTAGCTTTGGAACCAGGAAGTGGGTGTAAACTTTTCAAGGACTTTAAGAATACTGTTAATGAAAGCCTAAAGTTTCTTGAAAACACTTTTATTAGAAGCTTCATGACCTTTGAGGAGGCTGCTGGTTAAAGTTTAAAGGAATGCGAGGTAAATGTTATTGGAAACATTTTTAAACTGTTTTAAAAAATGGGGATCCTTGTGTGCTGGCAGAAAGAGTTTAGCCACACTGTCACCAGTCGTAATATGAAAGAAGAGAATGTAACTGAAGAACTAGATGATCTGGATAAGGAGACTTCACATAGAATGATAAAGCTGCTACCTAGTTTCTCCAGTTGATAAAAGCAAAATGCAAGAGAAGAGTGGTAAGATAAAGGAAAGACTATTAAACAAAAAGAAGCCATGACTTGCTGGTTATGAAATTTTCCAGTCTTTCAGATGAACAACAATGTTATTAAGTAGCTTCTAGGAAAAGGTAAAATCCAGTACACTTCTAGGAAAACATATTTTTTTTTATTAAAGTATAGTTGATTTACAATGTTTTGTTAATTTCTGCTGAACAGCAGAGTGACTCAGTTATACATATATTCTTTCCCATATTCTTTCCCATTATGGTTTATCACAGGATATTGAATATAGTTCCTATGCTATACAATAGGACCTTATTGTTTATCCATCCTATATGTAGGAGTTTGCATCTACTGATCCCAAACTAACAATCCTTCCCTCCTCCACACTCCCTCCCCCTTGGCAACCACAAGTCTGTTCTCTATGTCTGTGAGTCTGTTTCATAGGTATGTTCATTTGTGTCATATTTTAGACTTCATATATAAGTGATATCATATGAAAACATGTTTTAATAATAAAGCTTGGGATATAACTGTAAGAACTGTTAAGGCTACAGAAGGATTTAAGATGGTACTTTACAGAACTGTTCAGTCAAATAATGTGTTCTAAGAATATCAGCAATTTCATAAGACACCAAAGTATAGAAAGGCTTACCTCCAAGATATCTGTGGATGTGTTTTTTGTTTAATGAGTGAGCTAAAATAAGATTCATAGAAGACCCACAAAGATTTTAAGAAAGGTGCATTGACAAAAACACCACAAGCTTACATTGAAAGGGATGGAAATAGTGCAAAATAAAAAGAAGTATTTGAAAAAAAAAAAAAAAAAAAGAAGTATTTGGATCACCAAATTTCTACAGACAGCAAACAAGTTGAAACTGTTGTTCAACTGGAAACATAGACTTCCTTTCATGGAAAAACGATTCAAAAGATGGAAACAAAAGCTCAAAAGATAGAGCCAGGATCCCTGAAGAATCATTCCTAGACAGACGTAGGACAAAATTCCAACATTTGCCAAGCTGTATTTCAGAATTCAGTGGATTGGTGGCCCCTGTGTGCTTCCTTTATTCTCAGTTTTTGACCAGATGTGTCTATAGCAGTTATCCTGTATGTAAGGATAAAGCCTTTTTTTTTAGTTTACAGTTATTCCAATTGAGAGAAACTGTTTGAGGAGCTGTATTTAAGGAAGTATACCCACAGAGATGCAACTGCCTCTGGACCTGGTTTAGGTTATGGGAATCTGGACTTTGAGACGATGTTGTAACAAGGGATGAGACTCATATCCATAAGAACCATGATAGGCGTTTGTGTGTTGATGGGGGTTCTTCTACATGGCATCATTCAGAGATTTAGATTGATATAGGCTCTGTCACTTTGCATATTGAAATCCCACTGTCAGAAAGGTGAATGTTGAAGATGCCCATGAAAACTTTGAATTAAACTGTTTTATTAAATATGAGAGTGGAATAAAGCAATTCACTTCTTAATTTTCACATATATATGTAAATTAAGATATTAAAAATCATAAATTTAAAGTTGATTATTTCATTTTCTAAAAATTGATATTTTAGAGTTGGCCAAATAATTATTTTTCAGATGTTGTGACTGGGAAAATGAGAGATTGCATTATGGTATCATTTTATACTCTGGCATATACAGAAAAAAATTTTAAGTTATTAATTCATGCTAGGTACAATGCTTCTCAATATGTATTCTGAAAAACAGTAGTCCTTTGACATACTCTAAAAAGAAAAGTTTTTTAGTCAAGTAAGTTTGTGAAAAGATGTGTAGACTGTCTCTTGCATAGAGAATCCGGGAAATGTCAGCATATTAAATGTTCTGAAACATCCTTCAGTAAAGAAACTGGTTTAATTTTGTTTGAGCCAGCATCTCCCAAACATGATTTATTCAAGAGACAATCCTCTCCATTTAGCAAAATAAACTGCACTTTTTAGAGCAGTTTTAGATTTACAGAAAGATTGCATAGAAAGTTCAAAGTTCCCATATAAGCCTCCCCCCCTTCTCCTATTATTAACATATTACATTATTGTGGTATATTTGTTACAATTGGTAGGAGGGGGATATCCTTTTCCTTTTCCCCAGTTTAGGAGAAAAACATCTAGTTTTTCACTATTAAGTATGAAGTTAGCTGTAGAATTTTTGCAGGTGTATTTATCAAGTTGAGGAAATGTCCTTCTATTCCCAGTTTACTGAGAGTTTTTATCATTAATGGGTGTCAGGTTTTACCAAATGCTTTTTCTGCATCTTTTGATAAGATCACATTATTTTCTGTCTTTAGGCTGTTGGTGTGATGAAACATTAATTAAGTTTCAAATGTTGAATCAACCTTGAATACCTGGAATAAATCTCAGTTGGTCATGGTATACAATTCTTTTTATACATTATTGGATTCAATTTACTAATAAACTTTTGTTGAGGATTTTGTACCTATGTTCATGAAAAATATTGGTCTGTGGTTTTCCTTCTTAGCAATAATTTAATTAATTAATTTATTTTTTGTGGCACGCGGGCCTTCACTGTTGTGGCCTCTCTCGTTGCGGAGCACAGGCTCCGGACGCGCAGGCTCAGCGGCCATGGCTCACGGGCCTAGCCGCTCCGTGGCATGTGGGATTCTCCTGGACCAGGACGTGAACCTGTGTCCCCTGCATTGGCAGGCAGACTCTCAACCACTGCGCCACCAGGGAAGCCCAGCAATGACTTTATATGGTTTTGGTATTAGAGTAATGCTGGCCTCATAAAATAAATTAGAAGGTGGTCTTGCTTCTATTTTCTGGAATAGATGGTAGAGAATTGATAAAATTTATTCATTTTCCTATGTAAAAATCCTTTTCAAACTCAACCAATAAAAATGTTTTGCCTTTAATTAATTACCTGGTTATTATATTTCATATTTTTGTTTTCTCCCTTATGTATATTTTTGTTTTTGCTTACATACAATAAAATGCACACATTGTAAGTACACAATTTGATGAGTTCTGACAATTATATACACCCATGTAATCACTCCAGTAAAGGTATAGAACATTCCAGTTACTCCAGAAAGCTCCCTTGTGCATCTTTCCAGTCAATTCTCCCTGCCCACCCCTGCCCCCTCACCTGCCTAAGCCACCATTATTCTAATTTCTATTACCATAGCTCAGCCATGCCTCATCTTGCTCTTTATATAGCTGCAGGTAGATATAATATTCTTTTGTATCTCACTTGTTTTACTCAACATGATGTTTTTTGAGATTCCTCCATATTGTTTAGTGTGTCAGTTGTTTATCCCTTTGTACTTATTTATTTTTATTTAGTAAATTTTAGACATAAAATTGTGTAAGTTTAAGGTGTATAGTATGTTTCTTTGATACAGTTATATATTGTAATACGATTGCCAATGAAGCGATAATTATCACATTACATAACTAAGGTATAATATTATTATCAATATTTAATGTACTGTGAATTAGATCTCTATGAGTTATTTTCTGCTTATTACAAGTTTATACCCTTAAACATTATCACTCTATTCCCATCCCCCACCATCCTGTGAAAATCATCATTTTACTCTGCATTTAATCAGTTTAAATTTTAAAAAATTAATTAATTATTTATTTATTTTAACATTTTTAAAACATCTTTATTGGAGTATAATTGCATTACAATGGTGTGTTAGTTTCTGCTTTATAACAAAGTGAATCAGTTATACATATACATATGTTCCCATTTTTCTTCTCTCTTACATCTCCTTCCCTTCCACTCTCCCTATCCCACCCATCTAGGTGCTCACAAACCACCCAGCTGATCTCCCTGAGCTATGTGGCTGCTTCCCACTAGCTATCTATTTTACGTTTGGTAGTGTATATATGTCCATGGCACTCTCTCATTTTGTCAGAGCTTACCCTTCCCCCTCCCCATATCCTCAAGTCCACTCTCTAGTAGGTCCGTGTCTTTATTCCCATCTTACCCCTAGATTCTTTATGACCTTTTTTTTTTCTTAGATTCCATATATATGTGTTAGCATACAGTATTTGTCTTTCTCTTTCTGACTTACTTCACTCTGTATGACAGACTCTAGGTCCATCCACCTCACTACAAATAATTCAATTTCGTTTCTTTTTATGGTTGAGTAATATTCCGTTGTATATATGTGCCACATCTTCTTTATCTATTCATCTATTGATGGACACTTAGGTTGCTTCCATGTTTTGGCTATTGTAAATAGAGCTGCAATGAACATTTTGGTACATGACTCTTTTTGAATTATGGTTTTCTCAGGGTATATGCCCAATAGTGGGATTGCTGGGTCGTATGGTACTTCTATCTGTAGTTTTTTAAGGAAACTCCATCATACTGTTCTGCAAGTGACTGTATCAATTTACATTCCCACCAACAGTGCAAGAGTGTTCTCTTTTCTCCACACCCTCTCCAGCATTTATTGTTTCTAGATTTTTTGATGATGGCCATTCTGACCAGTGTGAGATGATATCTTATTATAGTTTTGATTTGAATTTCTCTAATGATTAATGATGTTGAGCATTCTTTCATGTGTTTGTCGGCAATCTGTATATCTTCTTTGGAGAAATGTCTATTTAGGTCTTCTGCCCATTTTTGGATTGGGCTCTTTGCTTTTTTGATATTGAGCTGTAGGAGCTGCTTGTAAAATTTGGAGATTAATCCTTTGTCAGTTGCTTCATTTGCAAATATTTTCTCCCATTCTGAGGGTTGTCTTTTTGTCTGGATCACGTGAGAACAGGGAAAAGTCTGGACCTGCCTAAGAGACAAAGGACTATTGTTTCAGGGTCTGTGAGGATAGGGTATTCAGAGCACCGCCTAAACGACCTCCAGAGACGGGCACGAGCCACAGCTAGCTGTGGTGTACTAACCCCCTTCAATCTGTGTTCATGCAGCACGAGCCACAGCTATCAGCATGGACACCAGAGATGAGCATGAAACACTAAGGCTGTTACTTCAGCCACCAAGAAGCCTGTGTGCAAGCACAAGTCACTATCCACATTTGCCTTCCCAGGAGCCTGTGCAGCCCGCCACTGCCAGGGTCCTGTGATCCAGCGACAACTTCCCCAGGAGAACACACACCACACCTCAGGCTAGTGCAACATCATGCTGACCTCTGCTACTGCAGGCTGACCCCACATTCTGTACCCCTCCCTCCCCACAGCCTCAGTGAGCCAGAGGCACCTAATCAGCTTCTCCTTTAATGCCATCCTGTCTGGGTGGGGAACAGGTGCCCTCAGGCGACCTACATACAGATGCAGGGCCAAATCCAAAGCTGAACCTCGGTAGCTGTGCGAACAAAGAAGAGAAAGGGAAATTTCTCCCAGCAAACTCAGGAGCAGGGGATTAAATCTCCACAATGAACTTGATGTACCCTGCATCTGTGGAATACCTGAATAGACAATGAATGATCCCAAAATTGAGGTGGTGGACTTTAGGAGAAGCTGTAGATTGGGATTTGCTTTCTGTATCCAATTTATTTCTGGTTTTATGTTTATTTTAGATTAGTATTTAGAGCTTATTATCATTGGTAGATTCATTTATTGATTTGGTTGCTCTCTTCCTTTCTTTTTTTAATACGCATATTTTTTCCTTTTTCTCTTTTTGAGAGTGTGTATGTATATGCTTCTTTGTGTGATTTTGTCTGTATAGCTTTGCTTTTACCATTTGTCCTACGGGTCTGTCTGGTTTTTCTTTGCTTCGATTTTTGTTTTTTGCTATAGCTTTTAGCACTTGTTATCACTGGTGGATTTGTTTTTTGTCTTGGTTGCTCTCTTCTGTCACTATTTTTATTACTTTTTAAAAATTTTTAATAATATTTTTAATTTTTTTATTTTTATAACTTTATTTTTTCTTTCTTTCTTTCTTTCTCTCTCTCTCTCTCTCCCTTTCTTCGTTTCTTTCTCTTCCTTTCTTCCTTCCTTCCTTCCTGCCTCCCTCCCTCCCTCCCTCCCTCCCTCTCTCTCTCTCTCTCTCTCTCTCTCTTTCTCTCTTTCACTCTTTCTCTCTTTCTCTCTTTCTCTCTTTCTCTCTGTCTCTCTCTCTCTCTCTCTCTCTTTCATGGGACCCTGGCAGTGGCAGGCTGCACAGGCTCCTGGGAGGGCAGATGTGGATAGTAACCTGTGCTTGCACACAGGCTTCTTGGTGGCTGAAGTAGCAGCCTTAGTGTTTCATGCTCGTCTCTGGTGTCCATGCTGATAGCTGTGGCTCGTGCCTGTCTCTGGAGGTCGTTTAGGCAGTGCTCTGAATCCCCTGTCCTCACAGACCCCGAAACAATAGTCCTTTGCCTCTTAGGCAGGTCCAGACTTTTTCCTGTACTCCCTCCCAGCTAGCTGTGGTGTACTAGCCTCCTTCAATCTGTGTTCATTCAGCCAACCCCAGTCCTGTCCCTGGGGTCTGACCTCTGAAACCAGAGCCTCAGCTCACTGCCCTCACCCACCCTGACGTGTGAGCAGAGAAGCCTCTCGGGCTGGTGAGTGCTGGTTGGCACCAATCCTCTGTGTGGGAATCTCTCCACTTTGCTCTCTGCCCTCCTGTTGCTGCGCTCTACTCCGTGGCTCTGAAGCTTCCCCCGCCCCCCGTCTCCACCAGTGAAGGGGCTTCCTAGTGTGTGTAAACCTTTCCTCCTTCACATCTCCCTCGCACTGGTGCAGGTCCCATCCCTATTCTTTTGTCTGTTTTTTCTTTTTTCTTTTCCCCTACCCAGGTACGTGGGGAGTTTCTTGCCTTTTTGGAGGTCTGAGGTCTTCTGCCAGCATTCAGTAGGTGTTCTGTGGGAGTCGTTCCACATGTAGATGTATTTTTGATGTATTTGTGGGGAGCAGGTTGATCTCCATGTCTTACTCCTCCACCATCTTGAAGGTCCCTCCCGGTTTAACTTTTTTAGATTCCACGTATAAGTGATATCAGACAGTACTTGTCTTTCTCTGTCATATTGCTGTGAATAATGTGCTCAGAAAAGAAAAAAGAATAATGTGTTCAAAAAAAAGAGAAAAGAATAATGTGCTCAAGGTCCATCCATGTTCTTGCAAATTGAAGGATATACTCTTTTCTTGTCTCTGAGTCATATTCTATTGTGTATATGTACCAACTCTTTTTTATCCATTTATTTATTGATGGGAGTTTGCATTGTTTCCATGTCTTGGCTACTGTGAATATTGCTGCAATAAACATGATAGTGCATATATCTCATCAAAATCCTATTTTCATTTAATTTTGGTATATACCCAGAGTGCAATTGTTGGAAGGTATGGCAGATCTATTTTTAGTTTTTTGTGGAATCTCCATATTGTTTTTCATAGTGGTTGGACCAATTTACATTCCTACCAACAGTGTATAAGTGTTCCATTTTTCACTACATCCTCACCAACACCTGTTGTCTCTTGTCTTCTTGGTAATAGCCCCTCTAACAGATGTAAAGTGACATCTCATTATGGTTTAGATTTGCATTTCCTTGGTGATTAGTGATGTTGAGCATCTTTTCACGTATTTATTGGCCATTTCAGTATCCTCTTTGGAAAAATGTCTTTTTAGTTATTCTGCCCATTTAAAAATTACATTGATTGTTTTATTGTTATTAAATTGATGGAGTTCTTTATATATCAATGCCTTATTCAGTATATGGTTTGCAAAAACTTTCTCTCATACTGTTGGTTGTCTTTTCATTTTGTTAATTGTTTCTTCTGCTGTGCAGAATCTTTTGAGCTTGATGTAGTCCCATTTGTTGATTTTTGCTTTTGTTGTTTGTGTTTTTAGTATCATGTTCAAAAAGTCATTGCCAAGACCAATACCAATGAACTTCTTCCTACATCTCCTTCTAGGAGTTTTATGGTCTTATGTTTAAGTCTTTGATACATAAATTTTAAGTCTTTGTTTTGATACATAAATTTTAATTTTTGTGAGTAGTGTGAGGTAGGGGTCCAATTTCATTGTTTTTCATTTGTTTCTGCAGTTTTCCCAGCACCATTTTTTGAAGATACTATCTTTTCCCCATTGAGTATTCTTGGCTCCCTTGTCAAATATTAGTTGACTGCATTTAATTTTAGGGTCTCTATTCTGTTCCTTTTGTCGATGTGTCTATTATTGTGCCAGCACCATACTTGTTTTTTATTATGGCTTTGTATCATAGTTTGAAATCAGGAAGCATTATATCTCCAGCTCTGTTCTTTTATCTTAGGATTGTTTTAGTTATCCTTTATTCTTTAGCTATGCTTTAGCTTTTGTGGTTCCACACAAATTTTAGGATTGTTTCTTCTATTTCTGTGAAAAATGCCTTTGATATTTTGATGGGGAGTGTGTTAAATCTATAAATAGTTTTGGATAGTATGACCATTTTAACAATATTTATTCTTCCAATCCATGAACAGAGGATGTCTTCTTATTTGAGTCTTCCTCAATTTCTTTCATTAAAGTCTTGTAGTTTTCATTGTAGAAATCTTTCATTTCCTTGGTTAAATTTATTCTTAAGTACTTTATTGTCTTTGATGCTATTGTTAATGGGATAGTTTTGGGGAGGGTTGATTATTTTAAAAAATTTCAGATGCTTCATCATTAGTGCAAAGGAATACAATTAATTTCCTGATGTTGATTTTGTATCCTGCCACGTTACTAAAATTGTTGATTAATTCCAACCGTTTTTTGACTGACTCTTTGGTATTTTCTCTATATAAGATCATATCATCAGCAAATAGTGACAATTCCATTCTTCCTTTCCAATTTAGATGATTGTTTTTTTCTTGTCTTGCCTAATTGCTCTTGCTGGGACTTCCAGTACTACACTGAATAAGAGTTGTGAGAGTGGGCATCCTTGTCTTGTTCTTGTTCTTAGAGGAAACACTTTCAGTTTTTCACCACTGAGTATAATATTATCTGTGGGTTTGTTGCATATGGCCTTTATTATGTCAAGGTATGTTTCTTCTATACCTAATTTGTTAAGGGTTTTTATCATAAAAGAATGATGTATTTTGCCAAATGCTTTTTCTGCATCAAATTAATCATATAATTTTTAATCTTTCATTTTATTGATGTGATATATTACATCTATTGATTTGCATTTGTTGAGGCACACTTTCATCCCAGGGATAAATCCCACTTGGTCATGGTATAGAATTCTTTTAGTGTGTTCTTGAATTTGGTTTGCTAATATTTTGTTGAGAATGTTTGCATCTATATTCATCAGGGATATTAGTTTATAATTTTCTTTTCTTGTGGTATCCTTATCTGGTTTTGGTATCAAAGTAATACTCGCTATGTAGAATGAGTTCAAAAGTGTTCTTATTCCTCAATATTTTGGAAGAGTTTGTGAATGATTGGTGTTAATTATTTTCAAATGTTTGGTAGGATTCTCCAGTAAAGCCATCTGGTTCTGGAGTTTTCTGTGTTGGAAGTGTTTTGATTACTGATTCAATCTCTTTATGTGGCATTTGTCTGTTCAGATTTTCTGTTTCTCCTTGGGTCAATCTTGGTAGGTTGTATGTTTCTAGAAATTTATCTAGTTCTCCTAGGATATGTAATTTTCTGGCATATAATTTTCATAGTAGTCTCTTATGATACTATGTATTTCTGTAGTATCAGTTGTAATGTCTCTTCTTTCATTTCTAATTTCATTTGAGTTTTCTCTCTTTTTTTCTTAGTTAGTCTAGCTATAGGTTTGTCCATTTTGTTTATCTTTTATAAGAACCAGTTCTTAGTTTTGTTGATACTTTCTATTTTTTCCTGGTCTCTTATTTATTTCTGTTCTGACCTTTATTATTTCCTCACTTCTGCTAACATTGAGCTTAATTTGTTCTTTTCCTAGTTCTTTGACATGTAAAGTTAGGATGTTTATTTGAGATCTTTCTGATTTCTTAATATATGCTTTTATTGCTATAAACTTTCCTCTCAGAACTGCTTTTGTTGCATCCCTTGATATTTGATATGTTGTATTTTTGTTTTAATTCGTTTTTAGATAATTTTTATTTTTTGTTTGATTTTGTCTTTAAACTCAATAGATGTTTAGATGTGTGCTGCTCAGTTTCCACATATTTGTAAATCTTCTCATTTTCCACTTGTTGATTTCTAGATTCATAACATTGTGGTAAGAGAAGATAGTTGGTATGATTTCATTCTTAAATTTTCTTTTTTTTCTTTTTTTGGCCTATCATATGATGTATCTTGGAGGATGTTCCATGTGCACATGAAAAGAATGTGTAATTGGCTGCTGTTGGATGGAATGTTCTGTATATGTCTACTAAGTTCATTTGTTCTAAAGTGTGGTGCAACTACTGGTGCAATCCAATAGTTGGATGATCCAACTATTGCTGATAGTGGGGTATTAAAGTACCCTACAATTATCGTATTGTTGTTTATTTCTCTCTTAAGGTCTTTTATTATGTACTTAATATGATTTGTGCTTGGGTGTTTGTTATGTATATATATATATTTTATATATATATATATATATATAATATATATGTTACAGTCATTTACAATCATTATGCTTCTTGATGTACTAATCCCTTTATCATTATAATGACCTTCTTTGGCTCTTGTTATTCTTTTTGTCTTGAAGTCTATTTTGTCTGATATAAATATGGCTACATCCACCTTCTTTTGGTTTCCATTTGCTTGCAATACCATCTTCCATACTTTCACTTCAAGCTTATGTGCATTTTTAGAGCTGAGATGAGTCTCCTGTAGGCAGCATATAGTTGGGTCCTTCTTTTTTTCTTTCTTTCTTTCTTTCTTTCTTTTTAATCCATCTATCCACTCTGTGCTTTTTGATTGGTGAGTTCAATCCAGTTACATTTAGGGTGATTATTGATATGTAAGGACTTACTACAGCCATTTTATCTTTTGCCTTCTCGTTATTTTGTTTCTCCATTGTTTCTTTTTCCTTCTGTTTCTGTCTATCTTTGTAAGTTGGTGGTTTTCCATGGTGATTTTTCCCAGCCTCTTCCTTTTTTTTACATTTCATATAAAATCTCTAGATTTTTGCTTTGTGGTTACCATGAGGTTTACATAAAAAATTCCATAGTTAAAATAATCCTTTCCTGCTGATAGCAATTTATCTTCATTTGCCTATAACAATTCCATTTTTTGACTCTTCTCCTTTTATATTTTTGATATCACAAATTATCTCTTTTTGTGCCATGTTTTTGTTACCAAGTTGTTGAGCTACAGTTATTTTTAATACTCTTTTCCTGAAACATTTATTTTATAATTAAGAGTTTAATATATGATTCTAAAAAATTACAGTTTTCAAATTCTGAATATTTATTGCCTTAATCAGAGATTTTTGTACTTTTGTCTTTTTATTTCAGCTTGAGGAGCTCCTTTTAAATTTCGTGTAAGGCAGGTCTAGTAGTGGAGAACTCCCTCAGCTTTTGTTTGTCTGGGAAAGCCTTTATTTCTTCTTCATATTAGATGGATAACCTTTCAACATAGAGTATTCTTGGCTCGCACTTTTTATCTTTCAGTATTCTGAGATTGTTGTTACACTGTCTCCTGGTCTATAGAGTTTCTACTGAGAAATAATCTAATAAGTGTTCCTTTGTAGGTTGCTGTCTTTTTTCCCTGACTGCTTTTAAAATTCTTTATCATTGGCTTTTGACAATTTTAATATAATGTATCTTGGAGAAGGTTTTTTTGTACTGACATAGTAAGGTGTGCTATTAGCCTTGTAGATTTGTACATCCTAGGTTTGGGAAGTTCTCAGCTAATATTTCTTTACATAAACTCTCTGCTTACTTCTCCCACTCTTCTCCTCCTGGAATACCAATTATTCTTATGTTGGCTTTTTTAATGAAGTCTGATAACTCTCATAGGGTTTCTTCATTTTTTTTAAATCTTAATTCTCTCTCCTCATCCACCAAAATCATTTCTAGATTCCTATCTTCCAGCTCACTAATTCTCTCTTCCATTTTATCTGTTCTATTTCCAATGCATTCTAATGCAGTCTTCAACTCATTTATTGAGTTCTTCATCTCCAGAATTCTGGTTTGGCTCTTTTTTTTTTTTTTTTTTTTTTTTTTTAGCATTTCAATCTCTTTGGTAAATCACTCCTTCCATTTATCAATTTTATTCCTGAGATCATTGTATTGTCTTTTTTTTTTTTCTTGTAGTTTTTGAATTTCTTCATAATAGCTATTTTGAATTCTGTCTCAGATGGCAGTATTCCTTGTTCTTGGATTCAGATGCTGGAAAATTGTCATTTTCTTTCTGTGATGCCATATTACTATGATTTTTTATGGTGTTTGATGAAAATTGCATTCAAAGTAGTGAACATATTTCTCACTTAGGCATGGCTTTGTTTACTTTGATTCTAACAACTCAATAGGTTGGTAATTAGGGGCCCTTCTTTTATTTTCCAGAAGATGGAGCTATAGCACTAGTTTTTGGTTTTTCTTATCACAGCCGACTTAACCAGATAAGGTTGGGAGCATGTGTACTTAAAAAAAAAAAAAAAAGCTGACAAAGTGGGGAAGAAAATGGGTTGTGGCAGGGCGGAGGGAGGTGTGTACTTAGCACTTGTGGTTTTGGTTGTGCCCATAGCCCAGGAGGGAATCCCCAAGTGGGGGTGGTCCCAGAGGTCAGTGGGTAATCCTTTTTCCAGAACCCAGGGCAGACAGCAGGAGACATTTTCCTTTAGTCCTCTTTGTCCACCTATTTCCCTTTTCTTTCCTTGCCTTTTCATTGTGGTCTCTTTTCAGAGAGAGCAATGGATCCCTCCAATTGTAGAATGGATGGCTGAACAGACCCCCACTCACCACCTTCACCCTCACTTCCTCTGCCAGAAAGGTCATGCTGACCAACTGTTGGACCTGCCTCTGCCAGCTCCACCACCACTCCTCTCTGCAGCCTCCTTTTCAATCCAATCCACCCCCTTTCAGGTGCACAGATGAAGGAATCTTTGGGGCATCCTCGTATGCTGTGCAGAGGTGCTTTTTTTTTTTTCTTTGTTATGAATGTTTGATTAGTTATAAATCAAAGGGGAGAGAAAAAAGGAACAACTAATGGTCCTTACCATGATGCTGACCTTACTCCCAGTTCATCCCTTTTTATTATTGAGTAGTATTCTACCCCAATTTGTTTATCCATTTTCCTGTTTATGAACATTTGGGTTATTTCCAGTTTGGAGGAATCTTGATGAAAGCTAAAAGGAACACTCTTCTACAAATATTTTTGTGGACATATGTTTTCATTTTGGATTGTGATGGGGAGAATTACCAAGGAGTGCAATTTCCGGGTAATAGGTAGATATATGTTGAGGTTTATAAAACAGTTTTCCAAGATGGTTGTACCACTTTACATTTCCATCAGCAGTGTATGAGCATCCCAGGTGTTCCACATCCTCACCAACATTTGACATTATTCATCTTTTAAAATTTTTATCAATTCTAGTGAAGTAAAATCTTATTGTGGTTTAATTTGAGTTTTCCTAATAATTGATGATTATTCATATATTGTCTTTTGTCTTCTGGCCTCTGTGACTTCTGATGAGAACTTGGCTATTATTCTTACAATTGTTCCTTTACATTATCATTTTTTTTCCCTTTGGCAGCTTTTAAGTTTTATCTTTATATCTTGGATTTTTAGCCATTTTATCATGATACGCCTAATTTTGTTTTTTCTCTGTGTTTATCCTGCTTTGCATTCACTCAGCTTCCTGGATCAGTGGATTTTTGTTTTTCATCAAATTTGAGGAAGTTCAAATATGTCTTTGCCCAATTTTCTCTCTGCCCTCCTTCTGAGATTCTAATTACACAAAGGTTTGTTTGATTTTGTCTCACAAGTGATTGAGGCTCTTCTCTATTTTTCAATCATTCTTACTCTCTGTGCTTTGGTTTAAATAACTGTTTACCTGACTTGAAGTTCACTTCTCTTTTCTAATGCAGTTTCTGATCTGCTACTAAGCCCATTAACAAAGTTTGGTTTTCTGAGATTCTATTTGTCAGTTCTAGAATTTCTAATTATTTTTTCAGAAGTTTCATATCTTTCCTGAAATTCTCTATCTTTTAATCCATTATAACCATCTTTTCCTATAAATCCCTTAACATACTTATCATAAATATTTTAAAGTTTTTATCTGTTAATTTCGGCATCTGTCTCATCTATAGGTCTCCTTCTGTAGAAAATATTTTCTCTTGAATTGTACGTCAGTTTTTACATCTTCTTTGCCTGTCTAATAATTTCTGATATTTTCCTTTGTTTTATTGATATATAATTGATTCACAGCATTTTATAAGTTTAAGGTGTACAGCATAATGATTTGATTTACATACATCATGAAATAATTATCACAAGTTTAGTGAACATCCATCATCTCATATAGATACAAAATTAAAGAAATAGAAAGATTTTCCTTGTGATGAGAACTTTTAGGATTTACTTTTTTAACAACTTTTGTATATAAAATACAGCAGTGTTAATTATTTTTATCATGTTGTACATTACATCACTAGTACTTATTTATCTTATAACTGGAAGCAATAATTTCATATTTTAAATTTGACAATATATTTTATTGATGAAGATGCACCATAGAGATTCTGGATTTTGTCATTTTTGTTTAAAGAGTATTGAATTTAATTTTAGCAAATACTAAACTACTGACAGATTATCTTGTGTCTATAGAGGCTTGGCTTTAGTGTTTTATTAAGGAAGTGCTTGCTTTGATTCTGCCTTTAGTTGCAAAGATACATCTCTTAGTCTTGAGGTATGGTCCTTACTTCTAAGGCATGATCCTTCTGGAGTTTTAATGGGAAGCCTGAAGTGTTTACTAATTCCTTCTAACTTGGTAGGATTTGAACTCCAAACTCTGTCTTCCCAACACTTTGCCTACTGACATCTCTGCTCAGCTCTTTTGCTTCCAGCTGTGCATTCTACTGACTTCTGCTTGGAGTCACACCCCAGCACATTCATAGTTTTAGTGTCAGCCAAGAATTTGAGAGGAATTTTTATGCAGATATGTGCTCCTTTCTCCCTAACTGCCTCCTTTCCAGGATATATCCCCGCTTAATTTCCAGCTGTGCTAGCAACCAAAATCTGATCCACTAAGGTCAATTCTTTCTGTCCCTTATTCTCATGCAAACTAGGGAGTGCCCTTAGGGGAAAAGTTGGATAAATGTGAATCTCACATGATTTGTATCTCATCTTTCAAAGATCATATCTCCTTCAGTGTCCACTTGCTTTTGTTCTATCTCCAGTGCTTTCCAAGAGACTTTTTTTAAGTCTAGAATTTATAGTTGTCATTGGTGTGAAGGTCAGTTCAACACAAACTACTCTGCCATTACCAGAACTGGAACTCCTCTAATTACCTTTTTGTTATTTCAGACACACTTTGTAAATAAATGAATGAGAAGGCTTATTCAGGAGCTACCTCTAACACTACAATTGTGGTTCCTGGTTTATTTTCTAGCACATGTCTTCATAAACATTACATAACTTCCTCTGAGTCATTTTAAACCATTGAAAAAATCTCACAATGAAGTGTAAACATAAACCCGTTTTGAAGTAGTGCAGAACCTCATTCAATATGTCAGCCTTGGCTGCCCTGAGTTCAGTTTATGTTTCAGGGAAAACAAGAGCAATTCTTCCATTGACTGGGAAGTCTCCAACCACCATATTCCTCAGCTATATCATGTAGCTCATGGAAACCTCTTAGGCACATACACAAACCCACAATTTATTATGTACTTACAGCACTCATTAAAATTTCCACAAAGTACCAGTAGGTTAACTGTTCTTTTCCAGAAAATTTCATTTTCTGCATAGCTTTTTTTAAAAGCCAAAAAAAAAAAAAAAAAAAAAAAACCCTTACCTTTTGAAGTTTAGTTGTCTCACAGCTTAAGTTCATGTCATCTAAAGAGAACAAGCAGAAAACATCCAGATTTTTGAACTTTGTGCCTCAGCTGAATTCTGCCTCCCACCCTGGTCACTTTGGATTTTAGAATTTCACTGGTGCTGTAAGTTATGAATTTGTATATCTCCAAGCTAGGAACTATTTTAAGTATTTACACCTGTTAATGTATTTCGTCCTCACAACAGACACATTTTACAGTTGAGAAAGTGGGCCCAGAGATTTATTTATTTCTGCAAGATTACACCCAAGTGTGATCATACCCAAGTGTGTCATTTCATTCAAGATCAAGGGGCCAAGCTGTGACTTGAACCCATGGTCTCTTTTCCTTCTTATTGACTGGATTCTGCTACTACTCAGATCCTGTTAATGCCCTTTTCCCATTTGTAATCTGTAGAGGGCACAAATGGCTAGTGCCAAGACCTACCACCTCTTTGATTTTACACTTTCTTCCTCAGTGTTTGTGTGGTCATTCTGCCAAACTTCAGTCGTGCCTAAGTTCATTCCCTTCATCTTAAGAGCTGAGGTGGCATGAATCCCTCTTCCTTGGAATGGCCAGAATCTGAATGCTTCTTAATGTAGTGTATCTAACATATCTCTATTGTCTTCTCCATTTCAGGCATTTCCTAGATATTGAGGATACAATAAGATTCCTGCTGCCCTTGAGAATCTCAAGATCTAGAGGTAAAGAAATATATGTAAATATACATGAACAGATGATAAAATTCTGTGGTAGACACATGAGCAAAGAGTTGTGCAGTCACAGAAGAGGAAGCAATTAAATCTGCAATTCATTCTGTTTGAGGAGTTTGGAGAAGGTTCTACATAAGTGTTTCATAAACCAAGTCTTGGAGCATGCATAGAAATAGGCTAGGCAGATAAGGTTTGGAAGAGCTTTTGACACAGAAGGAACAGTATGTTCAAAGGTATAAGGCAGAAATGAGCATATCTTCCTGAAAGAACAGTGAGAAAGACAGCATAAATGCATGAGAAGGGAAGTAGAGGATGAGGCTTGCTTGTGTTAGCAAACAGGAGACAGACTGTGAAGGAGTTTGAGTTTTATCGTAAAGGAAACAGTGCTACAATTATCTGTAATCTACAGCTTTATTTCATCCCAATTCCTTGACCAAATGCCACCTACTCTTCACATCTCACACACACACATACACACACACACACACACACACACAAACACGGACACCATGGTTCTTTCAGTCTTCTCCTTCCCTCTAGGATGAGTGTACAACTTGACAGGAGAGTATGTATTTGTTTAGCCCTGCTGTATTTAATCATGAAGTTTACTTCAAAAATACTTCATAATTTTACTATCGCCCATCCAAAATGGATTTGCCAAGGATCTCAGGGAGAGATCAAAGTGGACAAAATACTAAAAGCTTTAAGGAAATATTGTTCATTATTTTCCTTTCCCCTTCTCTTTTACCTTCCTGCTCCCATCTTCCTAACAGAAAAAAAAGGAAGAATCTTTTTAGAACACATGATTGGGTTTATGCCAAATAATCTGTGGCTCATGCTTATTCAATCTGGGCATAATTTATCTCTGTGTTTTATTTAATGTTTATTTCTGTTAAGAAATAGGGTGTCAGTTTCAACTAGCTATTGTCTTTTGTCTTTGTGCTATTTGTAAAGCCATCTGCCCTTTGCCACAACTGAAAGGCTGAACTGGGCCTTTTGACTTCTCTACCTTCCCAGATGTGTAGCTTCAGATTAAACTGAGGTCCAGAATAAATGTTGGTATAGGCTCCTTCTTCAAGTCTCATCCTTTTTTTCCAGAAGCTAATAAATTCTGAAAGTGTTGCCATAGACGCTACTGAAGTCAGTCTTTGAAAAAGATTTGGTGTGCCTGAATTCTCGTTTTACTACGGTAATCATAGAGAAGAGAAATAAAATGAGGACAGAAAGGGCAATTTCTGACTCATTCCATCTCTTTTTCTCTCTAACTAATGTATGTTTCCTACCTTCCTTTGATCCTACCTTCCTTCCTCCCATTTCCCCCATTTTCTCGTTCTTTCTCTCTCTTTTCTTATCTTTTGCTCCAATCTCTTCTAGTCCCCCTTAAAAAAAATTTTAATCACATTTCAAAGGAAAATTTATTCATTTAAAAATAAGTTGAATGTTCACAATGCACCAAGTTCTGTAATTAGTACTGGGTTCAAAACACAACAATACAAAAAAAACATAAACACAGAGCAAAAGAAGCAAAATAAACAGAGTTCCTGCCTTCAGGAAGCTTCCAATTTAGCCTAGGGTAGTAACAAGCCAATTAATAACAATGTCAATTTGAAAGGAATTTGATGCTCTATATTTCTCTGTGGTACATTTGACATGATTTTAGTTAACTCTATGAGATTTCTACAGTTTCTTAACTGTAGAAATCTCATCCTCTGCATTTCAATTTGAACTTTGTCTAAAGAACACTAAATTAGAATCATGACTTAGAGGTAGATTATCTTTAAATACTAAGTTTTTTTCTAAATTTAACATATTTTCTACTTTTTATCTTTTCATTAAATTTCTGTGTTTTCCAAAATGTTTATGAGGCACTTCTATAACTTTAATAATAAAGTTATTTTCTCATTATAAAACCAGTAGTGAATATTCTTACAGTAAAATGTAAACACTTAATGTTTTGCTTTTTCTTAAATTCATTTCTTTATTTAATAAAGTACTATGGATTGGCTACTAGGTGCTGGGCATTTTTCTAGGTCCCAGGCATTTTTCTAGGTCCCAATGATTCTGTGGAGAACAAGGCATGCATGGTCCATATCCTTATGGTTTTGTGATCTAGTGGGTTTGTAGGTGACGGAGAGCATTGAGTGAGAAGGTTAACACTGGTTTTTGATGTGTTTTATGGAGATGGGCATCTTTCTATGCCAACATGAGTTAGTTCATCATTTTTCATAGTTGTATCGTTGTCCATAAGATGGTTATAATAATTATAATAAAATGAATAATAACACTTATTCAGTGCTCACTGCATCCCTGACACTGTGCTGAGTGATTTATGTGGTTTATCTTACTAAAGTTTCACTCATAGCCACCAATTGGTAGGTTATATTATTTTCCCTATTTTACGGGTGAAAAAACAGGTTTATTCAAGTGAAGGATCTTGATCAAGTTCTCACAGCTAGATAGAACTAAAATCTAAACTGGGTCTTCTAACTTCAGAGCCTTCAAACTTCTCTGCTGTGAATGTTTCATAATTTAGTTATAAAAATACTTTTTAATAAACAGGCTATTTCCGGTCTTCCCATTTGTAAATAATGCAGCAATGAATATCTATGTACAAATTATCATGTAAACTTGTATTGGAATTTTTGAATTGAGTTGGAATTAAAATTTTTGAGTTGAATTTGTAGTTTTGGTTTAAAAGAATATATGCAATTTTTATATATATTGTCAAATCATCCTTCTCAAAGTAACAGTCCTGAGAGTTCAAATAGCCAACTTACTCTTTAAAGCAACCATTTTTGAGAATTTCTAATTAATTTTAATCAATATAGTTTTAGTTAGAATATAACAGTTAGGATTAATTAGACAATAAATGTAAAATGCACGAAAGCACTTAATAAATGTTACCTATCATCATCATCACAACGAATCAAAAGCTCTTGTTCTCATTATATTCATTATACTCCAGGGACTGGACATGTTGCAGCCAAAGCTTAATAAGTTTGGGTGATAACAGTTAGGGTCAGTTCTATTGTCCATTGTCAATCTTCATATTTGAAATATTTCAAAAGTTCAGATTTTTAACAGGATTCGTGAACCACATTCCTAAGGAGGGTTGCTTGCTCCAATACATTCAGCAGAATGATTGGGCCACATGCAGATTAACTGGGAGTGGCTTATCTTGCTCTTCTCAAAGCTGTGATGCTTTCTGCTCTCTTTGTATTCTCTCTGACTACAGCCTCTGGGTTTGGTCCTTTCCTTATTGCAACCTGAAGGGGAACAATGAGTCATTGGATGACAATAGTGAACCTTCCCATGTAAAGCTAATAAACATCTCTTAAAGCAAAGCTAAGGAGCCACCACCTGTTTACTCATTCCATAATCGCTATTATATAAACCACATAAACTACGAGAAGCAGAGATAGGGTCTGGAAGTTCTTTTACCACAATTATAAAACCTCATTTATTATTAGCACCTGTAAGACATCTTAATCAGTATTCATTCTTTTGAAACTCTTAAACTGAGAAAGGTAAGTTAAGTTCCCTGCTTGGTCTTGAATTTTTTAAATGAATCTTTAAAAATTTTTCAAAATGTGTAATTTATTTAAATTTTAAAAATTAATATTTTATTGAAGTTGTGGACTTGGTATTAACCTTTTGAGCTTCAGATTTCTCTTTCATGAAAGAGAACATTTTATGAGAGATCAACAGTTCCTCTGCTAACATGCATAACACAGAGATAATAAAGTGTAGGAAGCATACGGGCATCAAGGTGAAGAGAATGGCTTTAGAGGAAGGTAGATCTACCTTAGTGAGAAAATGCTTGTCCCCTACAATTAAAGGGAAAGGCAGGGAGTTTACAGCCAAAAGGGGAGAGTGTCATGAAAAGGAGACTGTCTACTCATTTACAGTAGCCGAGACATGGAGGCAACCTAAGTGACCATCAACAGATGAATGGATAAAAAGATGTGATATAGATATACAATGGTATATTGCTCAGCCATAAAAAAGAATGAAATAATGCCATTTGCAGCAACATGGCTGGACCTAGAGATTATCATACTAAGTGAAGTAAGTCAGACAAAGACAAATATTATATGATATCACTTATATATGAAATTTAAAAAATAGTAAAAATGAACATATTTATAAAACAGAAACAGACTCACAGGCATAGAAAACAAACTTATGGTTACCAAAGGGAAAGGACGGGAGGGATACATTGGGCGTATGGGATTAACAGATGCACGCTATCCTATATAAAATAGATAAACGAGGGGCTTCCCTGGTGGCGCAGTGGTTGAGAGTCTGCCTGCCGCTGCAAGGGACACGGGTTCGCGCCCCGGTCCGGGAAGATCCCACATGCCGCGGAGCGGCTGGGCCCGTGAGCCATGGCCGCTGAGCCTGCGCGTCCGGAGCCTGTGCTCCGCAACGGGAGAGGCCACAACAGTGAGAGGCCCGCGTACCGCAAAAAAACAAACAAACAAACAAAAAAAAAAAAGATAAACGACAAGGATTTACTGCATAGCACAGGGAGCTATATTCAATATCTTGTTATAAACTAAAATGGAAAGGAATTTAAAAAAATAATATAGATATATGCATATATAAATGTATAACTTTTCTGTATGCCTGAAACTAACACAATATTAAGAATCAACTATATTTCAATTAAAAAAAATAAAAAAGAGCCTGTCTAAACGCTTGGGGTATTTTTTGTTGTCATTCATGACTCTCTCTGACCTTCCTCCTCCCTCCTCTTATGTCCCCAAACTTGGCGATTTGACTGTTTCATTTCTCAACAAGTTATGTTGGTATTATATAGAGACAGCCTTAATTAAAGTTTGCATGTGGTGAGTGAGAAAGAGAAGGGCATTTAAACTCACTGAGTCAGGCCCTGTTAGGAAAAAAAAAAAAAAAAAAAGGTGTCATAATGACACAAGGAAAAGAAGGGAGGTGCAAAAAGCCATTTGGTTTGAGCTCCATTAACTCAGGCCAGGGAAGCAGTAACGTTGAGGCCCAAGGGGGTGAGCTAAGGACAGGCTTTCTGCCTTCTCTCTCAATGTGCTCGGTTTTATTAGTTTAGGCCAGGCAGCTGCTAACATTATTTTAATATCTATTTTGTGAGTGATTATGTTGTATGCATGGGCAGGGGGTCAGGCGGGTCAAGTCTTTCTGCTACAGACCATCTCTGCATGAGCCTTTTGCCTTTAGATCTTGGTGAAACTTGCCACCTGTAAAAGCAGACAACCTAATGGGAAAAAGAGCAGCACTTAAAATGCTGTTTTTTCTCCATCGCGCTCAAGTGTAAAGAACGTTATAAAAATATTTCAAACTGGATTTTTTATTTTGGTTGTGTTAACTCTTTGTTTGACCATCGTCACCATTTTCCCACAAAATTTACTTTCGGTAACCAGAGATGTTTTGGAGAAACTGAATATTATGTCTGCAAACAGAGGGAAGCAGTCAGAGAAACCCTAAGGGAGGCTTGCTAATGCTCTGATCGCTTAAACTCATCTGTCATATCACACAATGACCATAACTTTGGAAAATTAACAAACTGTCTATTTTTTAGGGGCTCTCTTTCATTTCTGTTCGAACGAAACATTCATGAAATCTGGACCATCTCCAAGCACAACGTTTATGATAGCCAGCACCCAGAAGAAGAAGGGAAGTAGTCTAGATTTTAATCCTAATTTCTTGTCTAACTGCCTGTGTGACCTTGGGCTCATCATTATGCCTCAGTTTAACTTTTCAAAGAGCCTACTTGCCTCACTCTTTGGAAGATTGAACTCATTTGTTCACTATTATTGAGAGCTGTTAGATTTTTAGGCAGGAATTACGGGCCCACGATAAGGTGAGGGGGAGGCAGTATAAATGGCCCACATGCTTCTACTCTCTGAACCTTGGTTTTGCCTAGCAAAGTCTTCACTCTAACCAGCAGGGACTCAGGGCTGGTGCAGAACCGCAATCTGGGGATGCACATTTAGTTAAGAAGAGCACTGGCCTCACTTCTTTTTAGGCTGGATGTGGGCCTTGATGCTCTAAAACCACTTCTACCTTCCATCTAACCTCTCTGCAAAGCTCTCTGGATGTTTATTCCTTTAATCCCTCAACAATCCCTTGTCAGACCAGAATTCGTCTTCAGGCATTACACAGAGGTGCTCTAATGCTGCACACCAAATCCCTGCTCTCGTGAACATTCTACCCAGTGAAGATAATGTGTGTGCAATAGATGAATATATACAACGTGAAAGAAAGCTTAGCAGGATAAGAAAATGGGAAAGTATGTCACCTCTGATGACAATAAGTAGAGACTTGCATTAAGCGAAAGACTGAGCCATGCAGAGCACTGGGTAGGAACATTTCAGGAGAGGGAAGAACAGGCACAAAGACCCTGAGGTGGGAAGTGTTTGGAACGGCCACAGACAGCAAGGGGTCTGTCTGTCTTCACTCTCAACGTGCAATGTGTGGAATGTCATAGTCTGTGGAAAAGCAGAGTGAGTGAGGAGGGCAGTGGAAGTGGATGCGGTTAGGGAGGTAAACAGAGGCCAGCTGGTAGGGGGTCTGTGGGAAAAGTGAAGCACTTTGGATTGGATTTTGAGTGAGACGGGGGAAACCAATTGACTGTTGTGATCACAGAAGTGTTATGATTGATCTGACTTTGTCTTAAAAAAGACTACCTTCTGCTCTGTAGAGAACGGACTGAAGGGGTCAAGAGGGGAAGCTGTGGACTAATTAGGAATATAATTTAGTGGAACAGGTGAATGATAACAGTGATGTGGATTAAGATATTAATACCAAAAGTGGTGAAAAGTGGTCTGATCTGGCAAGCATTTCTAATGTTGAGGTAAAAGGATTGATGATGTTTTGGGTGTGGGATACAAGGGAGAGAAGTTGAGAGTGATAGCTGAGTGGTAGACCACTGGACCCCAAAGACCCCGAAGACTAGAGGTTGACCTCTGGTTAGGGTCTTCAGTATCTGAGGTTCCAGATGCTGTTCTAATGGCAACTTGATCAGAGGTGAGACAGGCCAACTGACCCCCAAAATCGGGAGGTCCTGCCTCCTACCATCTGCCTTATCCCCGGCCCCCGGTGCACCTGATTGCTGTCTCCTCAGAAAAGCAGCAATGAGCACTAGGTCTTCCTGCCAAGTAGGTGGAATGAAAGGGGCAGAAAAGCCCAGAGGAGGCAACATTGAGGACTTTGGCGGTTCATAACAGGTAGAGGCCCACGCAGGTAATTTGCAAATAATTTCCACCATGGGGTGGAACTAGGACAGGAGGTTAAAGGACGTTAATTTGTGTGTTTATTCCTCCTTCATTCTTCTCCTTCCATTTTTTGCTTTTCTTCCCCACTCTTCTGTTCCTTCTCTCCCTTTTCCCTTCCCCTCTTCCATCCCTTGCATTAAGCACTTCTACTTTCAGCAAACATTTGTTCAATGCCTGCTGGGTACCAGTCACTGTGCTAGGTCTTGAGGACACCTAGAAAAAGCATATGCTCGACCTTCCTGCAGCTAACAATTTAGTGGAGGGAATTCTCCAAATTCTCTCCTGGGTCAGTGGAACAGGCAAAAGAGTTGACAGTGGGCGCCACACAGGTTACTTGACCACCCACATATTTGGAGTCTGTTTCAGTGTAAAATATGAAACCACCCTGCTCTAGGCTTTCTTTGTTCTCTTTTATGTTTCTGTTCAGTGAATGATAGGGCTTCCTTCTCTGCAGGTTTATTCAAAGTCTTCTCAGGCACACCATCCTGAGGCTTCATTTTCACAGTGGAAGAAATTGACCTATGATATGAAAGGACATTATCCTTGGCTTGTTGCCTTTATAAGAAAATCTTCAGCTTGTTTTTATTGAAGGAAGTATTTTTATTGCTGTCCCAGGCAGGAAAGTATAGTGGCTAAGAGAATGGATTCCGGAACCAGACAGATCTAGTTTGAATCTAGGGTCCGGAATTTAACAGCCGTGTGATCTTGGACAATTAACTTAGACTTTCCTATCTTCAATATCCTCATCTGTAAAATGGAAATAATAATTACACCTGACTCATGGTGTTGCCAGAGATATCAAATAAGATGGTGTAGATGAAGTATTTGGTACATAATTAGCACTCAATAAATGGCTCCTCTGATTTATTAAATCCACAAATGCAGGGTTTTCCTGTGCCTCTGTGTCTCTTATATCTCCACATGTTTATTTAATATCAGTTGCTCAATACATGTGCCCAAATTATCTTGTAACTCGTCTCACAGAATAATCACTAAGGGAAAAAAAAAGCAAGATGAAACTAGGGGAACCACTATAAGTGTGGGATTACCAGCCAAGTACAAATTGATCTCAGTTACAGGGGTCCAATCAGGAACAGCGATTTGGGGAAGATTGTGATCATTGCCTACCCTCAGGAGGAAAACTGCTCCAACACACATTAAATGTAAGACTTAGGTTTTGGCAAATAGAGTTACTTAAGAACAAAGTCCCTCAAAATTTTCACTGGAAGTTTAAAAAAATGCTTTGTATCGCACATTTTGGTACTGTTGAACTAAAAATGCTTTAATAGATTTGCAATGGCAAATGGATTTCTTAATGTGCCAATTCCACTGATGGGTAGTAGCTTGCGGGAGAGCTGTGATGAAAGCCTCTGAGGTTTCACACTGGATCCATGATAAAGAGTGCTGGGACCCATTAGCAACATCTTGCATGGGCATAGTCATGGGGAATGTTGGTACGAGTGTTCTGGGTTGTCATCCCTAGTGTACACTCTGCTAACCTGGGGACATTTTCAGTTTTAGTGATACTTAAGGGGAAACAAAGACATCTATTTATCCTAAACTCTTGTTAGGTTTTATTGTCTTGGGTTTTTTGGGGGAGCGTTTTGTTTTTCCATAGATCTATCCCTTTAATAGAAAATATTTTTGAATCTGTGTTCCGATGTAATCTAGAATTAATTAAATTCAGAAAGAAATATAAGTACATTTATAAGTACATTTGAGACATGTACAGGAGGGGTAAAGCAGGAATAAAAGACAGCTACTCTAAAGGAGAAGGTGAACTGCTAATCCAATGGAGAGAAACCTGAAGTGGAAAAGAATAAAGACTGAAATAATTCAAAAGAACATGCTCAATATAGGGGACAGAAAACAGCTCAGCTCAGTTACAGGTATTTTCAGAGAAGAAACTGGAACAATTGGAGGGAAGTCAGAGTAAAACATTTCACAACAGAGAAATTTCTTAAGTTGAAAAAAGAAAAGAAAAAATTTGAATCTCAAGGTCAAAGTATATTGCCTTGGGGAAAAATTACTAATTTTAGTGTTGGTTAGGTACAAAATCATGATCTTCTTATATTTTTATATGGGTGAGCCAGTGAACTGGTAGCAAATATCTCATTAAATAAATCAGTCAAGGCAGAATTATTAAAGCACTCGAGCAATCAGTCAATCTTACAAAAAGAAAGATTTCATTGCAAATGTCAAATAAAAGCAAACAGTAATTAGAAAACATTTTTTTCTAAAATGTTTTATTTTTGTTTTATTATTAACTTTCTTATGACAATTTACCATAAGCTGGATACCCACTTGATTGGGGTATTATCAAATGAACTATTAAGGTTGAAATATCTACTGTTCCTGAAATTTTATATAAATATAAATGATGATAAAAACTAAAAATAAAATAAAATGATGGTACTGGGCTGCCATGCATTGAGTACTTACTTACACCAACTTCTATACTAACAACTCCCCATGTTTATCTCATTTGTGCTTTATAGCTAGCCAGTAAGATTAGTATTATAATATCTATTTTAAGATAAAGCATGCAGGCTTTGAGCAACTAAGGGTAAGAGACAGGATTCAAACTTCAGTTTGATTCTGAAGCTTGTGCATTTTTAACCTCAATAACATTATGCTATCTCTCCAACTGGAGTCCCTGAAGCTAAGAAGGATGACCCCTGGTGGCATGAACCACAGGAAAACTGGGGTGATTATCCTTTAGGAACTTATTATGTCTTGAGGGCTCTCCTCATTGAAACCAACCACCTTTGCCCCAATGAACTAACAAATTAGCACGGCCAATCTGGGTAGGGGGTACATATTACCTTATTGTGTAGTTCTTGGAAAAATAAACACTCTTTACCTGCCACTTTGTTGAAGGTATTGCTGGACGAGGCAGCCCTGCTCCTTTATTTTCCCGGTCCCTGGGTTCATTGATTGGGAGCAAGAGAGAACATCTTCAAAACTCCCAGGGGCACAGAACTCTCCAGGCTATGGAAGAATTCTCATGCTGAAGCCATCCATTTAGCCACTCATTTAGGAACTTATTTCCTGCTAAATCCACCTTTTCTGTGCCATGGAAGAATTGAGCCAATTTTCAGTCTCTTTGGTATTTTATCTTCTCAAATTATCCTGGATCTGAAGATTTACAAAATTACAGTATGATATCTCTGTTTAACCCTGTTACTTACGCATTTATATATTTTTATCGTCAGTACCAGACACAACAATCCTTTAATTTGTTAGAACATGTAGCACCATAAAATACATGTAGCATCTCATATGGAGGTTGTTTTTTTTGTTTTTTTTTTAAGCTGTGTTGACTGGGGGAGGAAAAGGGACTGGTAAATACTTTTATATATAGTTTTAATAACATTCAACTTTCTGTAAGTCACCCCTCCCCCACCTTGATTTCACAGTGGCTTTGGAAAGAATTTAAATCTGATACCAAATCACGGTATTAAATTTCCAAAGTCCTCAAATTCACCTTTAAATTCCTTTCATCCTTCTCCGCTGGATTATGACTTTCATCCAAGAGTTCCCCCACTGCTCTGTGGTCCCCAAATCAAGAAAACTCCTCTTTATGTTGAACTGATCTTTTGGCCAGTAAAATAGAATTTGCCTGGCTCTTCTTCTCCAATCATACTGTTACGATTAGTTTGAAATGGAAAGGACCACCCTTTACTTGGACTACAAGGGAAACATTCTCTTAAAAAAATAATAATAATATGAAAACAAACAAAATGTAAGGAAATAACGGGGACTCTTGCCCCAGACTTGTGTTTATAGGACCTGAAAATTGGGGCTGAGGGTTGGTTGGGGGACAAATAATTTATCAGTTTTGCTTAAGATATTGCCAAAGCATTGATTTGAATAATTCTTTAATGTGGTTTTGGCTTTTTATAGGCACAGTTCTGGTGATATTTTTCTGAGTAGTTGAAACATCTACTCAGAGCCAGTTGAGCGTACTGTCAGCAAGTTACACAAATGGTTCCTTCAACAAGTATTTACTGAACTCTCACTATGCATCAGAAGGATATGATGCTAAGCCCTGGGGAATATCTTGATGAAGAGAGACCCACTCTATACTATGATGGGCACTTCTATGGTGCTTTTAACCTCAAGCAATTTCTTCAAAGAAGCGGGTTTGATAACAAGGCTGGCAGCGGTGGGATTCGAACCCACGCCCCCGAAGAGACTGGAGCCTTAATCCAGCGCCTTAGACCGCTCGGCCACGCTACCACTATGGTGCTTTTAAATAACTTACTGCGTTATGTAGAGAAAGGAAAAAAAAAACTACATCTTTTTCATAAATGTCCATAGTAGTTTAATACATCTAATTTATAGCAAAGAGTAGCTAGTATCTTGGTGGGGTCTGATGCTAAAATACCAAACTCCTGAATAAAAATGAGTTTTCAAGGCACAGCTCACCTCCAACTTGCTCTTCAAAATATAGAGAACTCCCAGATTTGCACAAGAGGTGAAAGATTCAGATGTGACCAATACTATGTCAAATAACAACAACAAATCCCATATTTTCTGCCTTTGTGTGTGCATTTATATATGGGCATATTTTAGTGTTGGGGAACTCATTTCAAATGGAATCCTGTAGTCACGCCGTGAAGATGATCAAGAGAGCCTGGCACTTTTCCAGTTTCCTGCTCCCACCTCTGCTCCACAGCACCTTTGACCACATCCACCCCAGACAAGTCCATCCCCTCTCTGATTAAGACCAAGTGCCCAGGTACAAATCTTTCCTGGAGTAGGAAGTCACTTAAAACTCTCGTTTTTCAAAGGCTTGCTAAGCAAGCAAAGTAAACAGGGAAGTTGATTGGATTAGTAAGGTTGAAATTAAGCAAATTAGTTCCCAACTCTTCATAGTAGCTACCCAAGATGTCAACAAAGCAGGGATCAGTGTCAATAATATTAAAGCAAGGCTAGCTGTGCTCTCACTACAACACAAATAATCCAGTGGCATAGAGAAAGTTGCTTCTAAGCTCCTGGATTCTAAAGATCTCCAAGAAGGGAAATAATTTTTGATCTTTCTGAGTATTCCAGATTGGGAACTGGGAAAAGTATTGCTATTAAATAATATTAATAAGAACATAGATAATAATGATGATAATGATTTCTCTGTCTGGTCCAGTGTCAAGTGGAGAAACACAATCTTAAGTGTTTGCTTTGCTTACTTCACCAGTCCCATGTATTTCCTTCCACCCACATTTTTGCTGTAAGCTAACAGGTATTCTATAGAAGAAATAATTCTTACTCACAAAGTGTGTAATTCCATCCATAAAGAAGCCCAGCTCCCTGCAGAAGCCTGAGTTTCCCGATGGTTGAGATGTACTGATGACGCCTCAGATTGTACCCTCTCTCTTGATTGAAAGCAGAAGGACCCCCCCTCCTGCCTGGCCTCCTCACTTATGAACAGTGTCGATCCATTTCCTGTTCCCCTCTGTTAATTCATACCAGGACAGACACAAGATCAGAATGAGGGACCCTGCATTTCGGCACCTCCTTGGAGCAGTGTTGATGGGAATAAGTGTTTGCAGACTGCAGGCTCCTGTTCAGGCTACCAGAGGATGACTTTTCAATTCTTAGTTAACAAGTTCCATCCCAGAAAATAGCCACTGTACACCAGCACTCTTCAATATTGGTGTTGTTTTATTTCCCCGCTTGAAGTAATGACCACCCAACCATTATCACTCCCAATTCAGAATGAAATAAAGAGCACCTAATCTGGGTTTCAAATGAGATGCAATTGTCCCTTTGTTCTCTTGAAATCAATCAGAATTTTGCCCAAAAGGGGGGTTTCAGGTTACTACAAGGAATGTGTTTCCAGGGGTGTTTGCTCTGAAATAAAAAATGTGATAATCATTACATGGAGAGCCAATGATTATACGCATTTCCTCTTAGAATCACAGAGAAAAAAATACAAAGAACATATCAACCTCAGGAAAAAAAAAGTATCACTGAATTTCTGTCTGGTATTTTAAGGCACCTGGTTGGGGCCTATAGCCACACTTCCTTT
The DNA here is from genome assembly GCF_008692025.1 of Phocoena sinus. Classification (NCBI taxonomy): domain Eukaryota; kingdom Metazoa; phylum Chordata; class Mammalia; order Artiodactyla; family Phocoenidae; genus Phocoena; species Phocoena sinus. The sequence continues at coordinate 39,698,173 of NC_045779.1, forward strand.
GAATGCTGCTGTATTTTAACATCATTGTAACCCTGATTGAATCTGCCACACTGTTTTGCTAAAAGTAATGTTGAATTTGTCAAGGCTTTTTTTTTTCTTAAAGTGAAACACTCTTTAGCAGAAACACAGCTGAAATTATTTGTCAAAAATGCAATATTACATTTTGTTTGTCAAGTATATTCTAACTTGTAAGAGACCATTGATTTGTGTTCTAGGGAAAAATCAAGATTCAATAGAAAATAGAATCTCTGAAGGCAATTACAGGCACCGTTATGTATATGGTCGTATATATTATATAATCTGTACTTAGAAGGGGCATGCCTGGTGCTTCAGAGACAAATATTTCAGAACTTAGTAGGTTATTTTCCACTATACATTCTTCACTTCTTCGCTAGATCAAAGCAAATGGCCCCAAATGTCAGGCACCTTCACCTGCTCGACTCAAAAAAGGTTTTCTTCTGCTTATTTATGCCCACAATATTATTTTAAAGACCAAGTGAATTGATCTTTAAGGCTATTTGCCTATCAAGTTGGGATGCTCTAAAACTCTGGTAGAATCTACCCTCAGATTTTACTCCCCGAATCTCTGTTCCCCTTCAAGTCCAAAGGGATTAATCAAGCAAAATGGATCAGGCTGGTAACTCTGAGTTGCCATGGCTGAGATGGTAGCAGGACACCAAAAGCTGCTTGTAGAGCAGTTAACTTCCACATCTGTCTCCGAGCTGCTTCACCAAACGTTCAAAATTCTGAACTAAACCTTTAAAACTTCACGTGATTCTGCTCTCAAGAAACCCAGGACATTGTTTTGGACACTCAGATTAAAATTCATACTTACTTTTCTCTATATACTTTTATTCTCATCCTTGACTAAACACAGATGAAGCCTGCATAAGCCCTTCTAGAACATCCAAGCCTGGATGGGGAAGGGAAGCGAACTAATCTTTACCAAATATTTTCTATGTGTGCTTGCCCCTTTGTGGGCTATCTCATTACGTTATCAGGAAAAACTCAAAAGATAGGTGTTTTCATTCCACATTTTGAAGATGCAAAAGCCAAGCTTAGGGAAAGCAAGCAAATTTCTTCAGGCCATTTGTTAGTGGCAAAGCAGGGATTCACATTCAGCTCTTTCCCACTTCAAAGACACACCCTTCTCCTAAACCTAGCAGCCTCCCGCCCAATTCATGGCATCCATAGACAGCCACAAAGGAAGAGGCTTAGATAACATCTGGTAGAGCCCACAGTGTTTGGTCTGAGGAGTCTGAGGTTTCAGTGACTCATCTAAGGCTAGCAGACTTAAGACTAGATGTAGCTGACCTTGCCACAGTAACTAAGCAGATAGTACCATTTAAGGACAAAGCTGGTTTTAAGAAATATGCCCTGCTAACCTTAAATGTGGTCACTGATTGTACTTTTCTGAATATTTTTGCTGCCAAAATTTCTAAACTGTCTTATATATAAATCTATATGGAGAGATTTATTTTTCCTTGATGAATGTAGTTGATACCTAACAGTCAATGAGAATTTCCACAACACTCCATAGTTAAGAACTGAACTTTTTTTTTTAACATCTTTATTGGAGTATAATTGCTTTACAATGGTGTGTTAGTTTCTGCTTTATAACAAAGTGGATCAGATACATATACATATGTTCCCATATCTCTTCCCTCTTGCATCTCCCTCCCTCCCACCCTCCCTATCCCACCCCTCTAGCTGGTCACAAAGCACCGAGCTGATCTCCCTGTGCTATGTGGCTGCTTCCCACTAGCTATCTATTTTACATTTGGTAGTGTATATATGTCAATGCCACTCTGTCTCTTTGTCACAGCTTACCCTTCCCCCTCCCCATATCCTCAAGTCCATTCTCTAGTAGGTCTGTGTCTTTATTCCCATCTTGCCCCTAGGTTCTTCATGACATTTTGTTTTTTTCTTAGATTTCATATATATGTGTTAGCATACAGTATTTCTCTTTCTCTTTCTGACTTACTTCACTCTGTATGACAGACTCTAGGTCCATCCACCTCACTACAGATAACTCAATTTTGTTTCTTTTTATGGCTGAGTAATATTCCATTGTATATATGTGCCACATCTTCTTTATCCATTCATCTGTTGATGGACACTTAGGTTGCTTCCATGTCCTGGTTATTGTAAATAGAGCTGCAATGAACATTTTGGTACATGACTCTTTTTGAATTATGGTTTTCTCAGGGTATATGCCCAGTAGTGGGATTGCTGGGTCATATGGTAGTTCTATTTTTAGTTTTTTAAGGAACATCCATACTGTTCTCCATAGTGGCTGTACCAATTCACATTCCCACCAGCAATGCAAGAGTGTTCCCTTTTCTCCACACCCTCTCCAGCATTTATTGTTTCTAGATTTTTTGATGATGACCATTCTGATTGGTGTGAGATGATATCTCATTGTAGCTTTGATTGGCATTTCTCTAATGATTAATGATGTTGAGCATTCTTTCATAAGAACTGAACTTTTGAAAAGGAAGAATGTGCCTGTAGTAACATCCTCCTTTAAAATATGGTCATGATGATTATGATTTATGTGGCATTTACGTAGCAATCCACTTGACTTTATGAAGAGTCTATAAAGCTTTACTTGTCTCTTCCTGAAACTCTACTACACATTGTCCGATTTTATTCACCAAAAGAACACATTGGGAAAAACTGTGACATTTGGAATTTCATACCATTGGAATTTCATACCATTTTTGTGGATTTAAAATTTCTCTTTTTAATTTGATAAAATAATGTGGAACCTGGTAAAAGTATGAGAGTGAGTGAAAATATGCTTAGGGCAGAGGGAGGAGAAGAGAGATCAGATCTATGTAGTATTTGCATAAGAATTTACATACAGAAGAACTAGACCCCAGATTAATTCCTGATAAATATCAGAATTTAGTAAATTTATGTAAGGAGAACCCAGGGCCAAGTGTAGATTAAATATGGTTCAGTAAGCAAGAGGCAGGCCGGTGGGACAGATAGAACCTCTGTAGTAACATACCATAAAAACTTAAGCTTCAGAAAAATAATATGCCATGGTAGCTCACACCAGGGTCTCTGGGGACCCTTTAGATGCACACATGCCAAGAGTGCCCTCTGTTGTCTACCAGGAATATAGGGAGCTTCAGGAAACTTATGCCTGTTAGAGTTTTTAGTTCTTTGCCCACAAGTTTTCCACATCTGGCACAGGGTCTGAAACATGAGTTACACCCTAGAATTTATTGGTTTATTAAGTCCACTGTGGAGTGTTAGCGTTTGAAGAATCCTTAACAATTCTAGTAACAATTCTCCTTTTATAGATGGAGAGAGAGAGGCTCAAAAGGGGGAAGTATCTCACTTAAGAGCATGTCAAGTTAGTGACAGACCTTGGTCTTGAACCCAGGACTCCAAGTCTAGTGCCACCTCTTAACCTTAACTGCCCAACCTCCTAACCTTTAAATTTGCCTCCCTCATCCTCTTAGAGGATGGATGATAAAGCTGAAACAGAATAACAGGCTCATGGAATGCTTGCATAGAAGGAACCTCAGAGATAGTATCTGATATGTCCGTATTTTACTAATAGGAAACAGAAATCTGTGTGACTTCCCAAGGCCACATAAGGAGGCGGATAGACCAGAACTCCAAGTTCAATCACTTTCCATCAAAACTATTAAGGGAAAATAAAGAGAAGAGGTGAAATGCACTCATTTCTCATTTAAATATGAGGTTTTCTCCTTCACTTTCATGTGTACACTCCCCACCCTGCCCCTTCATTCTTTATTCTTAGGCTCATGAGCTCAGGCCATGCCACTGAAAAGCGAAATGGGAATTCAGGCTGTAACCAAGGGATGATGGCTTGGAACACTAGAATGAGGACTGGTGGGGCACAGAGTGGGGACAGTGGCTGTCGTTCAGGATAGGATGACAACAGTTGATGGGGTGTGGATGCCGTGTTTAAGGCTGGGGCCCAGACAGGTACCATGTCAGACGCCTGCCCAAGATGAATCTCAGAGCACTTCTCTCTGCTGTCGCACAAAGTGTGGCAGGGAAGCAAGATGATCAGTCTTGGTTGCCCCAAATATACCCCCAAGAAATGATGCTTCCATTGTGGGCTGCAGCACATCTTGGGTGTGAATTCATCAGCCCAATCACTCGTTACTTATTTTCTCATACTAGGTCATAGGGCCAATGTCACTGTGGAATTGGCTCTTCCTAAAGAGGTTAGAAGAAGAAATGGGGAAGCCTAAGATTTCTGAGGGCTTACTGTATTCCAGGCACTGGGCTAGGTGTTTCCTGTGCATTATTCCTTTTAATCTTAACTTTTCTTCCATCAGGTGGTGCCATTAGCCTGAATAACCAGATGAGGAAACTGGTACTCAGTGGGGTAAATTGCCTTGTCCCAAGTCCCACAGTTACATTTGATGCAAGGCTCTTATTTGAATCCAGTCCTTCTAAAATCTAAGTCATCTCTTTTCCTTACAATAAAGATAGGTAGAGATTGGGTAAGCAAACTGGCATGGTCTATTTGACCCTAGCACAGAGTCTCTGTCTTCTACCCTTCTCTTCATCCCTGGCTTCTGATCATCCATCCGAATTATAGACCCTGTGAATACCCAGACAAAGGAATTTCTGCCCATCTCTTTCTGAACTGTGTATCTGGGCTTTGGTCTATGGTTTTTCCAACTGTGTGGATCAGATTGTCCTCCACTTCATCCAGTCCTTCCTTACGTGGCTGACCTTGAGCTAGTCTCCTTACTAAGTGGAAAAAAACCCAGAGGGTCCTCTGCTGCCCAGGAGTCGGCCCAACCACTGAGAAGGGGGCAGTGGAGATGGTGAGTGGCTAGCCCTGGACCAATTCGAGGGGGAAGCCAGAGGTGGACAGTCATTCTGGTAGACAGGCCTGATACACAGGACACAGTGGGTCCACATTCCACTGTTGACATTAGTTAAATGCCTTGGGTGAAACACTGGCCACCTATGCCTCCTATGAGCTCTGTAACATGGGCATAACGATATCTGCCTTTCAGTGCCGATTCAAAGAGATAATGGTAGCAAACTGCAAAGCACGCACAGTAGGGACTCAGTAGGTGTTAACTCCATCCCTTTGTGCTCCTGGGAGGCAGAGCTCAATTAACCAACAAGGGTAGTTGTTTTTCTTAGGTCATAAAGATGATCCATATCTATTTTCTTCATGTTTTGTTTTCCTCATGGGTCTCCCCTGAGATGTCTGCAACGGACAGAGATTAGATGCACAAGCGCTTTTTGTTCCAGAGGGTCTGTGCTAACCGTTTACTGTTGAAGTGGATCCCAGACCCCGGGTTTCTCATGTGAGCCTCAGAATACCCATATTACAATAGAAAAGCCACTTGAGAAATTGGAGCTGCTGGAGTCTCGAGCAGGTTCCCCCACTAATTTCCACCCCTGTGCCATTTACTAAAAGTGATACAGGTGGGTGGAAATCGGGCAAGGGCTGCCTCAGAAGTAACCAAAGATGCCTGCACACCTCTGTGGATCACTCGGCCTATTCTTCCCGGGGATGCCGAATGCAGTCAGGTGTGAGGCCTGGGCTTGTAGGGATACCCAAATATTTTCTTGGAAAGTAATCTCAGTTTATTAGTGTTCCTTGTCTCAATTCAGAGTATAGATTTTTGAATGCGTTTGCTGACAGATTGACCCGGACTATGTTTTCCCCTTATTCAGGGAGCGATCGATCTTTATCAAAAGGATTTGTTGACTGACAGGCTTTCACGGTTCTAATGTGCTGTTTGATACTTTTAAGAGACATATGCCCCTTTGTATAATGAAATTATCTGATAAAAGAGGGAATGAAGCTCAGGTTTTCAGAAGCATCTCAGCTCTTGGCTGCCTTGGTGACTGCCAGGGAATTTTGTTTTTATTTGCCTGGGATGGAAACCTTACAACCCTTGATGAAATTGTTTTCGAATATTCAAGTTTCTAGACCATATACTGTGTTTCTAGGCCTAAGGGCCTGAACTAAACCAAGATTGTGTTTCCCTCAGGTAAGTACTTCCAGACACCCTATCCTCTGTCTTTACAACCCTCTTCTCCTCGTTACTGTACTATGTAACACTAGACACGCATTATATTCCACATAAAAAGCCATTTCTGTAGCATCTTGTCATCGTTTCATCGACACCGCTTTGAAGCCGTGTTGAGTTCTGAACTCAGAGCCTAACAGCAATGGCTCAAGTGCCCCACGCCGTATTATTTACCCAGATGGGGTTAATTGTTGAATAAAAGAATGGTCCCTTTCAGTTTACCTTTTTGCAATCTCTCTCCTACTGGTTATGGAAGACAGGGAAGTCTATGATAAATATCAAACTTTCTAATCAGAAACGAGTCCAGTTGTATTTGAAATCTTGAACTTAATCCAGAATCAGGAAATGTAGCCACTTGTGTTACTGTTGCTGAAAGAAGAAAATGACCTTTTTATTGTAGCTTACATTCACTATTGTACTTGGGAGCTATGGGGAACGGAGCAAGTAAATGTAAAGGCTTAAGGAGATTTTTTCCTTTTAACAGGAAGGGTACAGCTTGACGTGCTGGAACCATCATCTCCTTATATGTTCATGAGATTTTTTTCCTAAAGTTAAGACTGCATTGAATCCTAAAAAAAAAAAATCTTACGTAAAACTTTCAACCAAATTCCTTCAGGCTCTGAGTTCCTTGTGACTAAATGGCTACTACTACTGGTCTTAATTGATTGCTTGAGGGATAATATGCAGTGAGAAAATGTCAAGGGCTTACCTGGTGGCAAGGTGGTTGAGGATCCGCCTGCCGATGCAGGGGACACGGGTTCGAGCCCCGGTCCGGAAGGATCCCACATGCCGCGGAGCAACCGGGCCCGTGAGCCACAACTACGGAGCCTGCGCGTCTGGAGCCTGTGCTCCGCAACGAGAGGCCGCGATAGTGAGAGGCCCGTGCACTGCGATGAAGAGTGTCCCCTGCTTGCCACAACTAGAGAAAGCCCTCGCACAGAAACGAAGACCCAACACAGTCAAAAATTAATATAAAATAAATAAATTAATTAATTAAAACAAATGCTGCCTTTGCAGCAGCGTTATTAAAAAAAAAAGAAAATGTCAAAATCTTAAGTGTATAGGTTGACAAAATTTTTATATATGTATATACCTATATAACTACTGTCTAGAGCAGAACATTTCCACTATCCTAAAGGATTTCTCAGTCCTCTCCCAGTCAATGCACTCAAGGGTAACCACTATTCTAATTTCTAACGCCATGGATCAATTTTGTCCATTTTTAAATTTCATGTCAACAAAATCATATAATACATACTTTTTTTTTTTTGTACTTAGAATGTTTTTTTTTTCACCCAGTTTGATGCATGTGTCATAATACTAGCTTTTCAGACCTCTTATTATTTTGGAGAATAATAGTTGAAATGCAATAGATTTTCTGAAGAGGTTTTGAAAATTATTTATTTATTTATTTATTTATTTTGCCGGACGCGGGCCTCTCACTATTGTGGCCTCTCCCGTTGTGGAGCACAGGCTCCGGACGCGCAGGCTCAGCGGCCATGGCTCACGGGCCCAGCCACTCCGCGGCATGTGGGATCCTCCCGGACCGGGGCACGAACCCGTGTCCCCTGCATCGGCAGGCGGACTCTCAACTACTGCGCCACCAGGGAAGCCCTAAAAATTTGTTTTATTGAAGTACAGTTGATTTCCAATGTTTTGTTAGTTTCCGCTGCACAGCAAAGTGATTCAGATATATATAGACATAGTTCTTTCTTTTTCAGATTCTTTTCCATTATGGTTTATTACAGGATATTGACTATAGTTCACTGTACTATACAGCAGGAAGTTGTTGTTTATCCATTCTATATATAATAGTTTGTGAAGAGATGTTTTTAAGGCAGGTAAAGAATGAAGAAGACTTTACTTCTTGTACTCCAGTCTGTGGGAGTTGTTGGTCTAATATAAAGAGGTTCAGGGAGACTTTACATGCATGCATGTACATATCTAAAATTTAAATCTAAATCTCTTTACAAATATAAATAGATACATAGATATACATAGAGAGAGAGAAGGAAAGAGAGGGAGAGAGTCCCTTTTCTCATGGAACTTACGTTCTAGCTGGGGGAAGAGACAATAAAAATGTAAAAGTAAATAAGTAAGTAAATTAGTGAATAGAATTCATATCAGATAGCGTTCAGTGCTAAGCAGCATATGAAGAAAGGTAATGAGGAAAAGAGTAGTGGTGGAGTTGGGACTATTTTAGGCGGGTGCTCAGAGGAGACTACTGCAAGGAGGAGATATCTAAGCAGAGAATAGGGAGGAAGAGCTGGTTATGCAAAGATCTGGGGACAGGTGTAATCTAGGCCAAGACATAGCAAGTGCACTTGGCCAAGGCAGAAACAGGCTCATCTGGTGCAAGGGACAGAAAGAAAGTCAGTGTGGCCAGATCCCGATGGAAGGAGACAGTGGAGGAGATCAGGTCAGGGAAGTAGGCAGCAGGATCCCATAGATCCCAGCAGGGAACATAGCACATTTTAATTTCGAATGTGATGGGTTGCCTTTGGGGGATTTTAAACAAGTGTAATGACATGATATGATCCTGTTACAAAAGTTCACTCTGGCTGCTGTGTGGAGAATGAATGGTAGAGGGACAAGAATGGAAACAGGGAGATCAGTTGGGACCCTGTTATTGAAAGATGACTTTGACTTACACCTGAATAGTAGTATTGATCAAGGAGAGAAATGATAGGATACAGCATGGTTTATTATGATTTTGGGAGACACTAAAGCCAAGAGGATTAACTAATGAATTGGATGTAGGGCATGAGAGACATAGTGGTTATCGTTTCAGTTGTTGGCCAAAGCAAGTGAGTCAAAGATGGGACTATTAAATGCGATGGAAAGGACTGGAAGAGTAACAGTTTGGGAAGAAAATACTCCAGAGTTCTCTTCTGGTTATGTTAAGGCCCAGATGCCTATTAGACTTACACTTGAAGGCATTAAGGAAACAGTTGGATACATTCATCTGGAGCTCAAGGGAGAAGTTAAGCCTAGAGACAAAAATTTTGGAGTCATCAATATAAAAGTAAGTATGAAAATCCATGGGCTTGGATAGGATGATTTAAGAAGAGCTTAAAGAAAGACCAGATTGAGTCCTGGGGAAAACTTCTCCCTTTTGGCTATATTACCATCAGCTTTTCTTCACCACCATCATCATGAAAATCATCATGATCTCCATCATCAATTATTGAGCACAAAATGTTCTCAGTACATTTGTGCCAGGTGCGAGAGAAATAGAGGAAAAAGAAAAAGGAATTTCTGCTTTAAGAAGGAAAGGGGGTACAGTGAAAAGTTAGAATAATAAAGGCTATGATCATGGCTAGCTCAGGGGGAAGTGGAAGTAACAGACTCAGAAGGACAGACAGGCTTTGAAGGAGAGGTGACATTTGAATAGAATATTTGGATGAAAAGTAGTGTGATCCATGGAGGAAGACTTTTGCAGGTAAAGAACAGCATTTATAAAAACAAGAGACACAAAAGGGCAAGGAACTGTCTTGAAGTTGAAAGCAGTTCTTAATGAATGGACATGGCAGAAGATGAAGTTGGGAAGTAGTAGTTAGCTGGATCATCACAGCCTAGGTACACCAGGCTGAGAATATTGAAATTCCATCTTGAAGGCAATAGGAGAGGGACAAGTGGTAGGACAAGAAGGATTTTAAACCAGAACAGAATCTGAAGCTGAAGAAAATGGAATTCAAATCCTTCCTCCACTAGTTACTAGCATGGTGACATTGGAGCTGTTGATTAGCCTTAGTTTTCACATCTGTTAAATGGGTAAAACAATAAGGGTTGTTATGAGAATTGAAGATAATAAGTATAAAGCCCTTGCACCCAATGGAAAAAAAATAAGTGGCTGTGATTATTTTTGCTATTGCTGTCACTATTATTAATAGGCCTATAACTTAAAAGATGTTTCTTTTATAGCAAAGGGATTAGAGAATACCAGAAATTATGATATTGATGTGGATAAAAGCGATGAGCCCTTGGTGGTGAGAAGACGGTGACAGAAGTGAGAGGCTTTGCTAATTGGCAGCCAAGGGAGGAGGGGTGGGGAGGAAAGGGCAGACTCTAAATGACTCTCCAGTTCTGAACCAAGCAGTTAGCTAGGGCAGTGGTGTAGCTATTTGAAACTGGGGATACTGAAGAATGAGCATATTTTGTGGGGAAGAGGGTGCATTTGTTTGTAGAAATATTCTTTGAAGAGGCTTATGAAGTCTTCTTTGTGGGTCTGGCGCTCAACAGAAAGAGATACGGATTTGTGTGGATAAGATGGGAACGTATATTGTGTGAGATTTTAGAACCCTGGGGAACACTGAAATATACGGAATGGAACAAGAAGTGTCAGGATGGAGATTCAGAGGAAGCAGGCAGAGAGGTGGAGAAAGAACCCAAAAGGCAGCTCTGAGGTGTGTCCCTCATCCCATTCATCCAATGAGATGCTCATGTACACTGTCCCTCCAAGCACTTGCCACTTCTCAGAGGAAGAGATATCTGCTCCCTCTTCCTCCCTTTAAATGTGATTGGTTCAAGTTTAGATTGGGAAAAGCTAAACACTGACAAAAATTATAAAGAGGTCTGTCGTCTTCCAACCTCCCTTTCAGTCCTACTCTATTTCTGGCCTCTGCAGCCTAATTGCTGGCTCCCCCAGGTCCCATCCATTCAAGGCCAAGGGATTGTAGATCTCAGAACTGACAGTGACTTGATAGATTATTTAATTGAACTCCCAACTCCCTTATATGAAAGGTAAGGAAAGGCAAGATGCTCTATCAATTGATATTTTAACTGAACATAATTAAGGCACTTTCTCAAGGATCTCTACTCAGCAATGCTGCTGCTCCAACTTATTTGGTGATAATGGCTTAAGACGAAGGTACTGGTGTGTTAACATCTAACTCAGACTAAAATCTTGCCAAGCTCAAGTCTAATGGTGGTCCTCTAGACACAAGAAGCAATAAATGGGAAAGAAATGGGAGAGATGAGGCCTGCCTCGAAACAAATGTGCTGTTAAACTAAAAATTGGGGATACCTTATAGAATAGGAAGTACAAGGAGGAGAATTGTGATTTCCTTCCCAAGATCATTCTTAGAGGAAGATGGTCCTGCAATGGCCCTGGATGAGCTGCTGAACAAGAAAAGGGGAAAATAATGATTATGTTGCTTCTGAGATCCACAGAGTTAGAGCTAGGAAGGCCACTGAAGGGCTTCCTATTGGGAGGTGAGCCAGAAGAGGGGTGATGGCCTAAACTACTTTGTATATTAGCAGATTTGTAGACTGCTGTCCCTCCTTAGAAACAGAATATTGGCTTTTAGCTGGACATATTCTTGCATAACCTAAATACTCCATTTTCTAGGCTCCTAATAGTATAATGGAGATAAATACAAATAAAGTCTTCTTAATGGGAAAGATATCCATACTTTTTTTCTGCTTTCTCCATCCAGCTGTCTTCATTGTGGACATCATAGCCCTAATCCTAGCAGCCATCTTGGCCCATGAAAATGAGAGCCACAGAGAAGGTCCCTATCTCAGCCCTGGGCTTCTCTCTTCTAAGCTTCTCTTACACAAGAGAGAAATAAACTTCTGCTGAGGTTAAGTCATATTGTTTGTACTATTAGTGCAGCCTAAGTGAATCCTTACTGTTGGACTTCTTATCTTTTATTGGGTTTTGAACAGTTATGAGAGTAAAAGACATCGGCGGGTCTAACTTAAAGAACACGACCAAGAAGTAATATTTAACACAATTAATGATGAGGTTGTGACAAAAAAAGAGTACCTTAAATTTGTAGAGTGATTTACATTTCACAAAGCAGTCTTCTTACTTTATTCTTAGCTCTTTACATTCAAGCTGAATTGTTTAAAATTCGACTTTTAAAAATAGCTGAGGGCTTCCCTGGTGGCACAGTGGTTGAGAGTCTGCCTGCCGATGCAGGGGACACGGGTTCGTGCCCCGGTCCGGGAGGATCCCACATGCCGCGGAGCGGCTGGGCCCGTGAGCCATGGCCGCTGAGCCTGCGCGTCCGGAGCCTGTGCTCCGCAGCGGGAGAGGCCACAGCAGTGAGAGGCCCGCATACCGCAAAAAAAAAAAAAAAAAAAAAAAAAAAAAGCTGAAGTGGGACTTCCCTGGTGGCACAGTAGTTATGAGTTCACTGGTCCGGGAAGATCCTATCCCACATGCTGCGGAGCAACTAAGCCCATGCGCCACAACTACTGAGCCTGCGCACCTAGAGCCCGTGCTCTACGACCAGAGAAGCCACCACAATGAGAAGCCTGTGCACCTCAAGAAAGAGTAGCCCCCATTCCCTGCAGCTAGAGAAAGCCCGTGCACAGCAATGAAGACCCAATGCAGCCATAAATAAATAAATTTTTAAAAAATATTTTAAAAATAAATAAATAAATAAAAATAGCTAAAGTATATACTAATGCTGTTACTGTCATCTCCAGCTTGGTCACTTATTACCTACATCCTAGACAAAGATCTTTATTCTCTAAGGCTTTTTCATCTCATTGGTCAATCACGAACAATAATTTCTTATTAACAGAATTAGAGTAAATGAAAAGGAAATACAGCATAGGGATTCAAAGTATTAATCCCAATTAATTCCCAAATAGCTGTGTGACCTTGAGCAAATTACTTCTCTGTGTCTTGATTTTCTAGTCTGTAAACTGGGAGTAATAAAGAAGAAGTCGCTTAAGGATTTTGTGAAGAGTAAATGAAATCATGCATATGAATCAGAGTCCTGGACACATAGTAAGGGCTCAGGAAGTGTTATTTTTCCCATGCTGCCTAGGACAGACCCTTGATATGTCAGGCCACTCAACAAACTGTATGGCTCTGCAATGGTAAGAGATCTCAGAGAAAGCCTTGTATCATGGTGAGCACTGAGCTCTTGAAGGAAGCAGAGGTTCTGGCTCAGTGCAACGGTTCCTGAGAAAAAGAGCAGGAGCCTAAGGCTGGAGTGAACAGAGGTAACCTGGCCACTTGCCACGCCCCTCTTCTGGCCCCAGAGGAAGTCTTGCGTCTTGAGCCAGCAAAAGAGCTTGCACCACAGCAGATGGAACCCATTCTTCTTTGTATTCTTCGTGCTCCCCAGGGCAAGCCAGAGTCACAGACTCAGACTACTATTTGGGATTGAGTCAGCCTCCAGGGTCATTCAGGGAGTGGTAAAGACTTTGTGGGAGTCTCTAGCCAGGATGAGGGATGGTGGCAGATGGGGAAGACAAGCACAACCCAATGAGGACAGAGATGACACTGTGAGATCGGGAGATGGGCTCCTGCAGAGGCAAGAGACCTTGAAAGAGGCACGTACACATAACTGGTGGAGGTGAACATCCCAGGGCATCTGATAACCTCAGGAGTGAAACCAGATCAAGGAAATGCCAGAGATGAGGATTGCATGCCTAGCACCAGAGATAAGGCTTATCGGAAAGGGTCTGCTGTGAGGCTACAATGGCTATCCCTGAATTCTCAAGGCGCCCTGTGCCCAGGAGTCCCCACTATCATGTATCAGTGGTGTGTCCTTAGGTATGCCACTGAGTATACAGCTCAGAGCTGTGGTTAAGAGCAAGCCTCCTGGAACTGGATTCAGGCCTGGACCGAATGCACAAGCTCTGTTTACTTTTATTCAGCAAGTCACAAAATCAATCGAAGCCTCCATTTTCCCAGCTGTAGTATGTGTATCATAGTACCTGGCCCCACCTATAGCATTGCTGTAGGGCAGCACTGATCAAGAGAACTTTGGGCAATGATGGTAATGTTCTACACTGCAGAGTCAAGGCAGTAGCCCTCGGCCACATGTAGCAATTGAGCACTTGAAATGTGGCTAGTATGACTGAGGAATTGAACTTGAAATTTTATTTTATTTGAATTCGTTTGAATTTCAATAGCCTCATGTGACTAGTTGTTACCTTTTTGGATGAGGCAGCTCGTCTAGGGACTAAATGAGATAATGTCTTATATAACTGGCATCAGAGCATGATAACTACTAACTGGTATTGGTATTAAACTTCTTATAGCCTCACTTTCCTCATTGTATGAGATTCATGAGTTTGCTGGGAGGAGTCAATAAAACATCACGGGTGAGGTAACGAGCACAGTGCTTGGCACAGTGCGGGCACTTAGCAAATGTGCGTTCCTTTCCTCTTCTGTTTCAAATCCTAATTTGGCATTACTAAAATAACTGTCCAGTGATGTACAAGAACACTGAGAGCCCACAGTGAGATTCTCAGCAAGGAATTGGACTGTTCAGTAGTCAACTTGCACATCTCTAATGCTGGCTTCGGCTGGGAAAAAAGTCTGCTTGAGCAAGCAAGAAAAAAAATATTGGCAGTGATACGTGCACGACGAGAGTTCCACAAACATGCATTGGGCAGAAGCCTGACTGTCCAGACAGATCACAAACCACTAGGCAACGCACCTGCTAGATTACAGGGAATGTTATTGCTGTTATAAGGATATGATTTATGAGTAATCTATACACCAGGCAAAGACTCGCTTATAGCAGACCTATCGTCCAGACTAGTCATTGACCCTCCAACTGGGGAAATGACAGCACTGATTGAAGAGGCAGTAGAGGAGGCCATGGAATTAAGCAAAACGCTTGACCCTGTGGTCAGTGGGAGGCTGAGACCTGAGACAGGAAAAGATGCTGTGTTGTAGCTACTTATCCAGATGTTGCAAAATGGCTGGTGTGACAGAAGAAAACAGAACAATTGCAGGTGTGTTAGTCTCAAAAGGAGTGGTTTCTTTGGCCTTCTAACAGCAAGGGGGATTTTAAGCAATGTCTTGTTGGTAAGAGGTCAGAAAAAGAGAAAGGGTACAATCAGAGGTAGTCTTGGGGGGTGCAGCTCTGCTATTTTCCCAAAATTATTGTCAGTATCTGCTCACTGGTTCTTGAAACTGCAGCTAGAGACTGGTTTCACTGAAGGCTGCCCTCTCAAGGGTAAGCTGATATTAGATTTGATTGCAGTTATAATTTTTAACTTTTGGGCTATGGTACATTCAAATCTGACAAGCGTTTTAGGAGCAAGTGGGGCAATAGGCTAAGTGCATGGAGTCGTTGAAGAGATCTGTGTCCTGGAGGGGTGCTCTGTGTTATGGAGATGGTGGAAATGTGCTAAAAGGGGAGGTTTCCTACCATGGCCTTACACAGTTATGTCACGGGAGTGACCAAGATACTTTACAGTCACACCAGAAGCATTTTGAGGATGAATTTGAATCCCCTCATCCTTCCCCTCTCCCATCATCTTCATCATCACCACCACCCCCATCATCCTCTGCTATGTAGCAGACAGTCTGCTAGGTAAACTAAGAATTTGTAATTTATGATCCTCATAGCAATTGTACTACACAGTTAGTCCCACTTTACAGATGAGGAAACTGAGGCTCAGAGGGTAAAACTTGAGTAAGTCAAGGCCACATAGCTAATAAGTGACAGAGCTGGATTAAAATCCTGATATCTCCCACATGTGCTATGATCTATATATAGCACCCAGTACGCTTTTGCAGTAGGTCCCTAATATGGCTAACATGAGTGAGGAACCGAAATTTAAATGTTATTTAATGTTAATTAATTAAAATTTTAATTTAAATAGTCACATATGGGCAGTGACTACCTTATCCAGCACCACTCTAGGGACCAAACAAGATAACATCCTTTATCACCATACCTGGCACCTGGTCAGTGCTTGACAAGACTGAAGCTGCTGGACCTTCATTATATTCTGATTTCTAGAATTTGTTGAATACAATTGTGGACCATTTCACTCCAGCCAACCTGTTATTTCAATAACTCAATCAAAACCAGATCATTAATAATAAGGTACTCCGGCTCTGTGGTTTTTCTTTTCCTTATCCTGTCTTATCTGGTCCTCTTCCTTGTTTGAATTCATAACCTGAAACAGCTAACTGCTTGAAGCAGCTGTAAACTCTGTGGTGTTAAAGCCAAAAATATTCTCTAAAATAAAAAATGGTATTAGGTAAGGTATGAAAAATGATATGATGACACAGTAACCAAAATGGTTAATTGTAGGTATTTATAAATAGTAGTATTGGCATGACGTTTTATGACCTTGTTACTTGCAGATACTTTAAAATATTTAGTACCATTCATTGCATATCTCCATGTCCACCAGTACTTTTTTGCCTTTATTTCAATGGTCTCTTCCTTCTATAGACTGAATCTTTGTGTTCCCCACCCCCTGCAAATTCATATGCATTCATGTGTTAAGTTCTAACACCCAATGTGATGGTATTTGGAGGTGAGGCCTTTGGGAGGTGATTAGGTCATGAGGGTGAAGTCCCCCTGAATGGCATTAGTGCCCTTACAAAAGAGATCTCAGAGAGCTCCCTTGCCCCTTCCCCCATGTAAAGACAAAGTGAGAAGATGACCATTTATGAACCAGAAAGTGTGCTCTCACCAGACACTGAAACTGCCCCTGCCTTCGTCTTGGACTTTCCAGACTCCAAAACTGTGAGAAATGAATTTTTGTTGTTTATAAGCCACCCAGTCTATGGTTTTTTGTCATAGTAGACCAAGCTGAGACACTTCTTTTATGCATCTTTTATTATAGATCATTTCATATACTTAAGAAAAAGTCAAACTCTAACCATACCACACCAACCAAAATAAGTAAATGACCACAAATAAAATAATTAACAGATTCATTAAGGAAAGGGAAAAACATTAAGATGAGACATTGGACTCTTGGCCTTGCTTTGATAGGCAGCACTAAAATAATTTATGGTAATTAAATAATTTATGGTAGAGAACAAATTATACAGACTAAGTCTTTGCTGTCCCGATAGACAAACCGACACAGACAGGGAGACAATTCTGAGTCAGCTACATGCTGGAGGATCATTTCTACTGATTCAGCTGCCCCAGCACCTGGATGGATCCACACCAGAGCTCCGGTTTCCCCGGAAGTTTGTCTGCCAGGAGGATGCAACTGTGACCCCAAACCCACAGATCACTGGGCTCTTTGCTATAACTGCCAGGGTCCCCTAGGCAATGACTGTGCCATAAATTTGTCTTTGCTGTTGTTTCTTAATCTACGAAGAGGTAGAACATGCTCCTCTTAACTACTCAGATTTTGCTTTTGCACCTTTTCATACTCTTTAGGTTGTTCATTCCAAACCATTTGTTCTATTTAATATTATCAATATTATGAGAATTTAGGGCTCATGCATCTGTTATCTCTTTTGGTCTCTCAAAAACCTATCAAACACATACAGTTATTATGCATTATTCAGATGAGAAAACTGAGGTAAGAGGTGAAATAACATGCATTCATTTCTTTATTTGAAGATAAGTCCGTGCCTACTGTATACCAGGCACTGACGTCAGTGCTTATCCCACAATAGCTCCTTTGATCTTCAGAACCATCCTAGAAGGTGGGTTTTATACGCTTTATTTTAGAAACTGACACTGAGGGAAATTTATTTAGCATTTCCAACTATCAATCATAGTAAGCTAGAATTCTAGAATTCATGGAATTCATGTCTGTCTAACTCCAGCCATGGTCTACTTATGTTGTGAGAGATGAGGTGGAAGAAATATAGTTGAATATTTTTACCCATTCATAAATACCCAAAAAAAATGGGTCTTTATGCCTAAAGCCTTCTTCAGTAGAAGAATGGGGCTTCCATCATCAAAAACTCTACAAACAATAAATGCTGGAGAGGGTGAGGGTGTGGAGGAAAGGGAACCCTCTTGCATTGTTGGTGGGAATGTAAACTGATACAACCACTATGAAGAACAGTATGGAGCTTCCTTAAAAAACTAAAAATAGAATTACCATATGACCCAGCAATCCCACTACTAGGTATATACCCTGAGAAAACCATAATTCAAAAGAGTCATGTACCACAATGTTCAATGCAGTACTATTTACAATAGCCAGGTCATGGAAGCAACCTAAGTGTCCATCAACAGATGAATGGATAAAGAAGATGTGGCATATATATACAGTGGAATAGTACTCAGCCATAAAAAGAAACAAAATTGAGTTATTTGTAGTGAAGTGGATGGACCTAGAGTCTGTCATACAGAGTGAAGTAAGTCAGAAAGAGAAAAACAAATACTGTATGCTAACACATATATATGGAATCTAAAAAACAAAACAAAAAATAACATAAAAACTGCAGACTCTCACAGGGTACAATGAATGGGAAAGGAATCTTTGTATATTTTGCATGTATAAATTGGGGATTACCTCTACAAAGTAAAAATTAAAAAAAAAAAAAAAAAGAAGAAGACTGGGGCTCCTATGCCACTCTCTAGCAATGCTCTGATCTTATTCTATGTCAATTCTGATGTAACCAATTATTCTTTTTCATTACTTTAATTCAGTTCAATATTTCAATAAGCATTAGACATCTCTTTCCAGCGTGGAAACTCCATGAATCAAGCTGAGGTTAAAAATGGCCATAGAGTCCATTATTTCAGACTGCATAACTCAAATCATGCTAAATAAAGATTAAAGCCAAACTACACCATCCAGATGCTAAGAAGGCCATCCAACTGAGTGATAAAGACCAGAAGTTCCTACAAACCTCTGAGAGCAACTGGATGCAGATAACACATTTGGCTGCCAGCCTGTCTTTCAAAGTAACCGGCAGCTCTGTCCTTTCCCTGCCCTTTCCTCTGCCAGATCAAGCCCTCATCCCCTCACCTCTCAGCCACTGAAGCACTGAAGTTACTCTGCCCCCAGTCTGGGCCCCCAGGAGCTCTGACCTTGCCAGTCTCTGGTGAAAGCCTTCCTCTTAACCTATGCTCTTCAGATCGTGAACTCCCAAAGCAAAAGCTCTACGTAACACAACTCCAGGGACACCACTACCTTATAGGGAAGGGGAAGGAGGGTTCCATGGCTTTGATCCTAGCTTATACCAGAACAATGATCATTTTATCTGCTTTGTGGATTGGGGTTCCCTGTGACCTGTAGTTTGCAGAAAGAAATGTTTGAAAGCCACCCGCCTCCTAGGTGACATGCAGACCTCTGCATTTGGCCCCCAAAGCCCTTCCTTCTCAGCACCTTTTCCCATAGTCATCAGTTAGACATGGTAATAAGAATAATGTTCCTTTGTGGCTCATGGGAATTAGTGGTTATATTTGGGTCTATGTCTAATCACCTATCTCTCATTATCTTAGCCCAGAGGCCATATCCCTGGCAGCCAAGCAGGTCCTTCGTGGTCCATAAACTATCATGGTCAGTCCCATGTCAGAGCCTTTGCTTATGCAATTCCCCAACTTGTGTGTTTGCCAAAGTGCCAACTTCAGCCTTTCTCTTAAGAACCTACCTCTACAGTGTCCTTTAGTTCAAATTCCCTTTAAGAGCTAATTGGTGGTTTATATCCATTGCATTGGTAGAACGTATGTCTTGTATCCACTCTAGTTCAGTCATCTGTGGCTAGAAGGTAGTTTTGTGTTATAAATAGGGCACCTAGGCCTGTCCTTTTCTAGGCACAATGGGAAAGGGTAGTTCCTGGGATATGACGTTATTGGCAAGGTAGACATCCAAGACATGTCTACTATGAAACTGTATAAAGCCTATTGTCTTTACACTTGTTTGTCCAACCCACTCGTCTAAAACTGTCTCTATTTTAGAGTTTCTATCTTGCTCATGGTCACATCCCCAGGACCTAGCATGAGCTTGGTGTATAGGTATTAATAAACGTGTGTAGAACAGGTGATTGAATAGAGTGTTGGATAGAGAGGTGGACAGTACTGATTAGTGGATAGATGGAGACAATATACCATAGAGGTTACGAGTGTGAGCTCTATAGCCAGACTGCTCAGGCTCTAATCGCGGCTCCACTGCTCACTAGCTGTGTGCCGTTGGCAAATTACTTCACTTCTCTTGGCTCAGTTTGCACATCTTAAAACAGGAATAATCATAATACCAGCCTCATTTGGCTTCTGTGATACTTAAAATGAGTTAATCCACAGAGAGCACAGCACCTGCACCTGGCATATGGTAACTGCTCAATCATTTTCTGTTATCATTACTATTATTACTATTATTATTGATGGATGAGGTCTTAAGACAGCAGGCGTATTTAAAGGCCAAGAAAAAAAGATTCGATGAAATGGCTTCTGAAAATCAAAAACGATCTCAAACTCAAGGTGAAGGAAAACAAGACAGAAAACTGTTCCCAATATCACAGTCACTACCTCACAAAACAGGACGGTGCAACTAAAATGGGTGTTATTATGTTCATTCATTGGTTCCATTTCGATCTTTGTCAATATCTCTGATTTTTGAGTGTTCAGTGTTGGTTAAGTGCAGAGGGTTAAGAATGCAGATATCAGCAAGGAGACGGGGTTAGAAGTGTATTCCTGTTAGGGAGATTAGTTAGTGCCAATTTTGTGAGCCACAGGCCAGTGGGCATCCTGGGGTCCAGCTGGGGAAGCTCGATGGGGCCTGAAATCCAGCCTGTGCTCCAGTGGCCAGCACAGACCCGAATCAGCCTAGAAGAAGGCACCCTGCACTAATTGGCCTGCCTGGAGGGGGCGTCTTTCTGCAATTCTCCTGCCCAGGAGGGATGTCTTTTTCTAATTAGCACAGAGGCCATTCAGCACTAGCAGCCGTCCTATTTGCAGCCCTGGGAGGTTTTTAAACCAATTGCAAGATAAGCTGGTTTTCAGGAATAAGAGAGATTAATGGAGCCATGGAAAGACGGATGTGAGCTTGGCGCTGCCTCTGCTTCCCTTCACACACTGTGGCTAGCAGTGAGACTGACAGGAAACACACTGAGGAGAGTTACAGATTTTTCACACCTCCTACTAAAGCTCAGCAAATGCTTGACTTGCTGTTCCCAGCACAATTTTTCTTCCTGCAAAACATGTTGGGATTATCACTTGTAGCTACATATGGGCTGGAAGCACTTTTAGGAGCCCCACAGGCCACAACTATTCAAATCCCATCCCTAGGAGGGAGCTTGGGGAAGCAGGGACCCAAAGTGCCTGTCCGAGAGCTCCCACGGAGAGGGCTTGTTTCTTGCTAATTAAGTCCAGTTTCCAAGACGGCATCAAAGCTGCCATCCAAATGATTTTGAAAGTCAAGAGGTAAAATACAAGTTTCAGCCCTGACACCTACCCCTTATCCATCTTCTTGAGCCATTTCAGGACATTGGGTAACATATGACTTTTCTTTCAGTCAATCCTAGATATTATCTGCTGAAATAGTTCTACTGGTATGGGAGGGGGTTTCAAAATATGGAACAGATGCACAGCTGCCACCTGAGATGATGCATTTGAATTCAGAACTGTCATCACCTCCCCCACCACTCCTACCCTCACCCCTAAGCCCATATTTGTTCATGTGGTTTACACCTGTGGGATTGTGGGACGCAAGACAGGAATCTGATTACTGTTTGGGAGACAACCCAGTCTCTAAAACGGATTCGTGTATCTTTGTTTCCCTGGAGAAGCTTGAAATCTCTTGCCAACTCTTCATGTGGTCCAGCTGGGTTAAAGCTCCAGTCCAATTTTTCTGGAATTTGGTACCAGTGACTAACTCTGAAGCTTTCATACAGTAAGTCTTATAATGTCAGTCTCAGCCTCACATTCGTCCCTGCCATGAAAGCAGAGTAATTTTTCAGTGCCTTTGTACATAGGTGCTGTTGTGTACTCTGGTTAAAAAGGGAAATGGAAAGCTCCTGGCCCATGATCCTCTGAGGAAAAAGACTTTGTTTCACTGTAATTGGGGGGGAGAGGGGGTCCCTGCCATTATCTGATAAGAAACCTCCTCTAAGTAAGTGTCAGTAGGGAAAAAGTAACTCAAGGGGAGAGAAAGAAAAGCAGAAAGCTGTTCCAAGAGGTTGCTGTGGGCAGAGAAGAGAGAAGTGTTAGAGGTCTGTTTTGAGAAGGCCCTCTGCAAGAATACAAATGAGAGGACTTCTGCTTACTGAGAACCTCACACAGTTTTAAAGTTTATGTTGATGTATTAACTTGATGAATGTTGGGTTATTCCACTAGATTATATATTCCATGAGATCAAAGAATCTCTTTTGTTCATCATTGCATTGGTCATCGCTAGAATAATACCCAGCCCATAGTAGGTGCTAAATGCATTTTTGAGTGACAGAATTCACTCCCTGAACACACACTGAAACAAATGGTCTCTAGGATAAACCTTGCTCTGGCTATAGATGTGAATGAGGTGCAAACTTGGCAATGTTCATTCAAGTGTCTGTCACTTCGTACACAAGCAGTGAGAGGTACACACCACCAAGAAGTCCCCTCTCCCAGTCTGGACTCCACAGCTGTCACCTCCACCTCCTACTGGAGGAGGGTCTGATTCTGATCCACGCTGAAGCTGAAACTCTTCTCAAGCCATTCTTATTCTTCACTTCTAGAGGAGCGGCAGGAACTCTCCTCTCCCTTGCCCTTAGCTGTATAAGCTGCTATTTCCATCATGCGTAGTTTTGGTGTGCTGGCCTGGCTGGGTCAGCTGGGGTTCAAGGTTCACCAGCTGAGCTCACAGAGAATCCCAAAGCATAAAGTCACATTCTTGGCTTCTATGAAGCATCATAATTATGCATGTCATCCTGGCCCTTGTCAACAGCTCATACCCTTAATCAATTCATAAACCTAGAATTTAGTCCATATCTGTTTGATCCTGGTCTCAATCCCACATCTCCTCTCTTGTTTCTATACATCAGGAAAAGAGAGGTTGGTGGCAGGGTCATCTCTGAGGGTCATCTCAGAAGATAATCATTGTGGGTTAGACCTTCCTCTTTCTCACACAGGGGAAATGAAACTAGGGGCTTGGATTGGAATGTCAATAAACAAAGCGGTCAGAAGAAAGACAAGGGGTTTGGCCTGGATGCTCAGTTATTCAAGCAATGAAAATTAATGTACCATCATCACAGATGCATTGAACATCATACCTCTACCAGAGGAGGTTCCAACCAGCCGTAAGCCATTTTAAGGACATGGATTCCAAAGAAGAGAGTGTGAGGGTGTCACAAGCCCTGGACAGAGAGATGAACTTTTACTTGACCCTCTTCCCTTCAGTTTGCATTAACCTTTGTTCTCTGTTCTGACTTCCTGGTGATAAAGGATCCTTTATTTGGTCTGTTGAGGACAGTATATCCCTCTGGGAGTAATTATCAGGACCTCAGGCAAGTGGAGCTCTCAGAGTAGCACCTTGGAGCACATTCCTCAGATCTGGGGGCTTTTAATTGACCAAGCTCTGCTTCTTGGCTTCCAACTTTCCAAAACAGCTGGTGGCCAAAGCAAAAGAGTGGAGGCTACCATCCCTTGCTTAGCGAGCACGTTGGGATGGGTGAACACTTGCTGCTAATATCCCAACACACATTCCTCATCCCAGGAACACACCTCAACACACGGCAGGTGACTTAAACTCTCAACCAGTACTTATCCAAATAAGACAAGACCTTGAGAAGGATCAGAATTCTCAAGTTCTTCTCTCATAGAATAGAGGGAATATGGGGTTAGGTGCACCTGGAAGAACTAGACCCGGCCCACTGTCAAGTTTGCAACAAGCAACTTATTCCTTTCTAGGCCCAAGAGCTGATATTAGTATACATGCCACGGAGCGCTCTTCTGTCACCTATATACTCTGAAAAGGCACGTTCTCTGCAGATTTAATAAGACAAGAAAAAATAATAGCAAATCTTTTTGCTTCTGGTATCTCAGGACACCAAGAATTTTTTTTTTTTAATTTAAAACACAACTATTTACTAAAAGAATAAATGTAATTACTAATTTTTCTTTTGTTTCTTAGCTAAAGATGAAGCACAATTTTGGACCAGAACTAGAGAAATTCAAACTCCAAGGTATAAGCAAATTCCTTCCCCATTGATCCTTATCTGGCATTAATAGCCCTGATTTTTCCTAAACTTGAGTATAATGTTGTTCATCTCAATGAGACCCTCAACATTTAGAATAAATGGTCCCTGGGCCGCAGAGATAGATAGGGGAGATGAGAGAGCAATTTGATATTAAAAGTCTTTGCTGGAAGTTGCTCTCAAACTGCCATGGCTTTCCTTCCCTCACTGGCCTGTGAATAAGTCACCACGTGACTGCTGGAGACAATGACAAACTTCACGGTTCTCCCTGGATTCTCCTCTCCTAGCTTTTTCTCCTTTCTCCTTTTATGCCAAGCACTCAGTGCCTTCTTTCAGCAGCAGAAGCATCAACAGCCTCGTTATCTTCTCACCCTTCTCACTTGCTGTGGAAACTCTTGCTCAGAATATCTGGTGTAAACAAGTGGTCTCCATAGCAGCAAATTCTAGTGCACACTTGAGATGCAAAACTGTTCTCCCCTTGTGAAAGGATCAAATCCCCTCTCTTAGTACAAGTTCCAATTTATCAGCACATAATTTTAACCCATCAAATATGAATATGACAGGGTTACTGCTTTACCAATTCAAGGGCCTGGCAAAACTGACCTAATGCATGTTATTTAGTCTTAAACACATATTCTATATACCAATGTGTATATATGCTGTGTTAAGAAGTGAATAGTGTGTTTCTTAAAAAAAACTAAAATTTTAAGAAAAATAATTCATCTCCAGTCATACTTCATAACAGATATCTTCGTTAATGTATGATGCCAGCTAGGCAATTACTGGACCTCTGTTCCCTCATTCATAAAATAAGGGGTTTGGGCTACAGCAGTGGTTTTCAAACAATGTTCCTAGAGTTACAGGATATCAGAAGTGTACCCTCTGTGGCCATGGAGTGGGGTAGGCAGCTTTGAGAAGCTGAGTGGGGAGGAATCACAGCTCCATACACCTCCATCCAGAGGAAATCTACTTTTCATCTGTTTTATATGTGGAGCTTCTGGGTAAGATTTAATAAAGCTTAACCATTTCTTTGAGAAGCACTGACCTACATTATCTCTAAATTTTGCCCTCTTACTCTAAATTTTCAAGAGATTGATTAAGATTCTAGTCCTCCTTCTACCTTTTTGGTGTCGGCACCGTGAGGTCTGGATGAATTGCAATGTTGGAGTGAAGACTCAAGCAGCATTGAAGAACTGGGCTTTAGCATCCTAAAATAAATTTAGACCATAAAATAGTGATGCTGACCTACTAAGTATTTTTAGTTGTCAGAAAAAAAAAAATCTTACAGCTGCTCAAGTCATTTTTATTGTTATTGTTGTTAAATCTGGAAACCAAGCATTTCAGGAACTTCCACGGGGAATGCTTAAATTTGTTCTGGAGCTTGAAGCATTCTTCTGACAGAAAGAAATAAAGTGAAATGTTGGTCATGTGTTAGACAAAATGCCTCTGCCCGTTAAAAATAAATAAATAAGGAAATAAATATAAGTGAATTTGTTGTGTTCGAGGTCAGTTTTCCACTTGGAAATGCCACAACCTGTTTGCCTGTGTAGCTCAGCCTTTTCATGCCTAGTCTCAAACTAAGCAGGTAACACACTGCATCCGAGACAGCCCCCAGGGTCCTATTGAGGGCTAATTGGTCTTTCACACTTGTTCAACCCTCTGTACTAACTGAACCCTGACCTCTAGTGGCAGGAAAGAATTAGCAAGAAGAACAATGGGGTGTTGTCAGTGAAATCCTAACAAGGGGAGGTTCCTGTTGTTCATAAGTCCTGTGTGGCTGAGTTGCAAAGACAAATTAATTTGGGAAACTAGTAACACACAAGTGGATAACCTGTGAAAACCTCAATTTAAAAGGGATCTCAGATGTTACAATCCCTAGGTCTACTGAGAAGGTGAAGGTATAACCCAAATACAGGAAACTTCTATTCCTTATCCACATTGGACTAGGGGATGGGAGATGGGGATGAATGGGGAGAAAAAACCATCATGAACCAGCTTTATGTACAAGGAAACTCAATCTGGTTGGCAATTTTAGAAAGAAAAACTTTTTTTCTTCTTGGAGACATAAGACAATTCAAAAAAAAAAAATAAACATACTACCTCTACAGGCAACAGCATAAATGAATCCCACAAACAGAATGTTGAACAAGAAGGGTTAGATACAAAAGAATACATGCATGACTCTAATCACATGAAGTTCAGAACTAATCTCTGGTGATAGAGGTCAGAAGAGTGATTAACTCTGGAGAGGGCACTGACTGGGAGGGGCAGGGAGGCTGGAAATGTCCTTTGTCTTGACCTCATGGTAATTACATAGGTGTAGACATCTGTGAAAATTCTTCAAGCTGTACATGTAAGATTTGTGCACTTTGAAGTGTGTAAATTACACTTTAACACCAACAAAAAAATCATAATCCAAATGTGCCTAACTCATGGTATGAGCTTCCTAAATATTCCTTAAAGATTTATTTAATTAATATTTCAGTTCCATTTTATCACCAAAAGTAAAGGACTGGGTTAGAGGAGGAATAAGAAGAAGAGAAAGAGAGGAAAAGTCAAGGAAAGAGAACAGTCTTTAAAACGGGGTGTAGAAGAGTGTTGTGGGGAGAGGATAAAGAAAGAGAATGAAACAGGAAAAGAGAAACCAGAGCACACTGGAGAGGAAGAGCGATGTGAGGATGGGGGAGATTTTCACACATTTACTTTTCTCTGGTTGTTGCCCCTGAAAATTATTCTCCCTTTATTTAGAAATAGCCCTTGAGGTCACAGGAAATATCTAGTCTTCTTTTATATTTAACTTCAAATTTTCTTTTTTAAATAATCATGAAATTCTCCAGTTTAACAGGATAGCTAAAGTTGTAGGTTGACACTTTGAACTGGAAATTGTCTCAATCATCTGTATCATGCTGGAGCCATTCCCTGAAAGGTCATCCCTTTAGCACGTATCTACTGACTCCCGACCATGTGCCAGACCCTTCACTGGCTGCCGGGTTGGCTGTGGAGGAAGCAGTCAGAAACTCTGCCCGTCTGGAGCTGACACTTCCTTTCCTGCCTTTACTCTTTCAGAATTTAGGAATGTCTAATTTCACAATACCTAACAGTTGCCTTAGAAGCCACCCTATCCCTCTTAGCTGTTTTGTTTTTGTTGTTGATTTGCTTTAATTAAAGTCAGGTATTGTTATTAATTTTTTGACAACTGGATATGTAGGAAATAAAAAATTACAAACAAGAGCCCTTCTGGAATAAAGGGGTTAATCGTGTTTCTGCAGCTGTTGAACTGCCCTTATGAGCACTCTGGCTCTTCTTCCTTCTGGCTGAGGTGGCCAGCATTGCCCACCAGGGCTGAAGATATGACTCAAGCTCTGGCCTGAGCTCTTAGACTGAACAGGATGACATGAAGCCTTAAGCCAGATACTGGCTGTGGGCTGGAAATACTCCACCCCTGCTCTGAATTGTAAACAATGAATAACTATCTGAAGTCTTCTTGAAGGTCCTCAGTGAGAATTTCCTCACTGGGCTAAGGCAAGTAATAGCCAAAACAGTAGCGAGCACACTTACTTGTTTACCATAGGCTAAGCATTATTTTAAGAACTAGACATATATTGACTCATTTAATTTACAACCACCACCCTGTGAAGTGGATACAGATGAGAAAACTGAGACACACAAAGAGCTCTTTGCAGGAGGTGGTGGGGAGGAGCCAGGATTCCAACTAAGCAGTCTGGATCCAGAGTCAGCTTTCTTTGTGTCTCTTTGTTTATCCAGAAGGTTTTCACAATTTTATAAAATCGATGAGAGCAGGACAGAAGACAGGGATTGCCCTGGAGTTAGACTTTTTCCCACTGTCGCTTACCAACTCTGTAACATTAAATCACTTGACTCCTTTGAATCTCAGTGTCCACCTTTTAAAAGTGAAGGTGTTGGTCACTTCCTGCCTTTATTCTCCTTGAGCCTATGGATCTTAGGTTTGGAAGCTGCCTTAAATGTCATCTAATCCAACAATAATTTTACCTGGCTGATGGTCAGAACAATCTGGAGAGTTTTGAAAATATCTAGAGTCCTGAGCCTTACTCCAGACCGATTGAGCCAAAATTTCCAGGAGTGAGGTTTCGAATTCTGCTTGTTTAAATCAATCCCAAGGAGTCTGATATGTTTGAGAACCACTGATTTAGTTCATTTTCCGTCAGCGCTGGAATTCTCTTCATATCACTTTTTCTTGTCTTTATTATGAAAAATGTTAAATGAGAATAAAAGTGGAGAGAATAAGATAATAACCCAACATCCAGCTTCAAAAATTATTCCACTCACTTCATAGCATCTTGGCAGGTAATGGTAGCCCTATTTCTCTTTAAACACCTCCACAGCTGGAGCTGTCACTACCTCCTGAGACTGCTAGTATTAGTTAGAAACCTTTGAACTGAAAGTGACAAAAAATAAATTCCAATTTAAGTAAGAGATCATCCCTTTGGAATGATAATAGGGTATTTCACAAAATTTCACAGAAAGAATTGAGTGACAGAGTCATGGGAGGATAAATACAGAGTGAACCTCAGGAATATCTGGAACACAAGACTCAAACACTTCTCTTTGTTTTCCCTCTGTCTCACTTCCTTCTCCTCTCTCCTTTTCTCTCCTCCTCTTTCTCACATCTCTGAGTGTTAGTTTCATTTTTTTCTCCTCCCCTCTTCTTTTCTCTCCTCTTTCTCACACCTCTGAGTGTTTTATTTTTTCTTTCTTGCTATACTTCTTCTCCTCTGGGTGGGAAACTCTTCTCTAGTTTTACCTCTGAAAGTTTCTGCTACAGCTAGCCTGAATCCTCTACACTCCTGAGTCCCAAATTCCCAGGGAAATGACTCATTCCCCTGAACTGGGTAAGGGGTAACTTTCAGTGTGTTTCAATGATAACCTTGAGGGAATGGAAAACAATTCCCCAGAATTGGGGGTGGGGAGCTAAGATGTTAAAACACTCTTTCTGATACTCATATTGTGTTCAACCCACAGATTTTTAAGACTTGACTATTGGAAATGTTTCCCTGTAGAAGGCTGACCTCTCACTTCTTCTAACTCTACCACTAGGTCTTTTCCTCCACTTTGGAAATACACAGACCAAGTCTATTTCTCCTTTCACATGATGTGATTTGAAAACAACTCTCAAACCCCCCACTTAATCTTTTCTCCCCCAGGCTAAGTAGCCCTTGTTCCTTCAACACTCCCTGGCTTGACATGATTTTGAGTCCTTTCTTAGTCCTGGTCACTCTTCTCTGGATGGGCTCCAGTTTGTCACTTAAAAATTGGCACCCAGAACTGAAGGCAATAAATGTTCCAGATGTGGACAGGCCTGCAAAGCCAAGAGCAGGACTAAGCAAGCCCCACACATAACACACATGTGCACATGTACACTGTGGACAGGACACTGTCAGCATAGCCCCAGCTTGTACTCGTCTTCTCGAGCCTCAAAATGCTCAGTGCATGTCAGGTTTTCAGTCATGTAAATCCCAGCTCTCTTTATAGGAAGGTCTGTTAATCCAGCAATCTCCCATCTTACCTTCCCCAACCATTTTATTGATCCCAAAATATTGATCCCGCATTTTAAATGCATCCTGTTAGTTTGGCCTGATTATTCCAGGCTGTCAGACTCTTTTGGAAACTTTATTTTGCTCTCTCAAATGTTAGATCTCCTTCTCAGCTCTCTCAATTGTAAGAGTTCTTCTGCACCTTCATGCCACTGATAAAATGTTGAAGAGAACCAGTCAGAACCCTGGGACACAGGAACACACTGTTGGGGATCTCCCTTCGTGTTGATGTGGCTCCATTGATCAGCTTCCTTTTTGTTAACTGTTTAGTAACCTTACCAAATTCCACAATTCCTTATTCTCAGTTCTAAAACAAACAAAAAAATAAATTGAATTTAAAACCCTCTCCTCAACAAAATACTAGCAAACCAAACCTAATAGCACATGAAAAGGATTATAGGCCATGACCAAGTGGGATTTATTCCAGGAAAGCAAGATTGGTTCAATATTAAAATAAATAAATAAATAAATGAAACACATTGCATTAGTAGAACAGAGGGAAAAAAACTTACATGATTATCTCACTTAATGCAGAAAAGCATTTGACAAAATTCCAGCACCCTCTCATGATAAAATCTCTCAGAAACCTAAAAATAGAAGGGAACTTCCTAAACAGTATACTGAGCATTTATGAAAAAGCCACAGCTAACATCATACTCAATGGTGACAGACTAAAGAATTTTCCTTTTAAGATCAGGATGCCTGCTTTCACTACTATTATTCAACGTTGTACTAGAAGTTCTAGCCAGAGTAATTAGATAAGAAAAAGAAATAAAAAGCTTTTAAATTGGAAAGAAGTAAAATTATCTCTATTTGCAGATGACATGATCCTATATATTAAAAAGCCCAAGGAAAGCATAAGAAAGCTTCTAGAGCTAAAAAATGAATTCAACAAAATTTCAGGGTACTAGAGCAACACTTAAAAAATCAATAGTGTTCCTATACATCAACAAAGAACAATGTGAAAAGAATAGTAACAGGGCTTCCCTGGTGGCACGTGGTTGAGAGTCCGCCTGCCGATGCAGGGGACGCTGGTTCATGTCCCGGTCCGGGAGGATCCCACGTGCCATGGAGCAGCTGGACCCATGAGCCATGGCCACTGGGCCTGCACATCCGGAGCCTGTGCTCCGTGGTGGGAGAGGCCACAGCAGTGAGAGGCCCGCGTACTGCAAAAAAAAAAAAAAAAAAAGAAGAATATTAAGAAAACAATTCCATTTACAGCAGCATCGAAAAGAATAAAATATATGGCAAGGAGGTGAAAGACATACACTCAAAATTATAAAATATTGACATATTGACATAAAATATTGACATATAAACACTATTGATACTATGTATAAATAGATAACTAATGAGAACCTACCGTATAGCACAGGGAACTCTATTTGGTGCCCTGTGGTGACCTAAATGGGAAGGAAATCCAAAAAAGTGGGGATATATGTTTACATATAGCTGATTCATTTTGCTGTACTGTAGAAACTAACACAACATTGTAAAACAAGTATACTCCAATAAAATTTTCTTAAAAGTTATAAAATATTGACAAAAGAAAGTAAATAAGACCTAGGTAAATGCAAAGACATCCTATTTTCATGGATAAGAAGATTTAATATTATTAAAAGAGCAATAATGTCCAAAGCACTCTACAGAGTCAACACAATCCAAATTCATATGAAATTGTAAGGGACTCCAAATAGCCAAGACAATCTTCTAAAAAAAGAACAATGATAGAAGATTTATAATTCTCAATTTTAAAACTTATGACAAATTGACAGTGAAAAACAAAACAAAACAAAAAACTGTAGTACTGATATAAGGATAGATATATGGACAAATGGAATAGAATTGAGAGTCCAGAAATAAACCCATATATCTATGGCCAATTGATTTTTGACAAGAGTGCCAGCCCACTCAATGAGTAAAGAATAGTCTCTTCAACAAAGGGTTGAATTCCCTCTGGATTGCCACATCCAAAAGAATGAAGCTGGACCACTTCCCTCACATCATATACAAAAATTAATTCAAAATGGATCAACAACATAAATATAATATCTAAAACCATACAACTCTTAGTAGAAAACATAGGGGTAAATATTATGCTCTAGTATTTGGCAGTGGATTCTTAGATATAACACCAAAAGCATGAGCAACAAGAAAAAATAAATTAGACTTCATCAAAATTTGAAACGTTTGTGTTATCAA
This sequence comes from Phocoena sinus, assembly GCF_008692025.1. Lineage (NCBI taxonomy): Eukaryota > Metazoa > Chordata > Mammalia > Artiodactyla > Phocoenidae > Phocoena > Phocoena sinus. The sequence goes on from NC_045779.1 coordinate 39,729,813, forward strand.
ATGACATAATCAAGAAAGTGAAAAGATAACTTACAGAATGGGAGAAAATATTTGCAAATCACATATATGATAATCACATATTCTATAGTACCCAGAAAAAAGAGGTTTTACAACTCAACAACAAAAACACAAACAACCCAATTTAAAAATGAACAAAGGCCGTGAATAGGCATTTCCTGAAAGAAGATATAAAATTGGCAAAAAGTATTAGTCACCATTAGGGAAATGTATATCAAAACCACAATGAGATTCCACTTCACATATACTAGGATGGCAATAACAATAGCAACAACAACAACAACAATGTAACAAGTATTGGTGAGGATACAGAGACTTTAGAACTTCCATACATTGCTGCTGGGAAATGTAAAATGGTTCAGTCCCTGTGGAAAACAGATTTGCAATTCCTCAAAACCATAGAATTACATAGAAACATACAATTGATTTTAAAAGTTAAACATACAATTACCATAAAATCTTGCATTTCCACTCTAAGGTATATACCCTGAAGAGTTGAAAAAAAAATGTTCAAACAAATACTTGTAATGAATGTTCATAACAGCATTATTTACAATAGCCAAAAGGTGAAAAACCCAAATGTCCATCAATGGATGAGTGGATAAACAAAGCATGGTATATACATAATGAAGTTCTGATAAGTGCTACAACATGGGACAACCTTGAAAACATTATGCTAACTGAAGTGAGCCAGACACAAAAAGAACAAGTATTGTATGATCCCATTCATATGAACTCCCTAGAATAGGAAAATTTATAGAAGTAGAAAGTAGAGTGGAAGTTACCAGAGGCTGGGGGATGGAGGAATGAGGAATAATTGCTTCATGGTTACAATATTTCTGTTTGGTATGATGAAACTGTTTTGGAAATAGTGGTGATAGTTGTATAACATTGGAAATGTATTTAATGTCCCTGAATTGTACACTTAGAAAAGGTTAAAGTGGTTAAAACTTTTGTTATATTTTATACTACAATTTTTTAAAAATAATAATTTAATAAACCAAAAACCATTGAATGAGTGAATGGTATGGAACGTGAATTATATATCAAAAAAGCTGTTTAAAACAACTCTATGAAAAAATGGTTTTTTTTAATTAATTTACCATAAACTATTTGGGGGCAAAACCCAAACCCAACTGACAGGAAGTTAGATTATTATAGTTTTTTATTTACCCCACTCAGAAGGAAGAATAGTATTTATTTTTTCACAGAAATATTAATGTGTTTGATTCAGGGTGCTGGTCCAGACCCTGCTGGGGGACTGTTTATATATATATATTTTTTTTTCTTTCAAAACTTTGAAGAATTCTGAATTGCAAAGCATCTAGCCCCAGGATTTTTTGTGTTTTTAACGTTTTTTATTGGAGTGTAATTGCTTTACAGTGGTGTGTTAGTTTCTGCTTTATAACAAAGTGAATCAATTATACATATACATATATCCCCATATCTCTTCCCTCTTGCGTCTCCCTCCCTCCCACGCTCCCTAGCCCACCCTTCTAGCTGGTCAAAAAACACCAAGCTGATCTCCCTGTGCTATGTGACTGCTTCCCACTAGCTATCTATTTTATATTTGGTAATGTGTATATGTCCATATATACCCTACCTCTCTCTCACTTTGTCCCAGCTTACCCTTCACCCTCTACGTGTCCTCAAGTCCATTTAGTAGGTCTCTGTCTTTATTCTCATCTTGCCCCTAGGTTTTTCATCATCTATTTTTTTTTTTTTTAGATTCCATATATATGTGTTAGCATACGGTATTCGCTTTACTCTTTCTGACTTACTTCACTCTGTATGACAGACTCTAGGCCCATCCACCTCACTACAAATAACTCAATTTTGTTTCTTTTTATGGCTAAGTAATATTCCATTGTAGGTATGTGCCACATCTTCTTTATCCATTCATCTGTTGATGGACAATTAGGTTGCTTCCATGTCCTGGCTATTGTAAATAAAGCTGCAATGAACACTGTCATACATGACTCTTTTTGAATTATGGTTATCTCAGCGTATATGCCCAGTAGTGGGATTGCTGGGTCATATGGTAGTTCTATTTTTAGTTTTTTAAGGAACCTCCATACTGTTCTCCATAGTGGCTGTATCAATTTACATTCCCACCAACAGTGTATGAGGGTTCCCTTTTCTCCACACCCTCTCCAGCATTTATTGTTTCTAGATTTTTTAATGATGGCCATTCTGACTGGTGTGAGATGATATCTCATTGTAGTTTTGATTTGCATTTCTCTAATGATGTTGAGCATTCTTTCATGGGTTTGTTGGCAAACTGTAAATCTTCTTTGGAGAAATGTATATTTAGGTCTTCTGCACATTTTTGGATTGGGTTGTTTGTTTGTTTTTTAATATTGAGCTTGCATGTGCTGCTTGTAAAGTTTGGAGATTAATCCTTTGTCAATTGCTTCATCTGCAAATATTTTCTCTCATTCTGAGGGCTGTCTTTTCATCTTGTTTATGGTTTCCTTTGCTGTGCAAAAGCTTTTAAGTTTCATTAGGTCCCATTTGTTTATTTTTGTTTTTATTTCCATTTCTCTGGGGGCTGGGTCAAATAGGATCTTGCTGTGATTTATGTCATAGAGTGTTCTGCCTATGTTTTCCTCTAAGAGTTTGATAGTGTCTGGCCTTACATTTAGGTCTCTAATCCATTTTGAGTTTATTTTTGTGTATGCTGTTAGGGAGTGTTCTAATTTCATTCTTTTACATGTAGCTGTCCAGTTTTCCCAGCACCATTTATTGAAGAGGGTGCCTTTTCTCTATTGTATATTCTTGCCTCTTTTATCAAAGATAAGGTGACCATATGTGTGTGGGTTTATCTCTCGGCTTTCTATCCTGTTCTATCTATATTTCTGTTTTGGGGCCAGTGCTATACTGTCTTGATTACTGTAGCTTTGTAGTATATTCTGAAGTCGAGGGGCCTGTTTCCTCCAGCTACATTTTTCTTTCTCAAGATTCCTTTGGCTATTTGGGGTCTTTTGTGTTTCCATACAAATTGTGAAATTTTTTGTTCTAGTTCTGTGAAAAATGCCATTGGTAGTTTGATAGGGATTGCATTGAATCTGTAGTTTGCTTTGGGTAGTATAGTCATTTTCACAATGTTGATTCTTCCAATCCAAGAACATGGTATATCTCGCCATCTATTTGTATTATCTTTAATTTCTTTCATCAATGTCTTATAATTTTCTACATACAGGTCTTTTGTCTGCTTAGATAGGTTTATTACTAGATATTTTATTCTCTTTGTTACAGTGGTAAATGGGAGTGTTTTCTTGATTTCACTTTCAGATTTTTCATCATTAGTGTATAGGAATGCCAGAGATTTCTGGGCATTAATTTTGTATCCTGCAACTTTACCAAATACATTGATTAGCTCTAGTAGTTTTCTAGTAGTATCTTTATGATACTCTATGTATAGTATCACGTCATCTGCAAACAGTGACAGCTTTACTTCTTTTTTTCCGGTTTGGATTCCTTTTATTTCTTTTTCTTCTCTGATTGCTGTGGCTAAAACTTCCAAAACTATGTCGAATAATAGCAGTGAGAGTGGGCAACCTTGCCTTGTCTTGTTCGGGGTCTTAGTGGAAATGGTTTCAGTTTTTCACTATTGAGGATGATGTTGGCTGTGTGTTTGTCATATATGACCTTTATTATGTTGAGGTAAGTTCCCACTATGCCTACTTTCTGGAGGGTTTTTATCATAAATAGGTGTTGAATTTTGTTGAAAGCTTTCTCTGCATTTATTGAGATGATCATATGGTTTTTCTCCTTTAATTTGTTAATATGGTGTATCATATTGATTGATTTGTGTATATTGAAGAATCCTTGCATTCCTGGGATAAACCCCACTTGATCATGGTGTAGGATCCTTTTAATGTGCTGTTGGACTCTGTTTACTAGTATTTTGTTGAGGATTTTTGCATCTATGTTCATCAGTGATATTTGCCTGTAGTTTTCTTCTTTGTGACATCTTTGTCTGGTTTTGGTATCAGGGTGATGGTGGCCTCATAGAATGAGTTTGGGAGTGTTCCTCTCTCTGCTTTATTTTGGAAGAGTTTGAGAAGGTTAGGTGTTAGCTCTTCTCTAAATGTTTGATAGAATTCTCCTGTGAAGTCATCTGGTCCTGTAGCCCCATGGTCTTAAAATACAAGATTGGGGCCTGTTCTAGCTAGCATTCACATCTCAATGTCTACAAGGATAAAAAGAACGTCTTTTGGCAAATGCTCATCTGAGACACAGGAGAAGCTTTAGAGCACAGGGAACAGTTAGAACTGTATTTCCATTCCTACATATTTACTCAAAGGAAATGAAAACATGTCTACAGAAATTTTTGTACAGGAAATTTCATACCAGCTTTATTCATGATAGCTCCAAAATGGAACAAGCCCAAATGTTCAACAGGAGCATGGCAACAAATTGTGGTACATCCATACAATGGTACACTATTCAGTAATAAAAAAGAATGAACTACTGAGATAGGCAACAACATGGATCTCAAAGGCTGAGTGAAAGAAGCCAGACACAAAAGAGCACATACTATACAATTCCATTTTTATGAAGTTCAAGAATAGAGCAAACTAAGCAATGGCATAAGAAATCAGAGAAAAATGGTTGTCTCTTGGACGGGGAGGGAAATAAGCTAATGGGGACAGGAAGGAACTTTCTAAGGTGATGGCAAAGCTCTCTATTTTGATTGTGTTGATTCTTTTATCCAGTAAACTGTATTCTTTTATCCAGTAAACTGTACACTTAAGATCAGTGCATTTTAGTGTATGCAATATCTCAAAACACACCCACACACAAGAAACACATAGAGGAGTTAAAAGGACACACACAAAAGAAGAACCTACCTCATAGTGTTGTTTGAAATAATGGCAAATACTTATGCAAAGGCCTTAGCAAGTCTCTGGCATACATAAAGTGCTCAAAAACTGCTGGCTGTTAATATTAAGCTGAGTACATCTCCCTGGTTTGCAGTGCAATTTTCCAGGCAAAAAGGTTTTCAGATATTTACTTGTAAATATACACATGTTGCTTTAGCTCTATCTTTTGTCCTATTTTAATGTATAACAATTAATTTAAAATTTAATGTTACAAAGCAAAGGCCTAGGAAGGACACCAGTTACGGTGTTATGTTATGGTGTTATTATGGTCACATGCAATTGGTAGAAAGAGATTTTCTTTGGGTTCAATTAGAGGATCTTAATGATTAAAAGAGAAAGAGAACAACATTTTGGGGAGGGGGTTCAGTAAAATTTACATTTCCTATAATTATAAGAAAACTTGATAAAATTTATATATTGCTTTATGGTTTACAAATCTAAAAGGAAACTAACTCTCAGAGAACTTAAGTGATTTGCCTAAGACCACACAGCTAGAAATGAGGGAGAAATTAGACCGCGAGTCCCATGCTGTTTTCATTGTCTCATGAGTTCTTACCCAGGACTCCATTAACCCCAGGTGAACTCTCTGAAATTTGGATTTCTGGGGAGGAGGAGGTCTACAGCTTTCAACAGATTTTCAAACGTCTCCATAACTAAAAAAAAGAGACACATGCCTTTGTAAAATAGAATATTCAGAATCTAAATATTCAGAAATTTTAATCACCAAGAATTTTTGGTCTTCAATTTTAGAAGAAATGGCAAATACCAGGCAAATAAACTCATACCCAGGTCTTATTCCAAGAAGTGACACACTCAACTCTGTCCCCTGCTCCTCGTGTGCCAAGATCAACAGCAGGGGCCATAACCAAACATACTCCATCATCAGTCGGACCATCCTGGACTCCCTCCTGGAGGGTTTCAGGTAATTGATGTCTTACTATCTGAGTAATATTTAAGATAATCACACTTCCCTTTTAAAAGAATATTTGAAGCCGATATAAATGCTGATTGCTAAGTCTCCTCTTCAAGGAGTAATTGGATATTTATCAATTCCATACTTGATATGAATCAAGGGGGACAGGAGCTGAGGAAAGCTACACTCAGAGGAATGTAGACCTTCATTTTCAAGGGTTTACATAGCTTTGGTTCTGAACATCTCTATTTCAATGTATCTGAATATGGAATGTTCCCAAGTTTCTTGTGCTGATGAAATAAATGTACTAGAATCCTGCTGTACACTTATTGCTTGTCGTGAGTGATTGTGTCTTTGGATCTACCAGATACCTATGGAGTGAAAGAAAGACTCAGGGGATTGCAAGTGATTAATCTGAAGCTCTGCAATAACATGCATTTTAAAAAGTCCTCTTGAGCATAGCTGAGTACATACAATAGCTTTTTCTATCCTATTGGCTATAACTGGAAGTTATGGGTATTTTGGTTTCACAACATGAAGAGAACAGTTATCCCTTATACAAGGCCAGAGTAGGAATAAAATTCAAGTTCAATTTTAATGTCATAAATATGATAATTAAAACATCTCCCTACCCCATTGTTCCCAAGAAAAAAATGATCAAACCAAGTGTGGCATCCTTACTGGACTGTCACTGACATTGAAAGAAGAAGAATCGCTATTTGTTAAAGACCTGGTTCTCCATGGAGTCTTGTCTAAACTTTATTAAGAGATAACCATGATTATGAGATTTTCCAACAATTTTTAAGAAATTTAATTTTACTTGTGTAAAATAAAGTGATTTTAATCTCGCCCATGACTTTTCATATGGCCTAATTACAAGTGGTCAGAAAATAAAAGGGTCATTGTTTTTCATAATCCAGACATGAAGGCTCTAGCTGTAATGCTGAGATGTTAGTAAATAAAATGAAAAGTCTTCCTTGGAACCACAGGCTTGATCTCTACCAGTGATGACTGACAGCATCCTCTTGCCTCTTATAGGTGTCTCGAGACCTTATCATCAAGCAGAACTGCTGGGCACCGGTTAGCCAATAATAATTTAGTATCTAATGCAGGCACATGTATTAGGGATTGTCAGAAACAAGAATAATGACCACACAAAAATCCAAACCACGTGGCCCATTATAGAGTATGTCATTCCATAGATATCTTGCTTTGGTAGTAATAAATTATTCTATCACTTTCTCAGCAAAGAGCTGGGGAAGGGAGGCCAGGTGACCTTGAAATCTCTGATTTAATTTGAGATTCAGTTTCTGCAGCTTCATACTCTATCACAGTCCCCAAAGCGGAGGGGCATTCTTTTCTTTTCTGTCTGGCCTGACAACAAAGAATGCTACCAGCTGAGTTATAGGAATGGTAGAAGCATTAGTCAAACCCTGTTCCTATGGGCAGGTGGGAGGAAGGAGGGATGGGGTATAGATAATCTAGGAGACTTTTTCCCAAACCTGCTTGATTACCAGGTTTTTAAAACACAGATTCCTGAGCCTCAGAGTATGGGCCTCAGGGGCCTTGGAGTGGATCCTCGTTTACCAGTCGGCTTGCACTAAGGTAACAAACCACTTTGACATCTCAGTGGCTCACAGGAGCATTTCTGCTCACGTTTCATGTGGATCTGTGAGTCGGTGCAGTTCTGTTGGGCATGCCTGGGCTTGACCAAGAAGCATGTGTATTCCCATTCCAGAAACCAGGCTGAAGGAGTATCCTCTAACTAGGGCGTGCCTTTCTCATAACTGAGGGCAGAAGCTAGAGGGATTGCCAAGCCAGACCATGGCAACACATTTCTATGTTGGTGTGGCAGGCATCACGCTCACTTATAATTCATTGACTAAGGCAAATCTATGGCCATGCCCAGTGTTCGTGGGATGAAAATGAAACATCACCTACAGGAGAGCATGGTATATATGGCAGCCTGAGGGTGGTGAGGGAGACAAATGAATGTGAACAAGCAATACAGCTTACCACACCTAAGGATATACAATTTAAAAAAGCTCCTCAGGCAGTTCTGATGAGCCTCCAATCCCTGGTATTTCAGAGGAAAGGCATCTCCCTTTATGCACCTGCTATGACAACTGAGCATCCATTAGTAGCCTCTTTGGCAGAGTGGTGGAACTAAGTAACAGATTAGTGCCACCAAATCACTCATTCCATCAACAGACATGTGTACCCACATATAATGAAACCTGATACTTCTGTAAGTCTTGGCAGCTTCTGCAAAGCACATTTATATCCTCTTCTCATGTAATCTCTTTAACTCTTTCATTAAGTGGCTATAGTTATTCCCATTTTGCAAGACTCAAAAGCAAGCTGAGGCAGATTCAATGCCTGGTGGCAAAACACCTAGAAAAGAGTGGATCTGGATTGATCCCGCTCCCAAGTCCACATCTCCTTCTGCAATGAATGTCCTGGGTGCCCCCATGTTATTGACCTCACTTCCTCTCCAAGATATGTTTGCACAGATATCGGGATCTACAATGTACATTTATTTAATTTGTTTATTTGACAGTATCTATTAAGCACTTACCACATTCCAGACATTATTCTAAGTGCTGGGGAAGCAGCATGAACAAAACTGATGAAAATCCCTGCTTACAATTTAACCAGAAGAGATGATGTTAAGTAATTAAACATGTAAACTCACATCAAATAGCAACAATTGGAACATAAGCCATGTGAAGACAAGTTCTGGGAGGAAAAGTAACAGGTGTTTGGCATGGTTGGAGTCGGCCATCGCTAGATTCAACAAGAAGTAAGTCCTTTTTAAGAAATGAAGAAAGACTATTTTTCATTTTTGATCCTCAGACTTCATCAGAGAGCAAACTATTTCTAGAACCTCCCCAAATCACTCCTCTGTTTCGAAATGCAAACAATAAACTCACATTGAAATTCTATGGCATAAACCATGTTTCTTTTGACAGGTCCACTACTGAAGTTCAATTCTTATTAAAATGATCCATGTGGCCACTCCAAAACCTTTAACAAGTAGGAATAGTAAAAGTCAATTAAAACAATGAGCATATTTTTCTTCTAATCTTATAAGCTGAAAGGGACATCAAATTTACTGCACTGCATCTACACCTCAGAATAATCACCTCTTATAATGATAAGACAGGTATCCTGAAGTATCTCATGGTTTAATAAACAAATTCCCATAGTCAGCATATTTACTATCTGCTTATTTCTATCAGAACCTCTCTTTTCCTGAGGAAAACTAAGGCAAGACATCACTGCTGGATTCTCCTTTCATTCATCTGTTCAACAAATGGAAATTGAGTCCCTGTTACATAACGGGCACACATCTATGAGCTGGACCTACAGCAATAAACAAAACAGACCAAATGCCCTGCCGTTTTGGAGCTTGTATTCCAGCTAGATGGAGACAGACAATTAACAAACTTGTTTGCTTGTTTGATTGGAGACACAAGGGATCTGAGGAAGAATAGTCCAGACACATAACTGCTCTCAAGTCCTGAGGTCATCTGCAGGCAAGAAGCAGTGAGTGTTTTAGCACTTCAACCATGTTACCCGCTGACACAGTTGTTCAGTTGGTCCCAGTACAACGTCCCACACTGGCAAGCAGGTTGGGATATGTTGCACTTTAAGCCTTCTGGCCCCAGTGTAGATCATCTGTCAGGCAGGATTTCTGTCCAACTCTCAAACATAGTTATGGGAGTGGGTCATGATCAATCATTGCAGAGTAATTTGTTTCAAGAGGCATCGTGGGTCCACAGCTAGAATGAGCATCATTAAAAGTGACAGGATCTTTGGCAGTCACAGAGGCTGAGACTTGGAATCTCTCTTTTCAACCAAAACCAAGTGGTATGACTGGCATTCATTAGGAAGAAAACACCTTCCTCACACCATGGCTCTCACATTGCATCACCCCCTCCCCTCAAGGACTAAAGAGGGCAGTTCCAGGTTCCAGTTTATCAATGTATCAAAAGTGGGGTTGGGGCAGCTGTCACTACAGAAGTAAAATTTATTTTGAGAGTCTGAAAATGATATCTTATAATTATTAATAATTCTAGAGTGTTCACTTTATTGACAGTAGCTTTAATCATGCAAACAAAGAACACATAAACCGAAGAAAATTTCTATAGACACCTTGTGTTAAAAATCAACAAACTTTTACCAAGAGCTTATTCTCTAAATTATATGCCTGAAGTGTAGCCATTAACTCAGTGGGAAAAAAAAAAGTAGATGTTGGGAATTGTCTCAGCAATTGGTAATCTTTTGCAGACAGAAGCATCCTGGTATCTGGCATGCCTGTGATATTCTATTGAATGAAATTATTAAATGCCTGCTTTGTGCCATGCACCTTGCTGAGAGCTTGACATATATACTATTTAAGCCTCTCCAAGCTTTATGAATTAGTGCTATCATCACCCATTTAACATCGAGGAAGCTGAGAATCAGAAAATTGAAGTAACTTGCCCAAGATCAAGCCTGAGACTGAAGTCCAGGTTTGTCTGACTCCCAAACTGATGCGTTCTTTTCACTATTTCAAACTGACCAAAGTCCTATTTTTATATTGCCATGGCAAAGATCAAGGATGGAGCCATGCATCCTCTCTAGCCAGCTCTTCATAAAGGCCAAGGGTTATTGGCAATTCCCTTGAAGGTGGAATTCCAGGGCAATCTCACTTTCATCATATACTATACAATATTTTTCTTTTTAAAATAAGGGGCATATGGTACTTTTGTAATAAGAAGAACATAAGTTGTGTTTCAGAATTATACAACAAGGTTCAATGCCCTGAAATCTACTCAGTGTCTCTCCTGTCCTTTGACTGCCCCTTTTCTAATGCAATCTAATCTGGGTCCCAGAAATCCCATGTGCTGCTGTGCACAGGACAAGCGGCTTAAGTACTAAAGAGCCGGGGGCCTAAAGAAGACTTGAACTGCAAGTGGGAATTTATGTTCTACAGCTTCAGGGGACTATTGCTGAAGTGGACAATGCTGACAGATCGTGGGGCTTCTCTACCTGGAGGATTAGAAGAAAGGAGAAGCATTTATGCTAGTAACTCAGGAATTCATACAAGGGCTGGGCAAAATGATCCTTCATCTGTAAAATGGAGACATTATATCCAGCCCTAGAATTGTGGTGAGGATTAAATGAAATTAAGAAATATAAAGAATAATTACTCTCGTGCCTGACATATAGTAGGAGCCCAATTAATGCTACTTCTGTCCTATCATTGATGAATGGATTATGAAGTACAAAAAGTATTCTCTAAGGAGAGAGATCTGTTATAAATGCAAGGCTCTCCATCCTCACATCCCTTGCATGGCTCAAAACTGCATCAAACTGAATTTGATTTAAACTTAATATTTGAGAGATAAAAGTTCACACAAATAAAAAAGAGGCCAGAGAGAACAGAATCTCCTTGTCTCCTGTCGTATGGATGGACCCTGAAATTGCTTGGTTTCAATCCCCTTTCTTACTTTCCAAGACTTTGTCACTTACTCAATACTCAGAAGTTTCGCTGGAGCAGGATTATTTTGTGTGAAAACCCTCAAAGCAAAGACAGTTCATATTTCCATATAGAGACCCCACTATTAGTCAAAACAAACACTTTGGATCATTCTAATTAGTTATTTACTTAAAGTTCACATCTTCTTTCTATGACTATAGTCTCTGGGGAGCATGACTTGTTTTTTCCTTATGGCCGTTATTATATTAGGTTACTCAAGTTAACGTACTGCATCAGGAATGTTCCACTTGCTAAACTTTTTGAGGGTTTCTTCATTCACTAACATATGCATCAGCTAAACGTCCTCTAAAGAGCTTTTCTTTTTCCCTTTTCTATTTCTCCCTGGGCTCCAAAGCAGAAGTATATGCTCAATGATTAATACCATTGTAAGGTTCTTTGGAGGCATCTATAACTCTGTCAGAGAGGTGCTTCCTGAGGGCTCATGTAGTTCAGGTTCAGTTCTCCTTCTAAACCTCCGAAAAGCCTCCAAAAGCACCATTCTGATTCAGCTTGCCCATCTGCGTGCATGTTCTCTCTTCAAAGAGAAGGTCAAGAGATGGAAGAAAAGAGGGTTGGGGAGGGTGTTATGAGGGGATAGAGAAGGCTCAGAGGCAAGAAAGGAAGCGGCATAGACCTAATAGCCCCTCAATGCCTGCGTCGCAAGCCCCTGGAAACCCTCCTGGCATGATGTTGAATGGATTCACTTCTCACTTTACCTGGCAAACCAGGTTCTTCCTGAGCCCCTTGACTAAGCCGCTAAAGATCAAAATTGTCGGTGAGTAGTGGAGCCCCCAAATTAGTTACTTTCTTATTTCTGACCTGACTTTCTTCATGAGCCCTTCACCTGCTTAAGTAGCAAGAAAACAACTCCATTTAGTCCAATTTAGTCTTCAGGTTAGTTCTGCCCAATCATTTACACAGAATCTTTAGATTCACTTGTTTCTCTACTCAGCTCTTCAGAACTCTCATCTCTCTCTCCTGCTGCTCTCTCCAGATCCTACAGCTCATGGCACCGGGGGAGGGGAACCCCTGGATCTGCACTTGTTGCCTGGGGTGTGAAGGTGCCTCGTGTCTGCTGAGGAATGCTTGGCACCGCCCGGCTGGCGTCCACAGCTGGCTCCTGCAGCTGACATCTGTGGCTGAAGTACTTGTGGTCTATTTCTGCTTGGCTTGCTCAGAGTCTGGGGGCCCTCCCTGAAGACTTACCTCACTGCCCACTCCACTCCTGTTGATGAAGACCCTTTGAGTCTCTGCCATTTCTGCCACTTCTGGCCCTGGCTGTCAATGCTGGTCCTGATGCTACAGGCTCATCTCAGTCGCCCCAGCAGCCTACAGGAGGTCTGTGGCTTTGCAAAGCAGCATCCATGCCAGATGAAAACAGGCAAAGCTCAGCCGGTAGGCCAATCCTTCATCAACCTGAATTTCTCACTCCACACTCTGAATCTGTAAGACCCTCTATATAGTTTCAGGGTCAGTTGTCTTCATCCAAAACAAAAGCCCTTGTGCTCTTACTGTGCTCTCAGTCTGTCCACTGGCCCTCCACACCCTATGAGGTTCTGAGGACCCAGAGAGGAGACGTTACCTGTCTGAATTCATTGCTCCCTCATCTTCTTTCCACAATTCCTTAGCTCTGAATGGGCAAACTTTTCCTTGAAGTCCCTTTCTTCTCTACATTACATAAAACCATATAATGTGTTTTACCAGGACTAGCTTGATATATTACATAGGTACCAGAGTAGTTTGGAAAAGCCTAGCTCCTTAAGCCCTGATTTCAGCTGTTGTCTTGCTGCAAATCCTATTTTGAGTATCAAAAATCCAATAATAATTTTCCCTTTATTTTTACTTTGCAATAATCTTACTTTATATTGACTAGGAAGCCGATCATAAATACTTAAAAATAAAAGAGAAAGAGTATTAATCTCACTCAAAGTATTGGGCTCACTATGTGTGTTCTAAGGGAGAGGCTGGACTGCTGGGAGTAGGATGGCTTGAGGGAGTAGAAATGTTCGCCCCGGGATCCTTCCTCCATGCCTTGGGCCTCAGAATGGCTAATGCCCCTACTGGTGTTGGAGTAATCAGGGGAGCAGCTCCCATTACATCTCCTAGGAATTATCCAGCCCTGACTGTTACTGTCTATCCAGGCTGTAGACTCTGGGGGTCACCTTCCCCATGGGTGCCACCAAGATCTTGTGGCTGAAAATGAAATCTCTTGTATCTTCTATTCATTCATCAAACATTTATTAAGCATCTACTATGTGATATATACTGACCCAAATGTTGTTAGACATAGAAATAAGAAGATGGAATAAAATAAATCTGCTAGAAAATCTTGTCATTAAGAATTTGAGCCTCTCTCCCAGTACTCTTTATCTAAAGAAGCTCAAAGTGGTAAAATGAGTTTGATTTCATCTTTTTCTACCTGGCTCTCTGAAGACCAAGAGGTATTTAAACCTCATTCATTCATTCATTTATCCATTTAACAAACACTTATTGATTATTTGTTATATGCCAGGCACTTTGCTAGGTTCTGGGAAAGCTGAGATGATTAAGATATATTGCCTTCCATAAAGCATTCTAGATCATCAGGAATGTAGACATTTCAATGGCAAGGGTAATGCAGTGTTACAGCTGTTCCCATCACCCCCTGTCTGTGAACACTACACAGCATTTATTAAACCACCTGCAGTGAGTGCCAGGAAAAGCATGGTCAAGTCGATCTTCAGTTGAGGGAGAAGGTGATTGGGAAGGAGATGTGAAGAAGGTAATGGCTTGATTGAGACTTCAAATATTCAGAGTTTGTTTGTTTGTCTGTTTATTTATAAGCAAGAAAAGGTTTCTAAGCAGAAGTTTTTACAAGGGCAAGACCTGAAAGTGATCAGCAACATGAAGGTTCCAGGGAGCTACAAGCAGATGGAATGAATATGGAAGGAGCCCGTGGAACAGAAAGGGTTGAGGCTGGCTCCTTGGGCAGATGCCAACCAGTGGGAGGTGAGGCCGTTTCCTGGTTCTTTTCACATCATACCCCATCAGCTCATAAAATCAGTCATAATAAATGCTTCAAAAGATGGCTATGTGCAAGGGCCAGAGAGAAGGGAGAACTGGTAGTCCCATAGTAGACAATCAAGCCTCAGACAATCTCAAAAAATCTGACTGTGACATCTGCTGCTTTTGTTATGACATTTATTCTATATCCCCAGCCCCTAAAAACTTCAACACAACTATCTCCCTAGAGTGAAAGGGAGAAGTGTTCAGCTCTATGAAAATTCCCTCAATCATTTCTAATGTCAATTTGAATACAGTGACTTTTATACGATTTACCCAATTTTGCTTTCCCCTTTAAATCTGTTTTATATTTGATTCTCATAAGCTGCTAGTGTCTGCACATATTAGGTCCTTCCTAACTGCCTACTTCTTTCACAACAGTTGAACAAGGAAGATGCAGCAAATATCAATTTTCCTGTTTTTACAGATACAACATGAGAAAGCAGAGACAAAGGCTAGTTAAGGAGTACTAGCTCGTTATTGAGCACTTGTATACGACAGACAATATTCTCAGAAGCTATGTAGATTAACTCCTCAAATCTTCGTAACAATTTTGTAAGGTGGGTAGTATTATTTTATACCTATTTTAAACGTGAGGAAACTGAGTCACAGTAAGCTTCAGTGATTCTTCCAAGACCATACAGCCAGGTAGCGACAGATTAGGCATCCACACATTGGCAGCCTGCTCCTGGGTCTAAACTCTTACTTATGATTCCCTCTTAAGCAAGTGAAATGTCCATGAGGAGAGAGTTAGGTAGTGGCAAGATGGGGAAACGCAAGGTTAACATATAGATTAGATCTGGGACAAAATAATTTATGAGAATCATCAAAAACATTGTGAACAAAGGGAGAACTGGAATTAACATTTGTTAAGTACCTTCCATGAACCGAGCCCTGTGTGGGATGCTTTAGAGAAGGTACCACATTGAATGCTGTCAGCGACCTAAGTCAATGTGAGGAGGTGAGGTCACTGACCAAGGCCATGTGCTGAGAGTGGTAGCTTAGGATCTGCCTCAGGTGTCCTCACCCCACGCCAGGCCCCACTCCCACCACTGCCTTCTACCTGAACACGACATGTGAGGTTCAGGGAGAGGCCAATTTTTCTGCAGAGTCCCTATCAGATTTCAGGTAAATAAGGGAAAGAAGAATGAAAGAAGGCAGATTCACTCTGAAATAATTTTAGTTTCTAATGGATGGGATCCAACCAGATGCCAAGCCCCAGCTCCGTATTTCTTTATTTTTGTGAGGTCCCTGTCCGCTTCAAGCTCGACTTGCTTCAGAAGAAATGCCATACATGGAAGAAAGTTTTGAGGAGTGCAGGGGAATGACCATTTGGTTACATATGCCTGGGGAGCAAAGTATAGTAACCACGGAAAGACGTGGAGCTCTGTGCCTTGGGTGAGCTAACTTCACCTGTCTTACTCTCACTGTGACCATCCTGGTGAGCTAAAGAAGGTAGAAGCTGTTTATGTAGCTAATTTTTATAGAGCTCAGAAATACTTAAATGTCTGTTTACTTGTGTCACTTAAACGTGACCCACTTCTGTACAAAGCCAGTGGGAACAACTTGATCCCTACCCTCTTTGACCCCATTATTCAAAACAGACATGAACAGTAGGGTATTGGCAACAAACAGAATCAGCGCCCAGCAGTCTCTGATCTTAGGCCTATCACCTACATGTGCCCAGCAGTTTCCTCTCTGTATGTGGGAAGTAAATGAAATCAACCTTGGAGTGCTTTGAGAAATCGAGAATTCTAGGTCAATAAGAGTCAAATTTTTAAGAGCACTAGGAAATCAGACTTATTTGCATCTCAGCATTCCATTTTCAAATCGCTCATAACCCCAAAGTCTCTGATTCCTCATCTGTAATGTGGATGTGATAACAGTGTCTACATAGGGATGCTGTCAAGTTCAAATGTATAAAAAAATAGACTAAGCAAATGCATTTTAAAAAAAAAGCCTGAGCCCAATTCCATATTAGAGTTAAGGGATCAGTAATATTCACTTTTTTTGAATAAATAATTCACCCTCATTCTCTGTATCAGCAAAGAACTTTTATTTAAGCAGGAAGCACTAAGGAAAATTTGCAAGCCAGATTATTAGAATACATTAAACAGAACACTTGGCATTAATAAAACAAACATTAACACACAAAAACTTGAAAACAAATCAAAACACTTTTATTGGCATTTGAAATTGTCATTATTTTAAGAAAACAAAAATCCCCAAATTGGATGGTTCTCCAAAGGAAATCTATAACTGAGCATAATGGGCAGTGTTTTTGATGTGTAACTGAAGAATGCTGCACAGGGGCAGGCAGTGAAGCAGTGGTTGTCAAGAGCTGAAAGAGGGGCTTCCCTGGTGGCGCAGTGGTTGAGAGTCCGCCTGCCAATGCAAGGGACATGGGTTCGTGCCCCGGTCCGGTAAGATCCCACATGCCGTGGAGCGGCTGGGCCCGTGAGCCATAGGCCGCTGAGCCTGTGCGTCCGGAGCCTGTTCTCCGCAATGGGAGACGCCACAACAGTGAGAGGCCGGCGTACAGGAAAAAAAAAAAAAGAGCTGAAAGAACTGAAGTGCACAGGATGTAGAAGAAAGTGCATGAGCTGGTTGAAAGCCTCTGATTTGGGTTTGGTTTACCAGCCAGCCCTGAACTTGTACCAGTACCTTCTGTTTTCAAGTCAAAAGGCATTCACTAGAAATCTGTTGTGTGTGCCCCAAAAATATCCCCCCAAGAGTTCATATGAAATTTGCACACAACTAATCTAACCATAAGGGATTCTGTGATAAATCTTTTGATAGAGACACAGCTAGATACGCTTGGAGCACAACGTAGAGAGTGGGGTTGGGTTCTGACAAGGACAGAGAAGAACAACAGACAAGTCTGTGGCCTCCAGGGGCTTACAGTCTGGTTGAAGAGAGAAGACACAGAGTTAGAAAAGTTTCGATAACTTAAAGGCAGGTTATAACTCAAAAGGTCCAAACACAGAGAATCCATATTTCCAGGACTTGGGGAAATATTTTTTAGTTAGCAAACATTTATTGTTATGTCTTGCTATTATAGACCTACTATTAGAAATAAAAGTCAGATCAGGACACAGCTCACCTATATAGAGAGGCGGTTGGTCTCTGCAAAAAAGGGACTACTGTGTGCTGGCTACAGGCATGGGCGCTGGGTTGTGGCTATCTGCGTGCAAACCTGATGCTCCTACTTGCTAATTCTGTGATTTTGAACCAGTCACATAACTTCTCTGGGCCTAATTTTCATCTTCAGTAAAATAAGCATAGTCATGGAACCTGCTTTATAAAATTGTTATGAGGATTAAATGAGGCAATGTATTCATAGCTTTTAGTAGTACCTAGTGTATAGCAAGTGTTCAATAAATGTATGAATAATATTATGATTACAACACAATTAAAACCATTAGAATGCTCATTTGTTTTTCTTTTATACACAGACACACACACACAAAAAAAACATTAATAATTTTTATACTATTGTAGAACAAATGGAACTGTAGCTGCTGAGCACACTGCCTCAGCTGGCCCTCTACTTAATCTGACAGTCTCCGATTGCTCCTTTAGGAGTCTTCCAAGACCCTTTCCAAGCCATGTTGAGTGGCTCTTCCGTGTATCCCTATGGCCCCATATACTTAGTCTTGCCACAGCAATGTGGTTTTTTGGAATGTTATGGAATATGATTTTCTGTTCATTTGTCTGTCTCCCTCACTCTTGCATCAGGAGCGGTAATTCCTTGAAGGAAAGAACTGCTTGTTTTCCATTACACCTCCAGGACCTAACATGGTGCCTGACATAATATTGAATATATATGTTAAATGGAAGGGAAAGAAGAAATAAGAGAGGAAGGAAGGAAGGAAGGAAGGAATAAAAGAAGGAAGTGAGAGAAGGAGGGAGGGGAGGGAGGAAAAGAAGGAGGAGGGAGGGAGGGAGACACAGGAGGAGGAAAGGAAGAGGAAGAAGGCAGAACAAGTGGGAAGAGGTGCTCTGGTTCTGGCAATGTGACATCTGTCTGAGTCTGCACACCCTCTTCCCTCTCTGTCAGCTGTCCCTCTAGTCCTACAAAGTGAAGGGAATTTTGAGCAATGAGAATGTTTTACTTACCCCAAATCACCACTGGAGAAATCCATTGAATTACTGAGCACTTGTAATGGGTTGGCCCCATTTCAGAATATAGGGTTTTGCTGCCCCTGCCAAACAGGCTTATCCATGTGAAGCTTAGATAGTGCCTTTGCCCACACCTGTCTGGCTCAGGGAGTTTGTTGGGTTGTCAAGGGGAGAGCTGGGCATTGAGAAAGGCTGATGGGTTTTGACGAAAAAGAGAACCGGCACACAGGTCTCATTTATAATCCATTCCAGCTGCTCCTCTGCTGGGGGAAACTGGCATTCTGTTTTGTTGGCCCCTTTTCCGTCAAGACAGCTGTGAAACCCTACTCAGTGAAGTAATCGCAATAACAACCACCACTTTGCATGTTGATGCCTTTCTTCCAAGGAACTCAAAGTTCTTTGGAGACATAACCTCATTAATCCATCCTGCATGAAGTGGTGGCTGATGGGGAGGGTTAGGAACTCTTACTCATATTTCCAGGGCTGGGGGACTTAGGAGGGGAAAGTGAAAAAGGAAGAGAAAGAAATTTCAGAACTAGGAAAGATAAGGGATGGTATTTTCCCCCCCTGAACCCCACTCTGGCACAAAGATAACATTTCATAGGACAATACTCAGTTAAACGCCTGAGTTAAAAACACGCTCTGTAGGTTCACCATCCCCCCAAAGGAAGAGAATTCTAGGTGAGGAGTTAGGAAACCTGATTTCTAGCCCTGATATTGACACTAAATAGCTGTGTGACCATGAGCCAGCCTCACCCTCGGAGTAGTACTTTCATATTAGAGCATGTGACCTCGTGGTAATGTTGGAAGAGCACAGAGCCAAGAGACAGGAGACTGATGCCTGCCTTTACAGCAGCATAGTTTTAGGGTATTACTTCAGCTACCGAGGCTCACTTTTCTTATCTATGAAACAAAGAAATCAGACTGGATTATCTCTAAAGTTCTTTTCAATTCCAACAAAACCAGTGATTCTAGAACTGGTGGGCTGGGAAACATCAGATCTGATTGGAGGTTAGACCTTAGGAAAGTGAATAACTAACCATATCAGTTTTCTATTACTGCCACCCTGAAACTCAGTATCTCCTATAAAACAATAATTTATGATTTCTCACTATTTTGTACTTCCCTGGGCAGTTCTGTGGCTTCACATGAGTTCACTTATGTGAATGAATTCAGCCTGAGGTTGGCTGGATTC
Source organism: Phocoena sinus (assembly GCF_008692025.1). Lineage (NCBI taxonomy): Eukaryota > Metazoa > Chordata > Mammalia > Artiodactyla > Phocoenidae > Phocoena > Phocoena sinus. The sequence continues at coordinate 39,749,519 of NC_045779.1, forward strand.
AGCTGAGACATCTGTGTTATCTGGGCTTCCCTTGCCTTGTGGTCTTTTCACCCTCAAAGAGGCTACACCAGGCTACCTCACTCATGGAGGTAGTGCTTCAAGATGGCTAGGCTTGGTGCTTAAGTGCACATCACATCTCTTCCATATCAAGTTCAATACTATCCTGTGGCCCAAAGAAAGTCACATGGCCTAGAAGCAGTGTGGGAGGGACTATACAAGGACATTGTTACCAGGTGAATTGTGTCCCCACAGAGGATAAGTTGAAGCGCTAATCCCACATACCACAAAATGTGGCCTTATTTGGAAATAAAGTCTTTGCAGACTCAGTCAAGTTAAGATGAGGTCTACTAGAGTAGGGTTGACTTCTAAACCAATGTTATTGGTGTACTTATAAGAATAGGGAGAGTCACACAGACAGAGGGGAGATGGTCATGTGAAGACCGAGATAGAGATTGGAGCAGTGCTGCCACAAGCCAAGGAATGCCTGGGGCTACCAGAAGCTACAAGAGGAAAGGAAGGGTTTTCTCCTTGAGCTTTTGGAGTGAACGTGGCTCTGCCATGCCAGTCTTGATTTTAGACTCTGGCCTCAAGAACTGTGAGAGGATAAATTTTTGCTGTAAGCCACCCAGTTTGTGGTACAGTAGCCCTAGGAAATTAATATAGGCATGAACACCAGGAGACATGGTTCTTTGGGGTCCACTAGTGTAACAATCTAGCACACAATTTTTATGAGCATAATTATACAAATATTATGTGATTATTGTCCAAGATATGAGAAAATGTAGGTGTGGTAGATTGCAATAATTCTTTATCCTTCCCTTAATTCATGGCCTCTGCCATATGACTTGACCACCCCCACCCAAAAAAAAAGAGGTAGAGTGTATTTCACTTCCTCCTCACTTTGTTATGGTCATCTGGCTTGCTTTAGCCTATAGAAGAAGGAGGAAAGGCCATTATCACAGCTTCTTAAGAGGCTTTTATATTTCCACAAGCCACTCCCTGTTGTCAGTGCTCTTTGTGGCCAAGTTGCTCTGCCTAAGATGCTGTCTCCTGGGGCTCCCAGAGCTGTCCCTCTTTAGGTGAACCAGGACTGCCACTCCCATCATGCTCAAGGGTTCAGAGTCATGTGTTACTCTGGATTGAAACTGGAGACAATGCCCCCATCTCTATAGGGATCCAACCTATACATAGACTGGCCAAGGCCTCCTCTTCTGTTTTCTCCTTTCTCCCCCAAGGACGCAGGCATTCTTAACACTTCTCTCTAGTATCCATGCTCAGCCTGCATTCCAATGAAATTGGGATGCAGCTTTTCTACTCTGGTTACATAACTAAATGCTAATGTCTTTCTTACTGAGATGGGATCACACAACACCAATCACTCTTGCAACCTGCTGTTTTTACTCAACAGTATATCATTCATGTTCTTCCATTACTGTAAATACAGATTTGTCTTCACTTTTAATAGCTGCATATATTTCCAGGTGCATATTGATATCCATATGCATATCCATATTTTATTTAAACAATAAACAATTTAAACAAAACGTTTAAACAATTTAAACAAAACGTTATATTTGTTTCAATTTTTCTTATAAATAATGTTTCACTAAACATACTTTTCCATTAATCTTTGTCTACTTGTTCAGTTATTTTCACCAGATAAATTCATAGAGATAGAATTGCATATACAAAATGTTTTTTAAGGATTTTGGTATATTTTTCCAACTAAACTTCTGAAAACACTATATTAATTTATACCCACCAATGTGTAAGCGTGCTAATTTTTTAATTCCCATGTAACCACTGTGAGTCTTTACAACCTTTGCCAAGTAACAGAAGACAAAGTTTGCGTTTCATGGTGTATTCTTCAGTCCTCTTTTAAACAACTGGGCTGCTTAGAAATGCACTTATAAAATTGAATAAGACAGAGACAGCAAGAATAGAGGATACTGATGAAATCAGATATTAGCTCACAGAGAGAAACCAAAAGCAAGGAAGGAGCAGATGTGCAGTGTCGGGGCACTGTTGTTAATGGTAATGCTTCATGGGGTTTTTTTTTTGGCATGTAATTTAAAAAGGCTCAGATGTGAGTGAATTCAAATTCAACACAGTGTTACTGTAAGTTGACACACTCACAGAGTTTGAAAATGCAGAATAGAAATTCCAAATAAGAGCAGATCCGGGGAAAAGTAAAATAATATATCAGGGATAAGAATTATCCCCTAATTGTGATATTAAGTAGGAGGGAAATGCAGTACTCAAAAAATTGTACTGGAGAGTAGCCAAGTTAGATACGGGCTTGCAGAGTGGAGAGGAACAAGACCAGCCAAGGTTAATGATTTACACACAGAGCAATTTCTGCCACATCGGTCTAAAATAGGACTAGGTGCTGCAAATGTGGACAGATCCATTCAGTTTAACACATCCATGTTATCTACAGTAGGCGCTGGTTCTAAGAAAGGGAAAGGATTACTCTAACAGGGATGTCAACATGGATTAAAAGAATATATTTCATCCGCCACGTTCATTCGGTGCTAGTAGGATTAAGTTGTTTCAATAGATATAGATATAGATATAGATGATACAGATATAGATATATAGTTCATTTCACAGGTCTTCAACATGGGTATTCCATTTGACTCACAATCTTACCTCTGGGAATTCATCCTAATTAAATAATTTAGCATATACCCAAATATTTAGCTACAGCATGTACACTGAACTACTGCTAATAAATTAATGATGATAAAACATATACTGAGACCATTTAAAATATTACAGAAATATTTTACTCATGTGAATCAATGATCATAAAATATTACATTTAAAAAAAGAATCTGAAAAAGAATAGATACATGTATATGTATAACTGAATCAATTTGCTGTACACCTGAAACTAACACAACATTGTTAATCAACTATACTCCAGTATAAAATAAAAAAGTTAAAAAAAAAAAGATTATAGAGTACGATTCAGTGTTTGTATGTGTGGTTGAGTGTCAGCAGTCTATGGACCTTCCATTAAGAACAGCTATCACTAATGCCTGAGTTTTACTAGCTCTTTGATTCTCTTTTCATGCTTAGTTAAAGGAGTCCTACTACAAGGTTGGTCGGAATCCTAGATTTTAGGCGCTTACTTTTGCTAGCTCAGTGTTTTCTTCTCCAGAGTGCACTAAGCTGGGGTACTGAGAGTGGCGTGGATGGGGATTGAAACTATAGCTACACCCTGAATCCAGAATCGTGACACTTCTCCTTCAGTCCTTGTTTCTATGTTTGGCCCAATGATCTTGACACTTAGGATGAATTCTTTCTCAGGAATCCCATAGATCCTCTTTGATAATTTGGCTTCTATTGGGGGAACAGCATCCAGACACACACATAGTTTGCCAAACATAAGTACCTATGTACATAGTACCTATGTACCTATGTACATAGTACATAAGTACCTATGTACATAGTACATATGTACATATGTTTGTACATAAGTACCTATGTACCTATTTTGGACCTGTTTTAATTCCATTCTCATAAGGCTTCCCAGTCTCCATGTGATTCATGTAGAAGCAAATATACATTCGGGAAGAGAAGGAGGTGGGCAGGGGTGACAGTAGCATATGCCAAACATATCTGAATCTCAGCTCTGGCTTACTCAGGATATCTTATCACATGTGTTCATGTGTATGACTGTGAAATATATTAGTATGAAGACCTGAAGGATATACACCAAAAACATCAACAGTCCAGTAGTGGCGATATGGCTAATTTGTTATTATTGCCTTCTTTTATCTTATCTATGTATTCTAATCTACAGCGATCATGTATTTCTTGTGAACCATTAAACAACAGAAGTAAATCTTAGAAGGTACTCTCAAAAAAAAAAAAAAAGGAATACCATTTTGAACAACCACTCAGAGGTGTCTATTAATTCACCTTCAATCATTCTATAGTGATAACTCTCAGGGGGGTTCTTGATTCCAGGGCCATCAACTCAAGTGATTCTGCATCATAGAGTAATTTTTAGTATTTTTTTAATCAAGTTCATTGTTTCCCAGTAATCCTAAAATGGCCTGTTTGTTTGGGATTGATAATTTTGATGAATAATGTGGAGAGAATAGGTGAGTTATCCAGGATTGAAAATATGAGAGAAAGCTTTCCAGAGAAGATTCATGAAGCATTTGGGAAAGCAATAAGGTATCATTGTAGGATTATAAGAGGGGGCTTTATGAGCTAGAAGGTTTGTAACATGATGAAAGTGACCAATTTACTGTCAAGACACTGGCTTAAATTCTGGGAGATGGAATGTAGTACAATTGGGTGCAGAGAACAAATATGGACTCCAGTTGAGTTTCGGAGGTGAAGTAAAAGAGATAAGGGCAGATTCCAAATTTACTGTAGAAAGAGGAGGAGAAACTTGGCAGCAACCATGGTTTGACTGCTTCAGTTTCTATTCCATTTTTCCCCAACACTAAGGCCCCTCCCACTTTATGCGGTGCCCAGTGGGCTGCCCCACCCTCTGGACCCACCCAGCCTTGATCTCAGGAGAGACCTCTGTGTTCACAGAGGCATCCAGCCACTCTTTGGTCCAATCTCAATCCCACCAACCTCCTCAGAGATGGGGCATGCCAAAGTTCTTTTGCAAGTATGTAGTGAAAGTTTGAGTCACAGTCTTGCTTAAGAGGATATATTCTATGCATTTTCAGACATATGACTAACTGGGCCAGAGGTTTAGAAAATATAGCTGGGAATAGCACAGTGTTCAGCAGGAGAGCTGTTCTTTGCTTTTTGTATTGTTGGGGGTGCGGGGGGGGAGGACTGGCCTGAAACATGGAACACCAGAAAGAGACAGATAGAGAATCAAAGTCCCTGAATGGCACTGAATTCTGTGTTGCTGTTTTTCCTGGTCTGGTTTCAGAAATCCTCTGACAGTTGGACCATTTGCTATTTAGTCATTCTACTGTACTCATTTTCCTGACAATTGCCTAATTTCACACTCAAACTAATAAAAAAAGACCAAAGAAGACTACAGCATCAAGTATATGTTTAATTTGATGGGATTTAAAAAAAAACATTTCCAAAATAACACATAAGTAGTAAGTGTAGAAAGTATACAGGGTTGGAAGACATTTAAGTATGTTCAGGTTTTAGCCAAAACAGTTTGCAACAACTAGATTAAGAAAAAGAAGAAGAAACCTAATTGGAGACTTTCACATTAGGTTCTGAAGCACATTTTTTGGTCCCCTTGTGCCTTGTTTCCAAGATGGTAGCACCTGGAAAAACATGCAGCTTGATTTTCGTAATAGATATGAGCTCAGATAGTAAGGGCTGCATTACACCAGTTCCTTTGAAATGAGTGGAGGTTATTGCTGGAGTCCAAGTGGCTGAACTGCGTGCTTGGAAATAGGAGTATATTCATCTGTTTGTGAAAATCACCAGGCATAGACCGTTTCCACCCAACACACCGTAGAAACTCGCAAGCCTCTTGTTACCAGCAAGACCTGAAGCCAAAATTCAGCAAGAGCAACGCCAGATGATTGCTGCTGTTTTCCTGAAGCCTTGATTTTTAATGCTGGACCCTGTGTAACTATGTGTTCTTTCCTAAGTGAGAACCTTCTGCCAGACCGACGACAGTGTCCTCTGTGAGGCAGTGGCAATTTCCACCAAATCCCAGCCCCCAAAGAAGTGTCCAGTGTGTGTTAGCTTTTCATCATGACTTGATTAATTACCCCAGGAAACTTCATTTCGTTCTACATGCTAAACTGAGAGTAATTAGAGCAGCCTTTGACCCTTTCTTCTCTACCCCTCTTAGTTTACAATGAGCTGTGAAATGTGATAAGTTAATTCTCAAATATATATTTTTATGCCAAGAACAAGTATCTCCTATTTGACTTGCTGTTCCCCCACAGGAATTTGGTATTGTTTGTCTAAGAATTTGACATCCAGCGTTTTTGTCAGATAAAATTGAGAAGAAATGTCCTCCAGATGACACAACTGCCCCATATATAGAGGGTTCAAAACTTGCCCCTTATCTTTATATCTGCAGTAATAATAACTGGACCCTTTTTGCTCCTTGTGGAAGGTACAGTTTTCATCCCTAGTTTGAGTAAAAGTGCCACGGGGTTACAGATATAGGCAGGGTCCATTATAATAAAGAGTACAACACCTAAAGGATCCCACTTGGAAGTCAGATACTAAATTTTTCAAGTGTTTTGAAACATAACCTTTAATACATTTTGGGGTGCATTGTGGGCTAACTGAAAGCTAACTTGCATTAACCCAAAAGTATGAGTTTTCAGACTTTTATTAATATGCTCTTTAGCTATAGATTATACAGGGAGTTTTATGTGTACTGTAGAAAACCTGGGAAATAAAGAAAAGGTTAAAGAAGAGAATTAAAATTATTTTAATTCTACAGCAATAACCACTTCTCAAATTCCAGATTATTTCATTTCAACCTACCTTTTATACAATGATATAAATATATGTCACCAAAAAACTAAATCCTGTGCTATAAACAGTTTTAAATTTTGTTCACTTAATTTTTTATTTGGAGCCTTTTCCCCTGTCACTAAACTGTGTCAAAGAACATGGTTTCCCATGGCAGCAAAGACTTCATAGCACAGGAACTCTTTGGCATCTGGGTTGCCTGCATTCTCACTGAAATGCAGTGACCAAACAACATCACGTAGTTGCCAGGACCCTTCAGCTACAAGAGATACAAACACAAATAAGTGCAATTCATTGGCTTCCATAAGAAACAGCTCCCTTGAGGCACCCCTGTCTTCAGGGCTTCAGCTATTGCCTTCAGGTCTTGATCTCTGTCTCTCTGTCTCTGTCTCTCTCTCTCTCTTTCTTTCTCTCCTCTTTCTCCCCCACTCCCTTCCTCCAACCTTTTTTTCTCTCCCCCTTCTCCCTCCCTCCCCCAGCTCAGCTCTACTTACCTCTGCTTGGCTTCCTACTCAAGCAAGCAAGCAGGCTCTCTCTATGTGGAAAGCAATACACCACTAACATCTCCAAGCTTATACCCACTCACCGATTGGGTGAGATCAGAGAGAAAGAGAAAGTACCTTTCTCAGAGGTTCACAGAGGTCTCTGATTGACCTTACAGGGATCGCATGCTCATCTCCAAGCACAGAGTGCCCTGACTGGCCAAGTCTAGACCACACCAGGGTCACACACAGAGGTCAACTCCTTGGGATGGGGTCCCAGGCAGGGAGGTTGCAAGAAGAGCCTAGATCCTCTCTCCACTGCCTTTCTTTCCTTTCCTTAAAATTTGTCCTCACTAAGCCTCAACACCTGTTCAGTAGTGTGATTCAAGTCTTGCCTCTTATTCTTAAGATAAATGTACTCAGTACATTTAGGAACAGTGCAATAAAACCAGCACAGTTATCTTCCCTGAACTCAGAAGAAAAAGTAATTCCAGAGTCATTTCATGAGAAAAGCAGTTATTTTTGCCTTGTCTAGCCTTGGGTCTGTCACTAAGATTATCAGCCAATCAGGTAGATATCAAGTGAATGTAGCTTGATTCTAGGATATTGAATGGAAGCTAATGATACAATAACTTTGAAGGAGAATCAAGACCTAGAATTACAGGTGCACTTTATTTAGTGCTACCACGATCACTACTAACCCACTATAGTGCAATTCTTCTCAGAAAAAGAAGTTAATACACAGTTTCCCATGACTTCTCAGCCAGGATGAGAGAGGGCACGTCTTAAACTCTCAGCTGTGGCAAGTGTACCTGATACAGTGCTGTTCCCAGTCTTAATAGCGCTGAGAAATCTCTTTCTTATTCCTCTAAGGGTAGCACTTTTTGCTATATTTGACCAAGAAGGGCTGACAAAAGGCATACCTAGAATGGTTTCGGAGATGCTGTTTGATATCTTATTGCAAGTTAAAAAATGCAAATCTTACAGCAGGTTGAGGTACCTTCAAGGAAATGGTTATGGATGCGGGGACTCAAGCTCAGTAGTGTTTGAGGGAAGTCCTTCAACCTCAAAAAAATCATCTCATAGTTCAGCCTGGGATGATTGGTCAATAATGGTAAGAAGGCCAGCTGGAGGACAGCACTGTTGGTGACAAGTCGTGGCTTCAGGTGTTTTGAAGAAAACAGAAGAGGAATTACCAACATATCATGCCAGGAACACCTCCTTACAAACTGACCCTGCTATGCTAACCCCAGAGAGCTCCAATCTATTTAGCACTCCCTTTTCTAGCAGTGAATGCTCTGAATTAGACTCTATACATCGAGGTGGCTGAGAAGCCAATAATTAAGCAGCAAGGATAAAAGAACCCACAAGAAATTGGTTCCTCTCCGGATCAATCTGCTGAAGTGTTCTGGGCCACTCGTAGGTGGTCTGCTAGGGCCACTCAAACGGAATACATTTATGGTCACCTGGATGTGTGGCAGTAACCTTGACTGTGTCAACATTTGGGGAAGTCCAGGATGTGCGGCTATCATGGCACTTACTGCCCACTACTGAAATGATCTGTCTCCTTCTCTGTCTACCTCGCTGGACTGTGAATCATTCAAGGGCTGGAGTGGAGTCTTATCAATCTTTGGATCCTATGATCTAGAGGAACGCCCCATAGGTAGTAAGCATTTAATAAATATTGGGTTGGCCAAAAAGTTCATTTGGGTTTTTCATAAGATGTTACAGAATTCCCGAATGAACTTTTTGGCCAGCCCAATATTTGTTAAGTGACTGAATAAATGCCGAAGATGGAAATCTGAGAGTCATCTTCTTCCTCGTCCTCCACACTGAACCACGACCACATTCTCTCAAAGGAAAAATAGCTTTCTAACCAGCTCACTTTCCTCCTTCCCCACCGTCACTGCCTCATCTGAGTTACCAACATTTGTTTCAGACTCTGCTACTGCCTCGTAAAAGCTTCCCTGCTTCCCCTAATCCAAAGCACATGTTTCTTTTTCATAAAAACCATAGAGAGTTTTCAAAACTAGTAAAATACCTGTAGTGACTTTTCATTCCACTGAGAGAAAAGTCCAGAAACCAACTGCCTACCTCTACAGGTGTGTTTCACTCCTCTCTCTAACTTCCTCTCTCTGCTGAGTTACGTTGGGCTTCTTTCCATTTCTGTAGCTCATTAAGATCTACTCTGTTGATGGGCACTTAGGTTGTTTCCATCTCCGGGCTATTGTAAATAGAGCTGCAATGAACATTTTGGTACATGACTCTTTTTGGATTATGGTTTTCTCAGAGTATATGCCCAGTAGTGGGATTGCTGGGTCATATGGTAGTTCTATTTGTAGTTTTTTAAGGAACCACCATACTGTTCTCCATAATGGCTGTATCAATTTACATTCCCACCAACAGTGCAAGAGTGTTCTCTTTTCTCCACACCCTCTCCAGTATTTATTGTTTCTAGATTTTTTTGATGATGGCCGTTCTGACCGGTGTGAGAGGATATCTCATTGTAGTTTTGATTTGCATTTCTCTAATGATTAATGATGTTGAGCATTCTTTCATGTCTTTGTTGGCAATCTGTATATCTTCTTTGGAGAAATGTCTATTTAGGTCTTCTGCCCATTTTTGGATTGGGTTGTTTATCAACAGATGAATGGATAAAGAAGATGTGGCACATATATACAATGGCATATTAGTCATAAAAAGAAATAAAATTGAGTCATTTGTAGTGAGGTGGATGGACCTAGAGTCTGTCATACAGAATGAAGTAAGTCAGAAAGAGAAAAACAAATACCGTATGCTAACACATATATATGGAAAATAAGGGGAAAAAAAGGTCATGAAGAACATAGGGGTAAGATGGGAATAAAGACACAGACCTACTAGAGAATGGACTTGAGGATATGGGGAGGGGGAAGGGTAAGCTGTGACAAAGTGAGAAAGTGGCATGGACATATATACACGACCAAACGTAAAATAGATAGCTAGTGGGAAGCAGCCGCATAGCACAGGGGGATCAGCTCGGTGCTTTTTGACAACCTAGAGGGGTGGGATAGGAAGGGTGGAAGGGAGGGAGATGTAAGAGGGAAGAGATATGGGAACATATGTATATGTATAACTGATTCACTTTGTTATAAAGCAGAAACTGACACACCATTGTAGAGCAATTATACTCCAATAAAGATATTAAAAAAAAGAAATCTACTCTGCCTCCAGTTTTTGCAAAGGCTGTTCTCTCTGTGATGCCCTTTCTCAGCCACCCCTCTTGGCCACTCAACTCTAGCTCATTCTTCAGGTCTCAGCCTAAATGTCACTCCCCCAGAGAAGCCGCCCTCACCATCCCAAGTTTAGGTAGGCTGACCTGTTAGTGTCTCTCCTGGTATCTGTCCTTTACCTTCACAGTAGCTTATCAAAAGTTGTAATTACATAGTGTGTTAATTTATTGAATATGCATCTCCCTTACTAAACTGTAGGCTTTTCCTGGTATCCACTTAGCTCCTTACATCAGACATCACACTCACCATCTCGCACCTTCTTGGCCTCAGCTCACAGCTCTGGCAAAGAGTTCCACAAGTTTCACTCTGCTCTCCACTGACAGTGTACACATCAAGCCTGCACCAACCACCTGTCTTCCTGCCTGGGGGCTCCCCTCAATTCCTGGGATGGGATACCTGCAGGTACCTGCTTGACACTCACAAACGTGCAACCCAGAAGCGTGCAAGTGCTCATGCTTTGTGGGGTAACTCCCAACCGAAGCAGTCCAGGAGCCCATGGAAAGATGCTTCTCCTTCTGATGCCTCTGTACACTCTTCACAAGGTACCAACATACAACACCAGCCACTTGCACTGGTGGCCAGCTCTATGATGTGTCCCTATATTGCCTTTCCCCCTTCCCAGTTTCACTCTCCTTGGTCCCTCACTCTGCCCTTTAAAGTCATTTCCCAAATAAACCATCTGCATTTAAGCCTTAGTCTCAGGCTGTTTTGAGGGAAACCCAGGGTGAGACAATCTCTGCACACCAACTGCCTAGCACAGTACCTGGCTAGATTGGGTATACAACAAGTATTTTTAAGTCAACAAATAAGCCAAGTATAAATAAATTAAAATTATTTTAAAAATAATAAGAGGTTGGAGGAAAAGCAGGAAATAAAGAGGCCACTAATACAGTTTAGTACAAGAAAGTTCAGCATTGCTTACACTTACCAACTCAGCAGACACCCTCACTACCCCATGCTGGTGCACTCAGAAATGTGCTTTCTTTGTAAGCAGGTGCATTTCTACCAAGACCTGCCTGTTTAATCCTCCTTCCCCAGTTTGAGAGAGCTTGGGATAGAGGAACAAGAATAAGGCTGGGCATGACAGCTAACTGGGCCTGAATCTCTACATTGCCACTACTTTCTACCAGTAGGAGCTTCCCATGTCCTTCAAGGTCCAGTTTACCTGTCTGTACAATGGGAACATGAACGATGCCTTGTAGAATTGTTATAAAGATGAAAAAAAATACGTCCTCAAAAATATTGATTTCCTTTTCCCAAACTCTCTACCCTCTTTTGCCCCCTTCTCCAGTGATACATACACATTGCATTTGGAACTTATTTCTGAACTTGTGGCCCAGGGCTCTGAGCTGAAATCTTCGTGAAATAATCTTCTGACAAAATTTGTTTGCCTTCAGTTTCTGCACTTACAATACACCAGCCGGCTGTCTCATCACTTGAAGGAAAATATTCCTCAGGTAAAGGCCTTTATGATTATACAAAAAGACTTTCAAAGGCATCAAGGTCCTAGGGGTTTTCCCCTAGGGACAGCACAGTGTGTCACGGCCTCTGATGAGAGGTGCGTGTGTGGACACGGGTGTCCTGCGAGCCTGCAGCTCTCCACACTTCTCTAGCCATTAGTGCCTTTTGTCTGCTTGTGCTCCTCTCAAAGGTCAGACCCTTGTGAAAAATACTTGTTCTATTAATCATCTTGGAAGACTGCTCCAGACACATTTTCAGAAGGGATGCAGAAAGTTTTGTCTGCACTGTGCACCCTGGGAAAAGAGTTTCCCTTTGAAAAGCAATTTTGCCCTCAGCCAAGTCTTATTTTTCCTTACTATTTTTTTTAAAGCAATGAAATTATGGCGTGTCCTGAAGGTGTCGGGAGGCATGGCCACCCCTTTGGCACAAGCATGTTTGTGCACTCAGGAGATGTGTGCCCGGTTAGTGGATTTCACATGACTGCTGGTGTTGGCGAATGACCTACAGCCAGCTGCTGTTCAGTCTTTTGGGGGAACAGTGGAAGGTTTAACCATTATTTGACACAGACTTGTTTAGTCAGAGACAGAGGGGTATTAGGACAGGTACATGCCCAGAGCTAATGAAAGATAACCCAGTGATGAGATTGGCTCACAGCGTGAGTAATCATTTTTATACTCACAATTAGATCGTGGAATTAAACAGAATGGGACTGATTCCCCCACTGTATTGCATAGGAGGGTTCAGGATATGTGATGCTCTTTTCCCATTATCTGGACGTTACAGCTCTAGATCTTCAAACAGGGGGGAGGCACTTTCACCGATCATTTGAATGAAAGCCAATTTTACCTGCCTCTCTTGCTATTCAGTAAGCAATCACTTTATGTGTGCAGTGGAGAAGTGAGTACAAAGATAGAATTTCCAGGGCTTGCTACTGTCTCATGTAGAATTTCCAGCTTTTGCCTTTCTCACTTGTGTCTTCCTAGTCGTCACATGATCTAATATTCTATTCCTCATCGCCAACTCTTGATAGCAATGAGAAAGAAGCCCTGACAAATGTGTCATTCATTCATTAAGATTCCCATCTTGTAAGGGTCAAGGTTTTCTTGGGGTTTTTTTTTCACCAACATCTTATTTTATTTTATTTATTTTTATTTTACATCTTTATTGGAGTATAATTGCTTTACAATGGTGTGTTAGTTTCTGCTTTATAACAAAGTGAATCAGCTATATATATATACATATGTTCCCATATCTCTTCTCTCTTGTGTCTCCCTCCCTCCCACGCTCCCTATCCCACCCCCCTAGGTGGTCACAAACCACCAAGCTGATCTCCCTGTGCTATGCGGCTGTTCCCACTAGATATCTATTTTACGTCTGGTAGTGTATATATGTCCATGCCACTCTCTCACTTTGTCACAGCTTACCCTTCCCCCTCCCCGTATCCTCAAGTCCATTCTCTAGTAGGTCTGTGTCTTTATTCCTGTCTTACCCCTAGGTTCTTCATGACATTTTTTTTTCTTAAATTCCATATATATGTGTTAGCATACAGTATTTGTCTTTCTCTTTCTGACTTACTTCACTCTGTATGACAGACTCTAGGTCCATCCACCTCATTACAAATAGCTCAATTTTGTTTCTTTTTATGGCTGAGTAAAGGTTTTTGTTCTGGGTTTTTTTCCCCTAAAATCATGGTAATATCAGTTATATTTCAGATATAGTTTAAAAACTCTGTGTCCTGAATGAAAGGAGGATTGATTTTTATAGTAATTCTCAATTGAGATGAGAAATAAGTGATTAGCAATGTCTCACTGAGAGAGACCTCCTCCCAAGCACCCTGTCAAAGGAGGTAGACAGCCATATTCAGTGAAAATATTTAACTCCCTGGACTGTTTCCCAGTGGGATCAGACCAGACAAGAAGAATGAAGCAGGCTGCTTAGGAGACAGTCTGGGGATTTTGTGAATGGCAACTGCGATAGATAGATACTCCTCCCGCCTCAGATTCCTGTTCCTGTGCATACAGAGGACTTACAACTGAGTCATATTTTTCAGGAATGAATGTGGGTGCCATAGTCAGTGACCTGTGGTCTATAAACTCATAAATAGCTTGTTCCAAAAGTACCCTAGGCACAGCTGAGCCCAGATGGTCCCTTGAATGGCTTAACTCCAATCCCATTTCACTATGCCTCTTTTCATTGTCCACACCCGCTTCTACTACCAGTGCCTTACATAATTCCCACAATCATCTAAAAGAGTTCTCAATGAAGAACCATCTTTGAACAAGAGCAGGAAGAACTGGGAAGTGGTAACCAACTGAGGTATTCCAAAAATAGGCCTAACACATGTCCCAGACCTAACCACATACGGTAATTTGGTAAGTCAGCAACTAACCCTCATGCAACAGACAGCCAGCATCTGCTAAGGGCCAGGCACTGTATTAGGTTCCAGCCAAGAGAAACATGGAAGGGAACAAGTCTGCACCCTACCCAGCAGGAGATCTCAGGGACAGAAAATGTCAACAATCTTTCTCACCAAAATGACACTCGAGCAACTATCTCAAGTGAGAACTGGAGAAGGTGCCACACAAGAGCTAGTCTTTCAGAGGAAGAGGAGTTGGTCTGTTAGAAAAGAGAGAGCATAGCTATCCCAAGAAGAACATCTCTATGGTGAAAACCATGGAAATGTGAAAGTTCATGGCATGTACATAGGACTGTATAGTTTGGTGGGCTGGAGAGTGAGTCATGGGTGGGCCAGGGCACAAAATATATTTGTTAAGCAGCTGCAAAAACCTGGTAATTTCTGAACTAGATACATCAGGGGAAATTTATTATAAGGAGGTATGGAAATTTCACTGAACTCAAGGGCAAGAGGTACAAGTAGTCTTAGGAATAGAAATACTATTAGGAATGAAGGCTGGAGTTACCCTCTCTACCTCTTTCTTTCTCACCTGGGCCATGAGCTCCCTTATTTCTGCGCATAGACAGCTCTGAATTGATCATTCCTCTATTCAACAGGAATGGATGTTCTCATCCTCTGTGCTCAGTGTACTCTCATATGGTAGGATATAGACCAGGGCTGGCTTCGTGGGCACAGACAAGGTGCAATCAAATGACCCCACATTTGGTTTAATGCATGGCTGCGGCTATCTTGCAATTCTGGATATTTTTACTGAACTTATGTTTTGGAAGTGAAGTCCAATGGAGCATGGATATGAGCAGACGAGACGCCCACAGTACTTCACCTTTTCATTCACATAGAGCGTTTGGGATGCCCCATGGGCACAAAATTTCAGTGACCCGCAATACATGGGCATTCAGGGAGACTCAAAGCAAGTACAAGGAAAGTATGTACTGCTGCTACTGAGGAAAGCGGAGATGAGGCATGTCAGCGGGGATGCTGACATTCTAAAGGCCATGCTCTTTGTTTCTTCTTTGAACCAGAACACGGACCAAGGAACCCTTTCACATCCTTTCTTATTCATGTTCCTTCCCTGTGTCAGCCAACCACTTCATGTTGAAATGATGCCATAAAAGGAAAGGGAAAGATAGGCCAACGTAGAGTTCCTTTTCCTTTCAGTCCTTCCTTACTCATTGGTAAGCTGAAGGTAGAGAGCGTCGGTAGAACACATCACGAAGTAGAACAAAACTGTTGAGTTAGGGCTTCCCTGGTGGCGCAGTGGTTGAGAGTCCGCCTGCCCATGCAGGGGACACGGGTTCGTGCCCCAGTCCAGGAGGATCCCACATGCCGTGGAACTGCTGGGTCGGTGAGCCATGGCCGCTGAGCTTGCGCGTCCAGAGCCTGTGCTCCGCAACGGGAGAGGCCGCGACAGTGAGAGGCCCACATACCGCAAAAAACAAACAAACAAACAAAACCTGTTGAGTTAGTTTTGTGCAGCATTTCCACTGTTCTGGTAAAAATGCCATAGATATGCCTGTATAAGCTATGAAATATGAATTGTGTAATTTTCGTGATTTTGCATATGAGTTAAATGCTCTTATAATTGCATTTAAAACTAGCATTGTATTATGGTTTTTCTCAGGGTATATGCCCAGTAGTGGGATTGCTGGATCATATGGTAGTTCTATTTTTAGTTTTCTAAGGAACTTCCATACTGTTTTCCATAGTGGTTGTATCAATTTACATTCCCACCAACAGTACAAGAGGGTTCCCTTTCCACCATACCCTTTCCAGCATTTATTGTTTCTAGCTTTTTTGATAATGGCCATTCTGACCGGCGTGAGGTGATACCTCATTGCAGTTTTGATTTGCATTTCTCTACTAATTAGTGATGTTGAGCGTCTTTCCATGTGCCTCTTGGCCATCTGTATGTCTTCCTTGGTGAAATATCTATTTAGGTCTTCCACAAAATGGTACTGATGAACCTAGTTGCAGGGCAGGAATAAAGAGGTAGACATGGAGAATGGACTTGATGACATGGGGTGGGAGAGCGAAGCTGGGGCAAAGTGAGAGTAGCATCGACATATATACACTACCGAAAGTAAAATAGTTGGCTGGTGGGAAGCAACTGCATAGCACAGGGAGATCAGCTCGGTGCTTTGCGATGACCTAGAGGGAGGCTCAAGAGGGAGGGGATATGGGGACATGTGTATACATATGGCTGATTCACTTTGTTGTGCAACAGAAACTAACATGGTATTGTGAAGCAATTATACTCCAATAATTATCTATTAAAAATATATATATATACATAAAAACAGGAGAGTTTAAAACAGTGTGTGTATGAGTATGTGTGTATGTAATAGCCTGACTGAAAATTTAAGGAAAGAGAGAGGAGGGTTTTACATTATAGCAATTTAAATAATTTCAAATGCAACACTTGATATCCCTGT
The DNA here is from genome assembly GCF_008692025.1 of Phocoena sinus. Classification (NCBI taxonomy): domain Eukaryota; kingdom Metazoa; phylum Chordata; class Mammalia; order Artiodactyla; family Phocoenidae; genus Phocoena; species Phocoena sinus. Next base: position 39,766,026 of record NC_045779.1, read on the forward strand.
GTTCAAATTATCATTTTCCTGACTACCCACCAGGAAATTTCATCCAAATAAATTCCCATCTTATCAGCATGGCACTGATGCTTTCATCTTCTTGTAGTGGAATGAATGATGACCCCCAAAAGATACGTTCCAACCTCTGCGGAACCTCTGAATCTGACCTTACTTGGAAAAAAATCATGTTTAAGATGTAATTATGTTGCAGATGTAATTAAGTTAAGGATCTTGGGATGAGGTCATCCTGGACTTAAGGGGGGCCCCAATCCAATGGCAAGTGTCCCTATAAGAGACACGCAGAAGAGAAACCCGCAGGAAGAAAGAAGAGAAGGTCACGTGGCAGGTATCAGAGTTATGTGGTCACAAGACGAGGAATTCCTGGAGCCAACAGAAGTCGGAAGAGACCAGGAAGGAATCTTCCTCAGAGACTTCGGAGGGGAAGTGACTCTGCCAACCCCTTGATTTTGGACTTCTGGCCTCCAGAACTGCAAGAAAACAAATTTCTGTTGTTCTAGCCAAGAAGTTTGTGGTAATTTGTTATGGCGGTCCTAGGAGACTAATACAACCATTCTTCTTTAAAAACAAAAAACAAAAAACTAGCATTGTATGATACAAAGATGAACTGTAAAATCTATGCTAATAATTTCCAATTTCGATTTTTCTTTACTTAGAATGTCATTAAATTAGCAAATCAAAAACGCAATAGCAAGTTGAAAGATCACTCAAGAAAGGAACAAGTTTTATACCTTAGTGCCTTCAGCAGCATTTATTTTCTGCTCTTTGAACAAAGCACTCTACATGTTCATTTTGCACCAGGCTCCACAAATTGTGTGACCAGCCCTGTTCTGGAGATGGGTGGGTGAACAAAATACACAGGGTGCCTGTTGTCATGGAGTTTACTTTCCAGTGGGGAGAACAAGAAAAAATAATAAGGAAATAAACAAGAAAAACCTCACTAGCTCATAACTGTTTTGAGGAAATAAACAGGGTGACATGATTATCAATGGGAGGCAATCTTCTGTAGCTTGGGTGGGAGAGAAAGCCTCTCCACACAAGTGCTTTTTCAGCTGAGACCTGAAGCAGGAGCAGTTAATGCCTTTGATGCAGTGAAATCTGCCTTTTCATCCTTAGACTCTGGTCCACAATCTGCAGTCAGCCCAAACAAACCCTGTCCCCTCACACAGTTTTACAGATGACAGCCAGGTCTCCCCAGGATTCTCCACTTCTCTCCACTGTGCCTCTGCCTCTGGGTGACCCTTCTCTAGACTTCCTGTCAAAGGAAGTTCCAGAGACGTTTCTCATCAAGCTACCAGCAAACCAGGACAAGGTGAAGGGAAAAACACGAGGTGCACTTATTTCTGCCCAAGAGTGTCAAGGATCCTAGAAACACAGTCCCTGAAGGAAAAATTCCCCTTTCCAGTAACTCCTGGGAAAGGCTCCCTGACCAAATCCCCTGCCTTTGTCAGCCATGCAAAGAAAGTCACATCAGAAGGAAGGATGATTTGAATGAGCCCAGATGTTTCACTTAAAACCACAACCAGCCTTAGCATTTCAGCAACTTTTTTCAGTCATTTCTTTTCATGTCATGTACATGCTCAAAAGTGGTCTAAGGAGACAGCATGCCTTAAAAGAGGACAATTGCCAATGGCAGAAAATAGCAAACACGATAATAACTTGTCATGTTTAACAGTTATAGCGAAGGCAAGCTGTCTAGCAGTGAGCAGATGTGGACTAAGAGGGAGATTGCAGATGGCTAAACACAGCAGGTCACAAAGCATTTTGGTCAAGGATTATAAAATACCTATGGTAGAACATATACAGTAAATATAATATTTCAGGAAGGATTTAGAAATGTGCAAGATTTACTATGTGAGAGTTTAAAAAAAAGAGCAATTGATGTCTCAATCAAAGGAGTGAAGAGTTTTGCCAAGTGAAGCGGAATATGATTATGTAGAGGATTTTAAACTAGGATTTATTTTTTTTCCAAAAAGAATGCTGCACTTGGCAGCAACCTCAATTCCAGTGCACAGAAGTTAGTAAACTGATGACATAGCAGGGGATTCTTCTAGAGACGCTAATTGCTATGTCACTTTCTGCCAAGACCATTTGAAAATAAACCCATCTGTCCTATTTGTGCTGTCACTGGAAAAAGATTGAGGTTGACAATTAAAGACTCAACAAGTAACAGGTAAATTTAGGCATTTAAGCATGGTATGTTCTCACTAAATATTTGTAGAATGAACACAAGGATAAAGAGAGTCTAGAAGCTTAGGTGGGAGGACAGTCTTCAGGACTAGGCTATGGGAATGCTAGGTTTTACAACGGCATGAGTATAGATCCTTGCATAAGTGTGGATATATGCATGTGTAATTATCTGACATACTTGAGATGTTGAGTCCTAACTACATGCCTATAATGAGTCTGAGAAGTTTTGTCTGCACGTGGAAAAGACGAGTTCATTTGCCAATGGGGCACCTGTGGTGAAAAAAGGGAAGAGGCAGCTTGACGCTTTATTGCAGTCAGTAGCACAGGCTGCTGTGCCAGACCACCATTGCCTCATCCTGTGAAGGTTGGGACGATGACCTCTGTGGGCGAGTCCATTGTGTGATGTAATGCGGCAAGTGATTTCAGTGGTGACTGTTCTCCCAGCCAGTCCCCACAGACAGCACCAGTTTATGAGATATGTGGAAGCAGTTAAAGCAGCGTGGGGCAGATGCCATTTATTTTTATGCCATCAGATGGGGAAACTGGATGACGAGACTTACTGAGCTGCTTCCTCAGATCAAAGACTTTGGGGAATTGAAGGACTGAGAAACCCAACTTGTCAGAGTGCTTGTTTACATGGTGATACTTTCTTATGGTTGTGACAAAACATGGAAATACATTGAACTTGAAATTTCAAGAGAGAGATAAAAAGCAAGAAGCATCACTATACTTTCATAAGTTTGGTTATTTATGTTAAAACTGGACAGATACCTTTTGCAGAAGGCAATCATCATGCAATAAAATAAATAACAAATGAATAAATACAAAATTTAAGGATTATAGAACTATCGATGAAAACACAGTTGCAACTTCAGAAGCAGATTGTTAGCATTGTTGGATTAGCGTCACAATTTTAAGGAATGAACAAAGATTTACTCTGAAAGACTAGCACAATTTAGAAGCCTCTTGTAGACCTCTGAAGGCACAGCAGTTCCCTCCGATAGCTTTGTGGATAAGTATATGAATCCAAGAACTGATATTTCTACTGTGTGTCAAACTCTGGCAAATGTTTGGATTCCCCTGGGTCTGTGATTTCTTCATGCTTCTGCTACAAGCAGAGAGTCACCATCAACACCACAAACCTGGAGTGCATCCTGATTGAGTGTTGAAAATGATCATTATGTTAAGTGTCAGAATTCTCATTAACATGTTCAAAATGGACCAAAGATATGATTGGGCATGAACTGTATATGTGTGCAGGAAAGAAACGGATTAAGCTGTTGTTATTTGAAGGGTTTTAAAAATTTATTATTACTACTTTAAAGTTCCAATAATTTTGAACAGCTAATGAGCTTTACCATTGTTTTTCTTACCTTTACCCCTTGGAATTTCTAATCATGTGGCTTACCACCAAAAAATAATTAGGTTTTCTAGCTGTCGGTCATAACATATGTTGAAAGTGACATATGCCTTAGAATTCCCTCCGCTGAGGCCACTTTGTCCTCCTTCTGGGAAGGGAGTAAGATCCATCTGTTTACCTTTAGCCTTGCTCTCCCTGGCCGACTGGCTCACACACTGGCAGAGTGATGTCTGTCACCTTGTATTTCATGGAAGACTTTACCCCAGCCCCATGAGTCCCCTGACCTCTGTGACTCAGACATTTATGGTCAATTCTCTTTCATGCTCTCTGGATCCAGGATACTGGGGAGTGACATAAATAACGAGTCATTGGCTGGTTCTGAGAAGACTTCCAAGAATAACTGCCACAAAACTCTTTTAACAAAATGGTGACTTTTAAAGATCTAGAATGTTGTCTGCCAACAGAGGTCTAGAATGGAGACTACTGGTGGCCAAATCATCTCACAGGCATGTTTTACTTGGCCAGGCTAGTGCTGGCCTAGAGTATTTAAGAAATATTTAATTAGTTCTCAACATTTGAAAATCAGGAGATGTTACATAAAAATCCAGATTTCTGGCATCACTTGATTTGGTAGCCCAGAGTCTGCATACCCACCTGGAGATAATCGGCTTACCCCTCTATAGCACTCATCCCATCTGGATGGGACAAGCTCACGCCAGTGCAACAGAGCCCCTACCACTCCCCGCCACACTTGCTTCACTCATCTCCATAGCATGCCTGGCTCAGTAGACTTTCAAGGTTGGGATTTTTACTTTAGAACTACATTGTGCCTAGCACCCTGCTAAGAACGGCAGAGAAAACAGGGAAAGAATTAACATTTGTAAGCCTTCTTGGGTTATCACCTGGTTAGAGAAAACAAGAATAATAATAATGCTAATTTACGGATCAATTACAGTCTTAATTGTGAGGTATCAAGCACAGAAGTGGCCCCTGACCTACACACAGCACAAATGTGGGTCCTGTCCGTAGAAGTGATGATTAGGAAGAGTCAGTCCTGCGTAAGATCAGTTGAAGAGCTCAACAATTTGTCCAGTTAGTCCATGAAGGTGCCTCCAGCATGGACTTCAGAGATTCATCCATGCATTTATATATTTTTTCCTTTGTCAACAAATATCTATAAACTGATGGGGAGGCCACAGAAGTTCACTATTCAGATCTCTCTTCAAGGAACCCTCATGGGGAGTCTTGTGGACGGTAGCCTCAGGTGCTGCTCCTTTGGACTCATTCTGGATTCAGCTTCCTCAAGATCACTTTCAGCCACCGTCTGAGCATGGTGGGGTTCTGGAGCCAGGCTATTTCTGCCCAACATGGGAATTCTCTAATGGGAAACCTTTGTGTGTGCTCCCCTTTCAGTCTGGTCAAGACTTGCTCAGAACTGCACTGTGGTCTGAGGTTCTTCCTACCCAATCTTCCTTCCTTCCCTCTATCCTTTTACAGGTGTCAGACCTGTGTCACAGTCTAAAACCTCTCCCGGCCTTCTCTTGCTCCATCCCCTTTATCCCTCATAGGTGTTTCCACTAAGTTGCTGGGGTGTCTAATCCTTGGTTTCTCCTTCTCAGAGGACTCAGACTCACGCAACTGCCTATTGTGTGTCAGGCACTGTGCTGAGAGCTTGGGACACAAGAATGGGTAAAACAGACAAGATCCCTCCATTCATGGACTGTGCAGTACAGTGGGGTAGATATACCATAAGCAAGAGAATAAATAAATTAAACAGAGAAAAGCTAGGGAATAACTCATTGTAGATTGATTGGGTGGTCAGGGAAGGTCTTTCTGAGATAATGCTTAAGCTGATACCTGAATGATGAGAAGGAACTGGTCAAGTTAAAGTCTTAGGAGGGAACATTCCTGGTGGAGGAAAGAGCAAGTAAAGACGGTGGAGAGAGGAACATCTTTGGAATATATGAGAAAAGAGAAAAGGTCAGTGTGGCTGAATAATAATCAAAGAGGGAAAGAATGGAGTGAGTAAGGATGTTGGAGAACTAGCGAGGAGCCTGATTGCTTTGGGATTGTCAGCCACAGTAAGGAGTTTAGAGCAGGTCAGAGAGAAGACGATCCTCTATCTCCAAGGACAGATAGGGTTCTGTCAGGTCACGATAAAACTCTGAAGGCTTGTGTCTCCTGCTAAATGTTGCTAAAAAAAGACAAGGGTTTCCATCAGACTACAAATATGAAACTTTTGGATGCACTTACATCAAGCAGTCCTCATGGACCATCCTGAGAAACTAAGTACTACACAGATATCACATCTGTACAAAATACATGGTTCTAAGCTGTAAGTGTGTGTGTATGTGTGTGTGTGTGTATGAAAGCAGCCAGTTTCTAAGCTGACCATCACTCCTATGTGCTTTCAGAGTTCAGAAAAGCAAGAGAGAGCTGTGAATTGGAATAAGTTGATGAGAACTTCTTGGAAGAATGGGAAGGTAGCTTATCAAAATCATGTTACCTGCTAGAAAAAGGGTAAAAAGCCACATAGTTTGTGTTGCTAAAGCTGGCTGACTGGCTTTCCATTCTAAATAAATAAGTGGTCAACAACACTTATTGCAAATTATGCCACCACTCCACCTAACCACTAGCAAGGCTGCGGAAGCTCCTGAATAGATGCTAGAATGCAGTGACATTTGGAAAGGCATTCTTAGGCCTAGGTCTAGACAGGAGATGTGCAACTTGTTTGGAGAGTATTCCTCGAATACTAGCTTCAAGACTTGATACTTCAAGCATAAGCTACTGCTCTTGGTGTGGAAGTTCCTGGGAATGTTTTTTGACCAGAGGACCCGTCAGGCTATTGTTAGATTCTGCTCCTGCCTGGTTTGAGTTTTAAGAGGCTTTGCCTTTTCACCTTGCCTCCTATCCCATCAGGGGCAGGACTGTGAGAAATAGATCTATGATAGCTCACCAGTCCTTTCCTTTGGAGAGTCAAAGGACAGCTATACACAGTAGGAAAGTTTCCTGAAATGGAACTGCATTATCTGAGCCCTGGAAAGGATGATGGAAAAGCTCACTTAGCTATAAGGAAACTGATGAAAGGCCTGAATGGTTTCCCATTGTCTAAGGAGCTCAACTTCTCTAAATAGGTCCCAATACATCCATCATTCAGCCCTTGCTATGGCTGGGTCAACATAATGGCAAACAACTGCCCTGAGCATTGAAGAATTGAACCTGCTATCTCATGAGAGAGTGCCAGATATTTGAAATACATGTTGGATTTTTAAAACTTCCATCTGAATATTTTTAAATCAACTTTTTGTTAATACCTGTACATATAATATTTACATATTATAAATTTTCAATAAGTGATCAATACATTTTCAAAAAATGAATATAACTCTATAACCACAACAGGTCAAGAACCAGACATTACCAGCACCCCAGAAGTCCTCCTTTTGCTCCCTTCTTGCAGAAGGTAATCATTATCATGGATTCTAACACAGATAATTTAACTTTGTTATTTTTTTATTTTATATAAATTGAATCATACTATATGCACTCCTGATCTCAAGGAAAAAGTCTTAGTATTTCACCATTGAATATAACATTTTTATATATCAAGTTAAGGAAGTTCTCTTCTATTTCTACTTTGCTATGAATTTTCATCATGAATAGATGTTGAATTTTGTCAAATGCTATCTTTTATTCTATTGAAGTCTATTTTTCTGCTTTTCTTCTGTTAATGTAGTGAATTATGTTAATGATTTTCCTAATGTTAAATCAACTTTCCAAAACCAGAATAAAATCTATTGGGCATATTGTATTATTCTTTTTATATAACACTGGTTTCAATTTTCTTTTTGTGTAAAAGTTTCTGCATTTATGTTTATGAGAGAGTTAATCTGTAATTTTAATAACAAATTTCATTTTAAAAATAGATCTTATCTTAGACTGCTCAGAGTTTATTTAATTCTTATTTTAGTTGTAATAAGTAATATTTATTTAAGAAATTTGTACACTGTATCCAAATGACCAAATGTATTAGTGTAAAATTTATCATAATACCCTCTTACTATCATTTGATGTCTATAGGATCTGTAGTCATGTTGTCCTTTTCAATCTTGACATTGATCATTAATTCTTATTTCCTGACATGTTTTGCTAGGGATTTATCAATTTTGTAATTCTTTTCAAGAAACTAACTTTTGGTTTGCTGATTTTATCTATCATATGCATGTGGTTTTTAAAATAAATTTCATTTATTTGTCCTTTTTATTATTTATTTCCATTTACTCTTCTTAAGTTTGACTTGATGGGCTCTCTACTCCTCTTTACTCATTTTTTGAGATAAAGGTTTAAATCATTGATTTCCTGACTTTGTTCATTTTCTCCATTTAGAAGTATAAAATATCCTCCCTTTAGGTAGTGCTTTAGCTGCATGCCACAAGTTTTGATATGTCATATCTTCATCATCATCCAGTCCAAAATATTTTAATTTTCCATGTGATTTCTTCTTTGATGCATGGATTAATTACACATCTATTTTTTAATATCCTGGTAGTGAATTTTTTTCTAATCATCTTTTGTTACTGATTTTTTCTTGATTCCACTGTGGTCAAAGGATATATTCTAAAAAATTTCAATCCTTTGAAATTTATCAGGACTTCCCTGGTGGCACAGTAGTTAAGAATCCACCTGCCAATGCAGGGGACATGGGTTCAAGCCCTGGTCTGGGAAGATCTCACATGCCACGGAGCAACTAAGCCCATGCACTACAACTACTGAGCCTGCACTCTAGAGTCCGTGAGCCACAACTACTGAGCCTGCGTGCCACAACTACTGAAACCCACACTCCTACAGCCCACGACCTGCAACGAGAAGCCACTGCAATGAGAAGCTCATGTGCCGCAATGAAGAGTAGCCCCCATTTGCCACAACTAAATAAAGCCCGTGCACAGCAACAAAAACCCAACTCAGCCAAAAAATATAAATAAATAAATACATTAATTAATTTTTAAAAATTTATCAAAAGTTGCTTAATGGCCTAGCATGTAGTTAATTTTGGTAAGTATTTTATGTACACCTGGAAAAAATATTAGTTTAGGTCGCAGTGTTTCATATTTATCAAATAATCCAAGCTTGTTAATTATGCTCAGATTTTTTATATCATTCTGAGTTTTTTGGTTGCTCATTCTATCAGCTATTGACACAAATGTTAACACTTCTCACTATGATTATCATTTATCTATTTTAATGTTAGTTTTGCTAATTTAAAAAATATTTTGAAGATTTGTGGGGTGCAATCAAATTTAGAGATATGCTGTCTTTGAAATGGAATGAATCCTTCATTTTAGGAAACGCCTCTTTAAAATATCCAGTTGACTCTTTTTTTATAAATTCCAATTTTATATATATATATACATTGTATGTATAGATGTATATGATAAGATAGATAGATATACATATCCATATGCATATATACAGAGATAGAGATAGATAGCCTATCTCTGTCTCTCTTTTCTTTTTTTCTCTTTCTCTGGAACTCCAACACACCAGCATTTCATGTAGCCCCAGAACTCAGCAAATATTCTGTGAGGAAAAGTGATCATGTGTTTGAAAGTTCTGATTTTCAATTTGTTATTCTAGTCTTGTAAGAGTACTAAAATCTTGCTGTTTTCTCTTTTTCCAAGCAAAGATTTGCTCCCATATATTTTCATGACTCCGTGTCCTTTCATAGACAGCTTCCAGTATTTGTAATGACATTTTTGCTTAGTGAATGACTGAACTTCAAAACTAGGGCCTCAGATTATTTTTGTAGTACCTTGTTCATAACTATTCATCCATATATCCAACTTCACAAATATTTGTTGAGCTTATGACATATCACAGAACTGACCTTCCTGCTGTCAATGAATTTTTTTGTTTCTATTAGAACAATTAAGCCCCAGTACAAGGACCCATGGTTGGTGATAAAGTTTTTACTTGAATACTTTGAAATGAGATAAAGATAACATAAAATACATGTCAGTATAAAAGAATCCATTTCCTTTTTCTTTGGAAAGACTATCTCTATTCTGAGATCATGCCCTTAATATTTTCAATGTTAAATGTCCTTTTCTTGTTTCTTCTTCCAGAAATCAGGTAGTAGGTTACAACAGCTTCAATAATCAAAAAAGCCTGATACATTTCATATTTTTAAAAGTTCCAGAGAGCTGTAGAAGTAACAAGGACTAGATGAACTAAAATTCAAAAGAGTAGAAAATATTTCCTAGATGTCCTGGGAGCGAGCATTTGTTGATTGCGAATGTGAACTCATGATTGGTCTTCACCTGGGGAATGAGTTATGAAAATATATGGAGCATTTAGATATTATGGATATGTCTGTACATTTTTAGTACAGGTTGAAGGTGAAAGAGCAATGGGAGATGAGGTTGGAAAGGGGATAGAGGTGGTAGGGAGATGCCAAGTTCACCCATCTGCTCTGAAATGTTTCCTGTGGCAAAGGGGAGCCGCTGAGAACTTCTCAATAGCTAAGTGACACAATCTCGTTTACAACTATTGTGTTTGATATATCACTTACAGTCTTTCCAGATGAGAACTGCACTTAAATACAAGTGGTCATTACAAAGATATTAATGTACTTCACCCCCGACCCAGTTTACTGGGGTGTGTGCATCTCTTTCCAAACCCACTTTCAGTTACTTCTGGTTGATAATGGGAGTATTTACACTACAGAGATGGGCATTCACTGCAAACAATGGCTTTTTTTCTTCTAGAGAGCAAGTTGCTAAATATTCACCTGCAGGCACCAGAGTTGGGACCATCGACGGTTGAGGTCTGCAGTTTTATTAGGGACCATGATAATATACAGAGAAGGCTGTGCACTCTGGAATGTCATAGAGCCTCCAGATGAGGGTCAGCAGGTCTCCAAAGTGACCACTAATGCCTAGGGGAGTTGCTTGGGACTGAGTCTTTGGCTCTAGCCATCTCATCCAAACAGGAATGTAAAAAGTTGATTTTTTTTCCTCTGTCTTGATTCTCATCCTAACATCAGAAGGATAATCACCCTAAAGAATTTGGGTAGATTTGAGAAAATAACCATTCCTCTTCCTCCAACTCTAAACTGCCATAGCCAAATGTCTAACCTGTCAGGTCAGGATGCATACTATGATTTCTGACAATAGATGGACCCAAGTCTTAATGTCAGAAGAAGGTGCTTCATCAACTGAAATAATAAAGAAGTTCATCAGACTAAGAGGTTGATTGATGACAGTCATTGGGGTAAAATAAGTAGTTGAGATGTCCTGTAAATTGAAGAGAAGTAAATATTTTAACTCAGAATTCTAATTACTCAGAATTCAGGATCATCCAAGTTAACCAGAATCTTAATACATCGATAATATGAGAGAGATTTTGAGAGATGACTATTTCCCAAGAGAAAATTAGATGTACCGGGGAGCTGAACTGATTTCCCCACTGGGTGCTCCCTCCCACTCCTAGACCTGTTTGTACTATAATTATACTACCATAACTTGCTTCCAATGATTATTTGTACTTTTTCTGTATTTTTAGTGAATAAATTAAAATAGAAAGTCAAATCCATTTAATTTGTGAATATCTGGGACTGAGAATTCAGTTTGTGAATTCTCTCTCTATCCTTTGTTTCCATATCTTTAAATATCTGCTAGTCACTATCAATTTCAAAGAGGAGACTTGCTAAAAGAGAAAAAGGAAAATTACAATTTTGCAGAAACTTACTAACTCTGATAAAATTATTTCATTAAATCTTAACAAGGACCCTGTTAAAGTAAGTGTTATTACCTGCATATTACATGTGAGGAAACTGAGGTTCAGAAAGGTAATGTGATTGAACAAGGTCAGAGAGTAAATGCAGTCTGTTTTAATCCCAGGTGCCCAGGTTTCGAGTCCAGTGGTTTTCCTACTACACCACTGCCATCTTGATATTCTGCCTTGGTTTCATATTAATTGTACTGTTGGTCATGGTAAGAATATTAATGAATACAATTACCAACAATTTAGTAAGGGAACAATTTTAAAAGCTTACGTTTATTAAAAATGACCAATTTACTTTTATAGGGGATAGGTCATACTGAAATAGGTGACTGAGTTTTTCTAGGATATAGTTTCCATAGTAACCATGGAAAGATTGATATTATATACTTGGAATTCTAGAAAGGTTTTGGTAACATCTCAGAGGTCATTAGCTCAGATCTTGGACTGAGGGTAAAGTACCTTACTAGACAGAAACCAGGCTCAAAACAGCAATTGAAAGGATAGATTTTTCTAGCTGGAAAGAAGGCATAAATAGAGCACCCTGGGGTGAGATTGGGTGGTCTTTTTTGTGACTCATAGAAATATTTAGAATTGTAAATATGATATTCCTGGTGTGTTGCCAATATATAAATTGGGAAAAAACTCATCTAGTCATATTCAAAAGAATATGTTCAGTTTAGCATACCCCAAATAATTATTGCAATTAATCTAAATCCTTTTGCAAGAGATAATGGGCCACTTGGCTAGACAAATATCTGGATATAAAGATCAGCTCAGAATAATCCCCCCAAAAAGAAAATACACGAAGCACTCTCAAGTCCATTGTGGGGATCTTTTTGGTCGTAAGAAAGGTATAAATAATAAATATATAAGAAATAAAAACAAGATAGAAATAAATAGGAATATGTGCAGCTCAAAGTCAAAAGAAACACTTAAATTGTCCTCTAATTGAAATTTTTATTTCCTTTCTTTGTTTTTTCCTGAACATAGGACTTCATTCAGTACTTTTCTCTTTCTTTGGGGCTTTGACAATTTTTTCTCACCAAAAATAAAAAGTAAGGATAGTGTTCCAGAACAGAAAACAAAATATCTTTTCCAAAATATTAGATTATGCAGACTGTTTGAGGATCAAACCAGTTCTCTTGTGTGTGTCTGTGTGTGTTTATGTATCTGTGTCTGTGATTCAATATTTTTATACATTATAAAATGGTCACCACAATAAGTCTAGTAACCATCTGTCACCTTACAAAGTTTTTACAATATTTTTGACTATATTCCCTATGCTGTTCATTACATCCTTGTGACTTATTTATTTCATAAATGGAAGTTTGCAATTCTTATTCTCCCTCACCTATTTCATTCATTCCTCCACCACCCCCATATCTATGTACACATGTACAGTTTGTTCTCTGTATCTATGAATATATTTCTGTTTTGTTATGTTTATTTGTCTTGTTTTTTAGATTCCACATATAAGTGAAATCATGTAATACTTGTTTTTTTCTGTCTGACTTCTTTCACTTAGCATAATACCCTCTAGGTCCATCCATATTGTCACAAATGGCAAGATTTCATTCCTTTCATGGGTAATAGTCCATTGTATATACATAACACATCTTTTTATCCATTCATCTACCAATGGCCGCTTAGGTTGCTTCCATATTTTGGCTATTGCAAATAATGCTGCAATGAATATAGGGGTGCATATATGTTTTAGAATTGGTATTTTTATTTTCTTTGGAAAATACCCAGAAGCGGAAGTGCTGAATGGTATGGTAGTCTATTTTTAATTTTTTGAGGAACTGCTATACTGTTTTCCATAGTAGCTGCACCAATTTACATTTCCACCAACAATGCATGAAAGTTCCCTTTTCTCCACATCCTCACTGATATTTGTTTGTTGTCTTTTTGATGATAACCATTCTAAAAGGTGTGAGGTGATATCTCATTGTGGTTTTGATTTGCATTTCCCTGATAATTAGTGATGTTGAGCATTTTTCATGTATCTGTGGTCATCTGTATGTCTTCTTTGGAAAAATGTCTATTCAGGTATTATGCCCATTTTTTAATTGAATTGTTTGATTTTTTGATGTTGAGTTGCTTGAATATTTTGGATATTAACCCCTTATCAGATTTATCATTTCCAAATGTCTTCTTCCATTCAGTAGGTGGCCTTTTTGTTTTGTTGATCATTTCATTCTCAGCGCTAAAGTTTTTAGTTTGATGTAGTCCTATTTGTTCGTTTTTTGCTTTTGCTTCCCTTGCCTGAGGAGGTAGATACAAAAAATATATATATATATTGCTAAGACAGATGTCAAAGAACATAAAGATATGTTTTCTTGAGGAGTTTCATGATTTTAGGTCTTACATTTAAGTCTTTAATCCATTTTGAGTTTATTTTTGTATATGGTGTGAGAAAGTTGTCCAGTTTGATTCTTTTGCATGTAGCTGTCCAGTTTTCCCATCACCATGATTGAAGAGGCTGTCTTTTCCCATTGTATATTTTTGCCTCCTTTGTCATACATTAATTGACATTTAAGTGTGGGTTTGTTTCTGGGCTCTCTATTCCATTCCATTGATCTATGTGTCTATTTTGTGCAAGTAGCATACTGTTCTGATTACTGTAGCTTTGTAGTATAGTCTGAAGTCAGTGAGTGTGATTCCTCCAGGCCTACTCTTCTTTCTCAAGATTGTTTTTGCTGTTTGAGGTCTTTCATGTTTTCATACGAATTTAAAAATTATTTGTTCTAGTTCTGTGGAAAATGCCATTGGTATTTTGATAGGGATTGCATTGAATCTGAAGATTACCTTGGAGAGTATGGTCATTTTAACAATATTAATTCTTCCAATTCATGAGCACAGTAGATCTTTCCATTTGTTTGTGTCATTTTCGGTTTCTTTCATCAATGTCTTATAGTTTTCCAAGTACAGATCTTTTACTTCCTTGGTTAGTTTTATTCCAAGGTATTTTATGTTTTTGATTCAATTGTAATGGGATTTGTTTTCCTCATTCTTTGTTAGTGTATAGGAGCACAACAGATTTCTGTATATTAATATTGTATCCTGCAACTTTAGTGAATTTATTTATTTGTTCTAATAGTTTTTTGGTGGTGTCTTCAGGATTTTCTATGTATAGTATAATGTTATCTGCAACAATGACAGTTTTACTTTTTTTCTTTCTAGTTTTGATGCTTTTAATTTCTTTTTCTTGTCTGATTCTATGGCTTGGACTTCCAGTACTATGCTGAATAGAAGTGGCAAGAGTGGGCATCTTTGTCTTGTTCCTGATTTTAGAGGAAATGCTTTCAGCTTTCCACTACTGAGTATGATATTGGTTGTAAATACATGGTCTTTATTATGTTGAGGTATGATCAATCTATACCAAATTTTTTGAGAGTTTTTATCATAACTGGATGTCGAATTTTGTCAAAGCTTTTTCTGTATCTATTGAGATGATCATATTATTTTTATTCTTCAATTTGTTAATGTACTGTATCATATTGATTTGCAGATATACCACCCTTGCATCCCTGGGATAAATGCCATTTGATCAAATGGTATGATCCTTTTACTGTATTGTTGAATTTGATTTGCTAATATTTTGTTGAGGATCTCTGCATCTATGTTCTTCAGTGACATTGGCCTGTAATTTTTTTGTTGTATCTTTGGTTTGGGTATCAGAATGATGCTGGCCTTCCAATTTTTTTGGAATAATTTGAGAAGGAGAAGTGGAAATTCTTCTTTAAATCTTTGGTGGAATTAAACTGTGAAGCTGTTTGGTCCTTTGCTTTTGTTATTGGTAGTATTTTTATTCCTGATTTAATTTCATTTCTGGTAATTGGTCTGCTTATATTTTCTATATCTTCCTGTTTCAGTCTTAAGAAACTGTACATTTCTAGGAATTTATTCATTTCTTCCAGGTTGTCCATTTTATTAGTGTAAAATTGTTTATAGTAATCTCTTATGATCCTTTGTATTTCTGTGGTATTGGTTGTAACTTCTCTTTCACTTCTGATTTGGGCCCTCTTTCTTTTTTTCTTGATGAGTCTGCCTAAAGTTTTATTAGTTTTGATTATGTTTTCAAAGAACAAGCTCTTAGTTTTATTGATCTTCATTTTTTTAGTCTATTTTATTCATTTCTGCTCTTATTACTTCTTTTCTTCTACTGACTTTGAATTTTGTTTGTTCTTTTCTTTGTAGCTCCTATAGGTGTAAAATTAAATTGTTTCTTTGAGATTTTTCTTGTTTCCTAAGATGGGTTTGTATCACTGTAAATGTCCCTCTTTGAACTGCTTTTGTTGCATCTCATAGATTTCAGATCATTGTGTTTCCATCTTCATTTGTTTCAAGGTATATTTTGATTTTCTCTTTGATTTTTTTCACTGACCCACTAGTTTCTTAGCAGCATATCTAAGCCTTCACATGTTTGTACTTTTTTTCAGTTTTTTTCTTGTAGCCAATTTCTAGATTCATACCACTGTGGTTGGAAAAGATTGATATGACTTCCATCTTCTTAAATTTATTGAGATTTGTTTTGTGACCTAGTATGTGATCTATCCTAGAGAATGTTCCATGTGCTCTTGAGAAAAAATGGGTATTCTGTTGCTTTTGGATGGAATGTCCTATATATAACTATTAAGTCTGTCTGATCTAATGTGCCATTTAAGACCACGGTTTCCTAATTCTCTGTCTAGATAATCTGTCAGTTGATGAAAAGGGTGGTTAAAGTCTCCTATTATTATTGTGTAACTGTCAATTTCTCCCTTTATTTTTGCTAATATTTGCTTTATGTATTTAGCTTCTCCTATGTAGGATACATATACACTTTTTATACATCTTTATTGGAATATAATTGCCACTATGTTGTGTTAGTTTCTGCTGTACAACAAATTGAATCAGTTATATGCATATGCATACATATATCCCCATAAACCCTCCCTCTTGAGCCTCACTCCCATGCTCCCTCTCTCACCACTCTAAGTCATCACAAAGCACTAAGCTGATCTCCCTATGCTTTGCAGCAGCTTCCCACTAGCTATTTGTTTTACATTTGGTAGTGTATATCTGTCAATGCTACTCTCACTATGTCCCAGCCTCCCATTCCCCCACCCCCGCCGTGTCCTCAAGTCCATTCTCCACACCTGCATCTTTATTTCTGCCCTACCACTAGGTTCATCAGTACCATTTTTCTAGATTGCATATATGTATTAGCATACGGTATTTGTTTTTCTCTATCTGACTTACTTCACTCTGTATGACATGACAGACTCTAGGTCCATCCATCTCATTACAAATAACTCAATTTTTTTCCTTTTTATGGCTGAGTAATACTTCATTGTATATATGTACCACATCTTCTTTATCCATTCATCTGTTGTTGGACTCTTAGGTTGCTTCTATGTCCTGGCTATTGTAAATAGTTCATCAATTAACATTGTGGTACATGTATTTTTTTGAATTATGTTTTTCTGAGGGTGTATGTCCAGTAGTGGGATTGCTGGGTCATATGGTAGTTGCATGTTTAGTTTCGTGAGGAATATCCATACTGTTCTCCATAGTGGTTGTATCAATTTACATTCCCACCAACAGTGCTGGAGGGTTCCATTTTCTCCACAGCCTCCCCAGCATTTATTGTTTCTAGATTTTTTGATGATGGCCATTCTGACTGGTGTGAGGTGATAATTCATTGAGGTTTTGATTTCCATTTCTCTAATGATTAGTGCTGTTGAGTACCTTTTCATGTGTTTGTTGACTAACTGTATGTCTTCTTTGGAGAAATGTCTATTTAGGCCTTCCACCCATTTTTGGATTGGGTTGTTTGTTTTTTTGATATTGAGCTGCATGTGCTGCTTGTAAATTTTGGAGATTAATCCTTTGTCAGTTGCTTCATTTGCAAATATTTTCTCCCATTCTGAGGGTTGTTTTTTCATCTGGTTTATGGTTTCCTTTCCTGTGCAAAAGCTTCTAAGGTTCATTTCATGTTTATTTTTGTTTTTATTTCCATTATTCTAGGAGGTAGGTCAAAAAGGGTCTTGCTGTGATTTATGTCATAGAGTGTTCTGCCTATGTTTTCTCTAAGGGTTTTATAGTCTCTGACCTTACATTTAGGTCTTTAATCCATTTTGAGTTTATTTTTGTGTATGGTGTTTGGGAGTGCTCTAATTTCATTCTTTTACATGTAGCTGTCCAGGTTTCCCCAGCACCACTTATTGAAGAGACTGTCTTTTCTCCATTGTATATTCTTGCCTCCTTTGTCAAAGGTAAGATGACCATAGGTGCATGGGTTTATTTCTGGACTTTCTATCCTGTTCCATTGATCTATACTTCTGTTTTTGTGCCAGTACCATACTGTCTTGATTACTGTAGATTTGTACTATAGTCTGAAGTCAAGGAGCCTGATTCCTCCAGCTGTGTTTTTCTTTCTCAAGATTGCTTTGACTATTTGGGGTCTTCTGTCCCATACAAACTGTAAAAATTTTTTATTCTAGTTCTGTGAAAAGTGCCATTGGTAATTTGATAGAGATTGCACTGAATCTGTAGATTGCTTTAGAGAGTATAGTCATTTTCAAAGTGTTGATTCTTCCAATCCAAGAACATGGTATATCTCTCCATCTGTTTGTATTGTCTTTGATTTCTTTCATCAGTGTCTTATAGTTTTCTCCACACAGGTACTTGGCTTCCTTCGGTAGGTTTATTCCCAGGTATTTTATTCTTTATTTGCAATGGTAAGTGGGAGTGTTTCTTAATTTCTCTTTCTGATTTTTCATTGTTAGTATATAGGAATGCAAGAGACTACTGTACATTAATTTTGTATTCTGCTACTTTACCATATTGATTGATTAGTTCTAGTAGTTTTCTGGTGGCATCTTTAGGATTTTGTAGGTATAGTACCATGTGGTCAACAAACAGTGACAGTTTTACTTCTTCTCCAATTTGGAGTCCTTTTACTTCTTTCTCTTCTCTGATTGACATGGCTAAAACTTCCAAAACTTTGTTGAATAATAGTGGTGAGAGTGAGCAACCTTGTCTTGTTCCTGATCTTAGAGGAAATCCTTTCAGTTTTTCACCATTGAGAATGATGCTTGCTGTGGGCTTGTCATATATGGCCTCTATTATGTTGAGGTAGGTTCACTCAATGCCCACTTTCTAGAGAGTTTTTTTTTTTTTTATCATAAATGGGTGTTGTATTTCCCCAAAGTTTTTTCTGCATCTCTTGAGATGATCATATGGTTTTTCTCCTTCAGTTTGTTACTATGTTTTATCACATTGATTGATTTGCATATATTGAAGAATCCTTGCATTCCTGGGATAAACCCCACTTGATCATGGTGTATGATTCTTTTAATGTGCTGTTGGACTCTGTTTGCTAGTATTTTGTTGAGGATAATTTCACCTATTTTCTTCAGTGATATTGGCCTATAATTTTCTTTTTTTGTGACATCTTTGTCTGGTTTTGATATCAGGGTGATGGTGGCCTTGTAGAATGAGTTTGGGAGTGCTCCTCCCTCTGCTATATTTTGGAAGAGTTTGTGAGGAATAGGTGTTAGTGCTTCTCTAAATGGTTGATAGAATTTGCCTGTGAAGCCATCTGGTCCTGGGCTTTTGTTTGTTGGAAGATTTTTAATCACAGTTTCAATTCAGTACTTGTGATTGGTCTGTTAATATTTTCTATTTCTTCCTGGTTCAGTCTTGGAACGTTTACTTTTCTAAGTATTTTTCCATTTCTGCCAGGTTGTCCATTTTATTGGCATATAGTTGCTTGTAGTAGTCTCTCATGATCCTTTGTATTTCTGTGGTGTCCATTGTTATTTCTCCTTTTTCGTTTCTAATTCTTTTGATTTGACTCTTCTTTCTGTTTTTCTTGAGGAGTCTGACTAATGGTTTATCAATTTTGTTTATCTTCTCAAAGGACCAGCTTATAATTTTGTTGATCTTTGCTATTGTTTCCTACATTTCTTTTCCATTAATTTCTGATCTGATCTTTATTTCTTTCCTCCTCCTAACTTTGGGGTTTTTTGCTCTTCTTTCTCTAATTGCTTTAGGTATAAGGTTAGGTTGCTTATTTGAGATGTTTCTTGTTTTTTGAGGTAGGATTGTATTGTTATAAACTTCCTTCTTAGAACTGCTTTTGCTACATCCCATAGGTTTTGTGTCATCGTACTTTCATTGTCATTTGTTTCTAGGTATTTTTTGATTTCCTCTTTGATTTCTTCATTGATCTCTTGGTTATTTAGTAGCATGTTGTTTACCCTCCAAGTGTTTGCACTTTTTTACAGTTTTTTTTCCTTATAATTGGTATCTGATCTCGTAGCGTTGTGGTTGGAAAAGATGCTTGATATGATTTGAATTTTCTTAAATTTACCAATGCTTAATTTGTGATACAAGATGTGATCTACCCTGGAGAATGTTCCATGTGTACTTGAGAATTGTATTCTGTTGTTTTTGGATGGAATGTCCTATAAATATCAATTAAGTCGATGTGGTCTAATGTGCCATTTAAAGCTTGTGTTTTCTCATTTATTTTCTGTTTGGGTGATCTGTCTATTGGTGTAAGTGGGGTGTTAAACTCCCCTATTATGATTGTGTTACTGTCGATTTCCCCTTTTATAGCTATTAGCATTTGCCTTATGTATTGAGGTGCTCCTATGTTGGGTGCATAAATATTTACCATTGTTATATCTTCTTCTTGTATTGATCCTTTGATCATTATGTAGGGTCCTTCCTTGTCTTTTATAATAGTCTTTATTTTAAAGTCTGTTTTGTCTGATATGAGTATCGCTACATCAGCTTTCTTTTCATTTCCATTTACATGGAATATCTTTTTCCATGCCCTCACTTTCAGTCTGTATGCATCCTTAGGTCTGAAGTGGGTTCTCTTGTAGACAGCATATATATGGATCTTGTTTTTGTATCCATTCATTCAGTCTGTGCCTTTTGGTTGGAGCATTTAATCCATTCACATTTAAGGTAGTTATTTATATGTATGTTCCTACTACCATTTTCTTAATTGTTTTGGGTTTGTTTTTGTAGGTCCTTTTCTTCTCTGTGTTTCCCACTTAGAGAAGTTCCTTTGGCATTTGTTTGTAGAGCTGGTTTGGTGGTGCTGAATTCACTTAGCTTCTGTGTTTCTGTAAAGCTTTTGATTTCTCTGTCAAATCTGAATGAGATGCTCGCTAGGTAGAGTAATCTTAGTTGTAGGTTTTTCCCTTTAATCATTTAAAATATAACCTGCCACTCCCTTCTGGCCTACAGAATTTCTGCTGAAACATCAGCTGATAACCTTGGATTCCCTTGTATCTTATTTGTTGCTTTTCCCTTGCTGCTTTTAATATTTTTTCTCTTATTTAATTTTTAATAGTTTGATTAACATGTGTCTTTGCATGTTTCTCTTTGGGTTTATCCTGTATGGGACTCTCGGCACTTCCTGGATTTGATTGACAATTTTCTTTACCATGTTAAGGAAGTTTTTGGCTACAATCTCTTAAAATATTTTGTCAGACCCTTTCTCTTCTTCTTCTGTGACCCCTATAATTCGAATGTTGGTGTGTTTAATCTTGTCACAGAGGTCTCTGAGACTGTCCCCAATTCTTTTCATTCTTTTTTCTTTATTCTGCTCTGTGGCAGTTATTTTCACCATTCTATCTTCCAGCTCACTTATCCATTCTTCTGCCTCAATTTTTCTGCTATTGATTCCTTCTAGAGTGTTTTTAATTTCATTTATTGTGCTTTTCATCATTGTTTGTTTGTTCTTTAGCTCTTCTAGGTCCTTGTTAAACGTTTCTTGTATTTTCTCCATTCTATTTCCGAGATTTTGGATCATCTTTACTGTCATTACTGTGAATTCTTTTTCTGGTAGACTGCCTATCTCCTTTTCATTTGTTTGGTCTGGTGTGTTTTTACCCTGCTCCTTCATCTGCTGCATATTTCTCTGTCTTCTCATTTTGTTTAACTTAATGTTTGGGGGGGTCTCCTTTCCACAGACTGCTGGGTTGTAGTTCCTCTTACTTCTTTTGTCTGTCCCCAGTGGGTGAGGTTGGTCCAGTTGCTTGTGTAGGCTTCCTGGTAGGAGGACTGGTGCCTGTGTTCTGGCAGGTGGAGCTGGATCTTTTCCCTCTAATGGGTGGTGTGTTGTGGGGTGTCTGTGAGCTTAGTATGACTTAGGCAGTCTGTTTGCTAAAGGGTGGGGTTGTGTTCCTGTCTTACTAGTTGTTTGGCATGAGGCGTCCAACATGAAGCTTGCTGGTTGTTGGGTGGAGCCAGGTCTTAATGTTGAGATGGAGAACTCTGGGAGAGCTCTCACTGATTAATATTCCATGGGTCCAGGGTTTCTCTGGTGGTCTGACGTCCTGGGTTCAGCTCTTCCACCTTGGAGGCTCAGGCCCAACCCACAGGCAAAGCACCAAGACCCTGCCAGCCACTCGTTGCAGAAGAAAAGGAAGAAAAAACAAAACAAAGAAACAACAACAAAAAAAAACCCAAATACCAAAATGAACAGAAAAAACCCCAACACAAATGGTAAACGAAAAATTAAACAGACAAAATCACACAAAGAAACAGACACACATACTCACAAAAATCAAAAAGACAAAAAAACAAAAAGGGAAAGCAAAGAAGAGAGCAACCAAACCAATAAACAAACCCAAGAATAGAAACAAACACTAAAAACTAAACTAACAAAAGCATAAAACCAGAAACAAATCAAATGTGGAATCAAACTTTAAAAAGGCAATGAAAGCATAAAACAAACACACAAGAATGATTTTAAAAATATAAAGACAACAGAAAGATGAAAACAAAAAGAAAAAATACAAAACAACAAAGTAGTAAACTAAAAATAGAAAAATAGAAAAAATAGTTAAAAATAAAATGAAAATAAAGCAAAACAAAGGAAAAAAGCAAACAAGGAAAAAACACAATATAACAAAAAGTATAGTAGAACTAGGAAAAAAATAAAATAAAGTAAAATATTAAAAATAAAAGCATAAAAAGAAAAGAAAAGAAAAAGAAAAGAAAAAAGTAAAATTAAAAGAAAAATAAAGAACAGCGGAATCAAAAAAAAAAAGTAGTCATATTTTCCTGTGGCCTTAGCTGTCAGTGTCCTTGGCCCACAGTGAGCCACGGCCAATCCCTGCCTGCCCAGCAAGTCCTCCAACACTTCTAGGCAGGTCTCTGACCCTGCTGTGGGCACTGTGGGGCCAGCTCAGACTCTGATCTGGCCTGACTCCTGAATGTACTTGCCCCCAAAGTCCACAGTTGCCCCCAAAATCCACAGCCTCAATTGTGGTAACACTGTTCTATTCAGGTATTTCACAGATGCAGGGTTTACCCAGCCGATAGTGGGGATTTAATCTGCTGCACTTGCAGCTGCATGGGGATATTTCCCTTTCTCTTCCTAGGTCACACAGCCCGTGGAGTTTAGCTTTGGTTTTGGCCCTGCCTCTGCCTTTGGGCTGCCCTCAGGCGTCTGTTCCCCACCAAGGCAAGAGAGGTTTAAAGCAGCTGCTGATTAGGGCTCACTTGCTCACTCAGGCTGGGGGGAGGGAGGGATACAGCAGTCACAATTGGGATGTGCAGGGAGTGCCTGCAGCAGCAGAGGCCAGTATGAAGTTGCAAGAGCCCGAGGTGCACTGTGTATTCTCCTAGGGAAGGTGGCCCTGGTTCGCTGGACCCTCAGCAGTGGTGGGCTGCACAGGCTGCTGGGAAGGTGTGGACAGTGACCTGCCTTGCACATAGGACCCTTGGCAGCAGTGGTGGTAGCCTCTGGGGTCTAAGATAACAGCCACAGCTTGTGCTTGCACTCACATGGACATTGTCCTGCCATCTGTGAGCACACAGAGTGGGAAACTCTCATGGTGGGCTGTCCCTTTAGCACCCCACAACAAAGGTCTCTTGCCTCTCTGGCAAACCCGGGCTTTTTCCTGGACTCCCTCCCAGCTAACTGTGGTGCACTAGCCCCCCCAGGCTGTCCTCATGCAGCCAACCCTAGTCCTCTCCCTGGGGTCTCACCTCCGAAGCCCAAGCCTCAGCACCCAACCTCCACCCACCCTGGCGAGCGAGCAGACAAGTGCCTCAGGCTGGTGAG
The DNA here is from genome assembly GCF_008692025.1 of Phocoena sinus. NCBI lineage: Eukaryota > Metazoa > Chordata > Mammalia > Artiodactyla > Phocoenidae > Phocoena > Phocoena sinus. The sequence continues at coordinate 39,789,449 of NC_045779.1, forward strand.
TGCTGGTTGGCACTGATCCTCCGTATCGGAATGTCTCCACTCTGCCTTCCGCACCTCTGTTGCTGTCCTCTTCTCTGAGGCTCCAAAGCTCCCCCATCCCATCCCTGCCAGTGAGGGGACTTCCTAGTGTGTGAAAACTTTTCCTCCTTCACAGCTCCCTCCCAGAGGGGCAGGTCCCATTCTGATCCCTTCGTCTCTTTTTTTTCTTTTTTCTTTTGCACTACCCAGTTATGTGGGGATTTTCTTGCCTATTTGGAAGTCTGAGGTCCCCTACCAGCATTCAGCAGTTGTTCTGTAGGCACTGTTCCACATATACATGTATTCTTGATGTATTTGTGGGGAGGAAGTTAATCTCTATGTCGTACTCCTCCTCTATCTTACAGGTCTCTCAACTGGGTGCATATACACTTAGAATTGTTATGTGTTCTTGTTGTATTGATCCTTTGATCATTAAGTAGTGTTCTTTGTCTCTTGCCACAATTTGTTTTAAAGTGTATTTTGTATGATATAAGTATTGCTACCCAAGCTTTCCTTTCATTTCCACTTGCATACATTTTTCCATCCCCTTACTTTCAGTCTGTATGTGCCTTTAGATCTGAAGTGAGTTTCTTGTAGGCAGCACATATATGGGTCTTGTTTTTGTATTTATTCAGCCACTTTATGTCTGTTAATTGGAGCATCTAGTCCATTTACATTTAAAGTAATTATTGATAGGTATGTAATTATTGCCAATTTGTGAATAGTTATCAGGTTGTTTTGTAGTTCTCTTTTTTCCTTTTTTTTTTTTTTTTGCTCTCTTCCCTTGTGATTCGATGACTAGCTTTAGTGTTATGTTTGGATTCCTTTCTTTTTTATGTCTGTGTACCTATTATAGATTTTGTGTGTGTGGTTACCATAAGGTTCATATATAACAACATATACATATATATACATAAACACATATAAATGCATACACACATACATATGTATATATGATTATTTTCAGTTGATGATCTCTTAAGTTCGAAAGCATCTTAATGACACTGAATTTTTACTCCCTCCCACCACGTTTAATGTCTCTGATTTCATATTTTACATCTTTTTATTTTATGTATCCCTTAACTACTTATTGGGGATATAGATGATTTTAGCACTTTTTTCTTTTAAACTTCCTACAAGCTTTATATTTTGTTGATCCACTACACTCACTGTATATTTACCTTTGCTGATGAGATTTTTTCTTTTATAATTTTCATATTTCTGGTTCTTTTCTTTTCTTTCCCCTTAGAGAAGTCCCTTTAAAATTTCTTGTAGAGCCAGTTTAGTGTTGCTGAACTCTTTTAGTTTTGCTTTTCTGTAACACTCTTTATCTCTCCTTCAAGTCTGAATAATAGTCTTTCCAGGTACAGTATTCTTGGTTGTAGATTTTTTCCTATTAATCACTTTGAAAATATTGTGCAACTCCCTTCTAGCCTACAAAGTTTCTGCTCAAAAGTCATCTCATTGTCTTATAAGAATTCCCTTGTACATAACTAGTTTCTTTTCTCTTGCTGCTTTTAAGATTCTCTCTTTAACTTTAATTCCTGCCATTTTAATTATTATGTGTCTTGGTATGAAACTCTTTGGGTTCATCTTGTTTGGGACTCTCTATGCTTCCAGGACCTGGACGTGTGTTTCCTTTCCCAGATTAGGGAAGTTTTCAGCTATTATTTCTTTAAGTAAGTTCTCTTCCCCTTTCTCTCTCTCTTCTTCATCTGGGACACATATAATGCAAATGTTAGTGTGCTTGATGTTGTCTCAGAGATCTCTTAAGCTATCATCATTTTTTTAAAATTCCTTTTTCTTTCACCTTGGGTGATTTCCACTACTCTATCTTCTAATTTGCTGATCCATTCCTCTGTATCATCTAATCTACTACTGATTCCTTATAGTGTATTTTTAATTTCAGTTATTGTATTCTCTAGCTCTGTTTCGTTCTTCTTTATATTTTCTAATTCTTTGTTAAAATTCTCACTCTGTTTATTCATTCTTCTCCCAAGTTCATTGTGCATATTTATGATCATTGCCTTGAACTCTTTATCAGGTAGATTTCTTATCTCTACTTCTCTTAGTTCTTCTGGGTTTTGTCTTGTTCCTTCATTTAGAAGTTGTTCCACTATCTCCTCACCTTGCCTAATTCTCTATGTTTGTTTCTATGTAGTAAGTATGTCAGTTACATTTCCTGACCTTGCAGAAGTGGCCTTATGTAGGAGACATCCTATGGGGCTCAGTAACACACTTTCCTCTGGTCACCAGAGCTTTATGCTCTAGGTGTGACCCCTATGTGGGCTGTACATACTTTTGTTGTTGCAGGGCTGACTACTATAGATTAGTATAGACTATAGACTATAGACTACTATAGACCCTGGTCCAGCTGGCTTCCAGGTCTTTTCTTGTGTGGTGGCTGCCAGCCTGCTGCTGGGGGATGGGGGAGCTGGGTCCTGATGAGGTTGGCTATGTGATCTGACGGGTCCTGGGGCTGGTGCCAGCCCACTAATGTGTGGGGCCAGGTCCTGGGGTCATTGGCTGCAGGACCTGGGGATTCTGGGGTGGCTGGCTGTGGGGCTGGGAGTCCAGAGCTCTCCTCTAACTTTCAATCCATGGTTAACCATTCTCCACTGACCTTCAAAACCTTTCATTAACTAATTTACTACCACTATGCTATTATCTCTCATCACCATATTGCACTCCCTCACTCTGTTTCTCTCTCTCATCTCCTTTACCCCTATTTTCCTTATTCATTCTTTCATTCTTACCTCTATGCTTTTTGTATAGCCATAAACTATCTCTTCTCTCTGCCATTTTCAACCTGTCTCTGTTTGATTCCCAAACTCAAAATATAATCCCTTAATCAAACAAATGATTAAATGAACAAAAAAATCTCTCTTCCAGTCTTCAGAGATCAACCATACCTTCATGAATGATCTTTTCATGTCCTGCCCACTCAACATATCTCTACCCCATTTTTATTGCTTTAATGTCTATTCATTTTTATATTATTTTGTGGTTATTCAACTACCTTTATGAATAATAATTGACATCCCTGTAAAGCTAAAAAGTTCTAAAGAACAAGGATGATGTATTCGATTTCCTTTATACTTCTCACAGCATCTGGAGGGGAGGTTGGCAACTATGACCCATGGGTCAAATTTAGCCTTCCACCTATTTTAATTTTTTTATTTTACATGTAATCTTTTGGAGGGATGACTTTTCTTGTGTTGTGTTTGTTAAACTTTGGTATCAGGATAATTCTGGCCTCACGCTATTCTATTTTTCAGAAGAGTTTGAGAAAGACTGGTGTTAATTCTTTTTTAAATTATTGGTAGAATTAATCTGTGAATCCATCTAGTCTTGGGCTTTTCTTTCTTGGGCATCCACCTATTTTTGTGTGGCCTGTGAGGTAAGGTAGTTTTTTACATTTCTAAGTGATTTTTAAAAATCAAAAGGAAAATAATATTTGATGACATTTGAACTTTATGTGACATTCAAATTTTAGTGTTCATAAAGTATTTTTAATGGACAGCCATGTCCATTAATTTACATTTTATCTATGGTTACTTTCACACTACAACAGTAAAGTTAAATAGTTACCACAAAGTCCAAATAATTAAAATGTAGTAGTTTCCACAAGCGCCAAAGACCACTTTGCAGATGGTGTTATTTTTAATCCAAAGTCAAGAGCTCTGCAAGATATTATGTCCACAGGTTTATAGTTAAGGGAGGCTGGCAACTTACTCATGTCACATGAGTGGTAAGCAGTGGATGTTGAAGTCTTACCAGTGCTACCTGACTGCCAAAAAGATATTTCTCTATACTATATGGTCTCCCGAAGTACATTATTCGAGGACTCCAATTCTGTCCAAGCCTCCTTTTTCCAACTTTGATACCTTAAAGATATAACAAATTCTAAATACATAGAATAGTTGGTATCAAGGAAGATAGGTTAGTTGTACAAAGTTGGAATCAACACAGCATGAGTTCTATTCCAAATAAGTATTCTACAGAGAGGTGATCTACTGCTTGTCAGTCCCTTGTAGGCTCCAAGTAATCAGAACTTTCCAGTGAAACAGAACTTTTTTCACAGGGTTTCTCTATATAATGAGAACTACTAAAACCCCCAATATCCTAAAGTATCTCCTTATTCCTAGAGTAAAGAATAAATTATACTCAGCCTAATTCCACTGTCAAGTTATTTTCTTAATTGTATATAATTATAATGTTAATACATATAGCATAAATATTAGTTAAGAAAATAAAATATTTAATCAACTATACTTCAATTAAAAATAAAAGTAAAAACAAAATATTTTATTAATCAAAGCATCCCATTCCATATCGGGCCAACATTGAGAAGAGTTAAGGGATCAGGACTTAAGACTAGATATAATTCTCGGACTTGCTGCCAATATTATAATTACTAGCTCAACTAATAAACTACATTGTAGTATAAATAGTCAACATAATGCATCAAAAAAAATTTAGTAGAAAAGAGATCATCCACTGGTGAAGTATACCTCCAGTCCGTCTTGGCTTTGGTAGAAGATGACTGGGGTCCAATTTTTACCTGTATGCCCAGGAATAGAAAATCTCCCCCCACCCGACTTCTCAATCTACTACTGCAGTTGGGTCATTGTGGATACTTGGGAGATTCACTTCCAAATGTCTAGCAACCTAAATCATAAAAAGAGTCAAGAATTATGGTATGTTTTAGTTTGAATATACTGTAGTATAGAACTGTTAGAGAAAGCATCATGATATTGGAAGAATCCATTTTAATATCCTAGGAAAAAAATTGGCATATTTTGCTAATACTATATCTTTTAAATGACTGATGTTACTCAGTTATCTCTGGCTTTTCATATGAAAATTTTATCGTCTAAACCTTCTAAATTAAAACCATTCTGTTTCATGGGTTGGCAATGTATTTCAATTTTTCACTCTGTTATGTCCATTATATTAGATGAACAAATACTGTTAACTTAGATCTATTTGATCTTACTCCTAATATATAGATACAAGAAAATGAATGCTGTATTCATAAGGAGATTCTCTTCCCCAAACCATTATATTATACATCTGGGCTTTGACCATTGTATTAGTCCAGTCAAAATCCATTTCGAGCTCCCTCCATCATAGAAACATACTTTTTTTCAGTAGTAGAAACAAATTTAAGAAATAAAGCAGCGATTTCTGAGTCTTTTTTAAATTTTTACATATCTCCTCATACATTTTGATCTGCTTTTATTTAAAATAAAAAAAAGTAGATCCTGAAACCTTACTTAATATTCTTTCCTTGGAAACAACTTTTCTGTAAAGTTGAAAGGTATCTAATTAACCAAATTTTCCATTTACATTGCTCAGGCTTTCTTTTTCTTACTATGCAATTTATTAAACCAACAGATAGTTCCATTCTCTGAGAAAAAAAAATATTTCAGAAAGTTCACACTGATGGCTTTCAAATACTATTGTTGTCAATGGACAGAGGTAAAGAGCTGTGGTCAAAATCTCCGAACTCTAAATTCCAGTATAATCTCCAACTCCCCCACCAGGCTTCTGAAACTATATATTCAAAGACACTCCAGGCAAAATCACACTTGGATGGGAGCTTCATTCCCAAATCTCTCTCTGGTTTCCTAACATGTAAGATTTTCAAGGACCCTATTGTTTCTTCAGCACTTGCCCTAGATCACAGGCAGAACAAAGAGGTCTGCTCTTGGTTTCCTATTCCCGTGTTCCACACTGTCTTTGCCTGGACTTCTAAACTGACAGCACCTCCCTGCTCCAGTATCACTTTGCCACAACTTCATCATGAAATGTAAGAGAGAAGAGAGCACAGAGGGAGAAAGAGAAAAGAGAGATACTGCTTTCTTTCGTCTTTATTTATAATCCTTTTGTTCCTTCCTCTGAAATTCCATTCTTGACTAATACTATAGGGACCACTAAGAACTCCATTTGTCCTTGAACTTGTTTCTCTTTCTCTCACCATGTATATGCCAGGCACTGAGCTAGGCACAGGGATACAATGATGGACAAAGTAACAGTGTTTGAGCCCTCACAAGGCTACAGAGATGCTCCGGACTCCCACATTTATGTGTAGTCTCTTTAATAGTTTGGAAAATATGCTCAAAGGGCAGCTAGAATAAGTCTTAAAATTAAAATAAATGATAATGGAACAAGGTGGGTACAAAGCACATTCACAGATTTCTCTTCACTCTGATGGATACTCTCCATGCCCCAAGCACTGTCACAGTCTCTGGGGATAGAGCTGTGAGCAAGTTTGACAAAGGTCTGCCCTTTGTCAGATAGCCCACACTCTGATGAGAGGAGTTAGATGATGTAAAAGTGAACACGTAGATTAATAAGTACAGTGAACTCAGAGAGTAATACGGGACATGAAGGAATTAAAGTGTATCATGAGCCCAAAAGTGACTAAGATGGAGCAAACAGGCAAGTCTACATTAGCCAGGATGCTGAAGGAGTGGGTACACCAACTGAAAACACCACTTGAGCAAAGATCTGGGGCCACAATGTTCTGGACAGAGGGACCAGCAACTGTAAAAGTCTCAGACCAGGAAAAAGCTGGCATGTTCTAGGAACAGAAGTGTCCCCAGAGAGAAACCAGTGCCTAATGAATAAGAGGGTGGGCTGCCAGTGCAAGATGAGGTGGGGGCTGGGGAGCAGGGGCTGGATCATGCAGGATTTGGTAGGTCAAAACCTGGACTTTGGATTTGGCCCTAAGCAAGATGGGAACATCTCACAAGGTTTTAAGTAGGGGTTACAAATACCCTGCTGGCTGCTGTGTTGCTTCGTGGGGAAAGAACATGAGGGAGGTAAGAGCAGAAGCAAGATTAGCAGGTACAACACAGCACAGGATGCATTTAAAGTTTAATACAGTAACCATCTGCAGACAGTGAAAGAGAACTCCGCTGACTTTGTCACGCCCAGACACAGGTCTAGAGGTAGAGGGCCTTCGCCTGTCACAAGATGGCTGGGAACAGACTCAGGATCTTTTCCTATAGAATCTTCCTCTCTCCAAACAGCACTGTGTGAAGAGGAGGGCATCTGACCTTCAAATAAATCAGGCTGTGTTGGAATCCAAGTTCCATCACATCACCTCTCCAGCCTCAGTGTTTCCCTCTGTGAAGTGGAACTAATGGGTGCTCCTCTCAGGAGGGCTGTGGGAGTAGATGAGATAACATAGGCAGAAGCACTTGGGAAGTGCTAGTTTCCCTTCTCCCTGGAGTGGCACATTTCAGGGAGGTGTGCAAGGAACAGCAATTGTCCTCTGCATCCTGGACTAGAAGGGCCCACTTTTAGAAAGGACACTTGTGTTGATCACTCTTCCATAAGAAGTGTGAAAGTAATATGACTAGGGGACTAAAAGGGTTATTTGAATCTACTTTATTCAATCAATAAGAAACTAGAACTGAGAATGAGAAAAAAACAAGAAAAGGAGTCATGGAAAAGATTTGCTCAGCTCCTCGCCAAACCAAACCTCTGCATCACACCTTCTCAGAGACAAAGCCGTGAGGACTAATGTTTGCATAGTTGCAAACTGTTTCAAGGTCATTCCTTTCTGCAACACGCCGTGGGAATGTGATTTGAATGGTGAAGCCGATTTGGAGAGTTTGGATCTGCATGTAAGAAAGGGCCAAGATGAAGGCTGAAGTAATAACTTCTACCTGACAGCCAGTGGAGGGGTTTACTTGGGTAAATGGTTTTCTAACTGACAGTTTTAGACCCTGGCAACTGTGATAGAAATGGAGTCCAAATCATTTTGAGGGATTGTAACTCTAAAAGCTGTGTTAATGCAATAGATTAAATGTACCAAATCTGAGGCGGCCCAGCAGCAGACCCCGGGGCTGGGGATTGCCGTTTCCTGGTTTCACAGCTGTTTATTTTGATTGCTTTAAGTGTTGCAAAGCCCTATTGCCTTCCTTTCAAATTTCTGGCCCACCTCTACCCATACTGCTGGATCATTTGAGCTTCTTTCCAACTTTGGCTTCCTCACAAAGCCTGTGCTAATTATGTGGTCAGAGATTTTGGGTGGTCAAGTTTGGTTACCCTGAACAGACATAGTGTCCAGGATTCACCTTTTCCCATGCATTTTCAGAACTTGTTCACACACATTGCATCTGCAGAAGTCAGTTTACACTGCATAACAAACAACCTCAAAAATGTCAGGACCTCATGGGTTGGTAGGTGGACTATGTTTTGGTTAATTTAATCTGAGCTCAGCTGGCTGAGTGGCTGTACTTTGGGGTGCAGGTTTGTCGGGTTGGCTCCAGGCTCCAGGTTGCATTCAGGTGTGCCCCCATGTCTTTTTGCATACTAGGAACGGAAGCTACCTGAGGTCTGTCCTCATGGCAAATGGAAGACGCTCAAGAGGGCCAAACAAGTATACATTTCAAGCCTCTGCTCACATCACTTACTCTAAAACCTCATGGGCTAAGGCAAATCATATGGACAAACCCAAAGTCCAGGAGCAGGAAAATATACTCTTCCTCTAGTGGGAGGAAGGAAAGTCATGTGACAGATGGCATGGATATGTGATTCTAACACAGAGATGTTTGAAGAGTTGGAGACCAATGAGTCAATCTTCTACAAGCTTCTTCTCCAAGTCCTGTTCCTGGTCTCAGGTAGCAGTGGGAAGAGGAGGTATGGAGCCCCCATGGGGGTTTTGCTCCTTTACTCTCATATCTGGAGTTTTTCTGGGTCTTATTAGTCTATAAGTACCAATGAACTCACTTGAAAAATAATTCTAACTTCCCAGGTTATGCTCCCATTGGTGTAACGTAAGACCCACCTCAAAAACTTCCTCCATTCAATCTGGGACTCCCCAGGAGTGTGTGACATGATGTCACAAAAGACTCCTTTGTGCTCTGCCCTGGCTCCCCTTGCTGACACCAGCACTGATGCCAATGCCTGTGAAGCGTCCAAGAGAGGTAAGCTCATCAGCACCAGCCTTATCAGGGCCCCTGCAACAGCATCCCAGGACTCTCACACTCTAAATCTCAGGGTTTTAAGGAGGCAATGCATTCCTTGTAGTTTGCACTATGAAGCAAGAGTCACAGAGCTACATGCTTCCCTTCCACACCTTGTCACCTTCTTTGTTGTAGTCTGAAAAGCTGTTTGTCATCCCCACACCAAACTAAGTGCAGTGGGCACTGTCAGTGTCCCCCACGGTGTCCCTCAAATCTTTCACTCTGCTCCAACTAACTTCTAGCTACCAGGATCTGCATCTCTCTGACTAGGGGATATTTTTTCAGAACTGGAAAAGCCTTCTCTGCCTTCGTGTACAGTAGGCCAGACATACCAGGGAATTAACAACCACCAGAAGCCCTCAACCAATGACTTTCAAGGCGTGATCTATCCTCCTTCCCCTCCGTGTGGGATAATCCCAAGGCTTGAGTTTTATACTGTTGCCAGAATTTCCCTTCAGGACTAAGTCCAAGTTAACCACTGTGGTTATCAGCTTAATATCCTACCTTTTATTGGCTGTCCTTTCTTCCCGGTATCACGTCCCTACTCTTCAATTGATGCTAATTTCATCCTTCAAATAGACTACTTGCACCTAAATCTCAGGGTCAGTTTTGGGGAAACCAGACTAAGACACTGAGTCCCTTATCAAAGCAGTTTCTTCAACTTCTGCCTTTAGCCTCTCTCCCCTTAGGGCTGATTTGGAAAACTTCCAATATGCTGTTTTCCATATGCCCTGCATTCCTGCCCTTCTTTTCAGGATAATGACACCTTCCTATAGACCCCTTTGCCCAGGATAATTGCAAGGAGGCTAGCTTCACAGACCCACCAGACAGACTTGCCCAAGTTAATGCCTGGATCCAGTGTGTTCACAACTCTGGCTCAAATAGACAAATCTACCATATTGCCAATCCACATTTATCACATTCTGTAATGTTTCTTGAGTCACTTCTACATGCAAAGAACTGTGATAGGTACTAGGAACACCAAGTCATATAAGAAATAGTCCATGACCACAAAAAAAGTGTGGTCTGATGGAAGAGTTCTCACTGAGGCAAATGCCTTCTGCAGTTTCGTTCCACCCTTCCCTGGATATTTTGAAAAGATAATCTGTTAACTTCTGTAACTACAAAAACTCCAAACTGTTAAATGTTGGTCAACCTAGCAGGTTGAAAAAGTGCTTATAAGACGATGTAGGCCGTGGAATGAGTCGTATTTCCCCTTATTTGCCTGTGACCAGAAGTGGGCTTTACCCAAGGTAGGCTCTCAATAAATGTTCATTCCGTGGATAAGGTGCTCATACAGGCTCTGTGTAGCCCAGGGCTCCCTGCAGGAAATTAGTTCACTTCCAAGAGCCCCACTGTGGCACTGCAAAATTAAAGCATTGAAGCCAGTTGACTCTAAGGTTTAAACATTCTATGGATCTGTATATTCAGAATATGCATTCTTTGTTTTATACAATTGCTTTTATTTTTAAAATTTATTTATTTATTTTTGGCTGCATTGGGTCCTCATTGCTGCATGCGGGCTTTCTCTAGTTGTGTCGAGCGGGGCCACTCTTCGTTGCAGTGCTTGGGTTTCTCATTGCAGTAGCTTGTCTTGTTGCGGAGCACGGGCTCTAGGCACACGGGCTTCAGTAGTTGTGGCTCACGGGTTCTAGAGCGCAGGCTCAGTAGCTGTGGCGCACGGGCTTAGTTGCTCTGAGGCATGCGGGATCTTCCTGGACCAGGGCTTGAACTCGTGTCCCCTGCATTGGCAGGTGGATTGTTAACCACTGTCCCACCAGGGAAGCCCAGAATATGCATTCTTAAAGGGAGGTTTTATTGATATTGTTTTTAGAATATTTTCTTGGGCCAAAGAGGGAAACTGCTAAATGGTGGTAAGGGTGGAAAAATCACTTAGGAGAAGTGTGGAATTTTCCTGTTAGACTTTACTTACTAAATTTGTCCCAAACTCTGATTGTTGGTCAAAATCAGGAAAAGAAGAAAACCCATACTCAGCTCATCATATATTTATTCAGTGCCTACTGTTAGCCTCAAGCTGCACCAGCACTGAGGATACAATATTAAACAAATAGACAAATTCTCTGACCTCACGGAGCTCACTGTCATCTCAAATCTCAGTGTGCCTGAGACAGTGGGTTCACTCAGCCACATATCAGTCCCAATCTCATTTTTCCCAAGTTGCTCAGAATGAATTCATTGCATGCTCACATTTCTACACATCATTTTATCCTATGATCTGTTTGGGGTTCAATGCTAAATTCTTATTACTGCCCAAGCATCACCTGAGAACGAGGAAGAGCCACACCCACAAATTACATTTTGGGGGAGTTCACAGGCCTGTTGCTCTGGTGTAAAAAGCAGTTGTTCAAAACAGATCAAAGAAGTATAGACACGGCAATACCCATCTCCCTGGTTGGCGAGTTCCCTTAAAAATACAAAGAAATATTTCACAAGAAATATGGAGCTAGAGTCCTCACAGCTGCTGAAATTAAGGCAATAAGCAGGGAAGGGAATGAGGAGGGGATTGAAGAAAGATTAAAATATCAAAAGGAAAATCAGTAAATTTGAAACCTCAGACCTGGAACCAATTAGAGGTCAGCTGGCAACTGTCAAGAATCAATATAAGAAAGATGTAATTTTTAATAACTCAGAAATAAAGTATGCTGTTAACACGCTAGGAATTGGGGTAGGGGAGGAAAAAGAGTGAGGAAAAATGTGGTCTGTTAGCAATTATTGTGAATGCCAGGACCAGCTTAAAGGAGTCACTCTCACCTTCTCGGTGCTCTGCTCTGGGTTTCAGCCTCAGCACAGCTCCCATCAGCCTCTGCCCGGCATCTCCAGGGCACAGCCAGCATATCTGCTGCTCAGCTAGTTCAGAACTCAGTGTAGCCAGGATTTCTCTGTGTCATCAATCCAAACACTTCTTCTCCAAGGAAGTTTCTGGCTCTATCTTCTTCTCTAAAGAAGTTGGGGCTATGGGAAACTTTTTATTAAATAGCTCTTGGTTTTTACATAAATAAATGTTTACCTCTCTACTTATTTATATACTGAATTGATATCTTTAAATATTAAAAGCTTAAGCAAGGATTTTCACATTTGGCAAGTTTTTATGGATCTCCCCAAGATAGGATTGTGGAGCCAAATTGGCAAACATATTTTCTAAGGAACTGAATATGAGTACAACTTGAAGATCACTTTGGGGATGGACTTCTCCAAAGGGAGAAAGAATGAAAATGTTCTTAATGACCATAACACACAAGCAGACAGGAGGATCCCTGGATAGGTCAAACCAGCGTTTTCCAAAATGTCCTCTGTGGAATATTAGTTCTGAATGATTTTAATAGGCACTGCATTAAAAAAAAAAAACAAGCAAACAAAATGGGTCCCAATATCAAAAAGTTTGCAAACTGCTGGGTTACACAAAGTTAAACAGATTCCTTTATTGCAGGACTTTTCAGAGCCTTTATGGGATCTGAACAGGATTGTGAACCTCAGGATTTGTGCATGAGATGGGATGTACTATTGGACCGTTGAGAAGTTATTTCACCATGGACCATTTTCTTGTTGATCATCTTGTCAAATTCAAGTTTGAGTTGGCTTAAGTTTTTCTCTAACTCAGCAGGTGTCACTATCTTAAGTGCATTGAAATTAAAATGGATACTTACAAGGACAAGGATTACAGGGAACATCTCTGGCACCTTTTTCAAATTTCCTTTCTTTTAATAAGACTTCTAGAATAAAAGAGAGCTCTAACGTTGCTTGCTTCTGAATCCCTCTGATCTTGGAAACTGGATCCATTTCATCGGAGCTTAGTTAGTTTAATACCAGTCAGGATCCCAGTCAAGCATCAGGCCAGTCTGAATGCCACCCTCACCTGACCTTGGAGTACCAATCATTGTTCCTTGCTCTATCTCTTCCTTCAGCTGAAAGATTTTAGAGGTGAAAGGGGCCTTAGAGATCTCCTTTCCCGACAACTTCAGTTTACAGCTGAGGAAACTGAGGCTCAGAGATAGGGAAGAACCTCCTTAAAACCACACAGCCCTTTGTTTCAGAAGCGAAACCTTGCAAAGCCCACCCAGATGACTAAGCCATGGTCCCCCTCCCTGCACCTCTTGGGCATAAAGACCCTCACGTTTCCTCCAACTTCACATCCCACTTGACTCTTCAGGAGTCTGAGGCAATTTGAATGAGCCTCCCCGTGCCCTGTCACAGACTGGAGCACATTAAGGGCAGGAAATTAGTCAGGGGCATGTTTGTAGATCCGGTGCTGATTACTCTTCCCCTCAGATTGTACATCCACCAATACGGAATGGATTTCTCTCTAATTTATTAAAGGTCAGTCGGCATGGAATGATAAAGGAAAGGCCATGTCTGATAAATTCACCTAAATTGAATTCTTGGGCCACATTACCCAAACAGCAGACATAATTTATCTGGATTTCAGGAAAGCATTTAGTGCTGTACCATATAACAGATGCATTTACTAAGGCAAACCATTGTGTCATGGTTAGGTGTCAGGTGGCAATTCTGGAAACAGGTTTAAAATGGCCCAGAACACAACACTGGGTGCACCGCCAGGAGACACTTAAGAGTACAGACAGAGGGGTCAGTCTGGGGGTCATTATTTCAAAGTCCTTGACCCTAATTATAATTTAATTTCCACAATGGTCATATCTCTTGAGAGCAAAATTGGGATGAAGGGGGACAGTTTTAAAAGGAACAGAAGGAAAACGAGTTCTGTATTTCTTTTTCAATCAGACTGGCTCAGTGAGGGATGAATGAGTTATTCTTCCACCAAATGAACACAAATAAACAAAAGAACAAAGGAAACCAAAGACTGCTGTCCAACACAGAATGCAGTGATGAACTCTGAACAGGACAAGGATGGGAGGCAGTGAGTTTCACTAATACTCCAAACTTGGAGAGTCTGAATTGATACCATGAGAAATGGAGTTTAGGGTTTTGAGATAGAAATAAGCTCAAATAATTACGTAACTGTAAGTCATTAATATCCTTGCTATGGCCTCAGAAGGCACAAGCTCCCAACTCTGGTTTGAATTTACCTTTTCTTAAAGTCAAGATTTATGCATCAGCCTTACATCTTTATCCAGGCAATGTGGAATGGATTTCTGTCTAATTCATTAAAGGTCAGTCAGCATGGATTGATAAATGGAAACCCATGTCTGATACATTTGCTTAAATTGAATATTTCCTCTGGGCTACTGCAAAGGTGACCTGAAGTGACCGTCATCAAGAATTCACCCAGGCAGTGTTAAACTGAATCTCTGTCTACTGCCCTCACCAACTCCATGGGAATCCAAGAAGCGGGCAGTAGCTGAAGGCAGGCTCATTCTCTTAGGAACAAGCTGTGGTGTTTGGGCTTAGCCTCAATAACTAGTTTCCAGGTCTGCACCAAGGTTGAAGCTGAGGGTGTCCACAAACGCTAAATCCCTCACAAAAACATTGAGCATTGCATACTTGTGCACATTTGTTCTGTCTCCACACCTCTCTCTCCTACTCCACCCTGGATACCTACCAAAGCCAGCCAGCACCAGAACTACCTCTGGCTGACACTTTCTTCTCTCTGGGAGCTCTCTTCTTGTTCAGTACTATGTACCACATGGTATGTGGTGGTTAGTTGTATGTGTCAAGCTGGAGAGTGTGTTGGGATGAGATTAACATTTAAATTGTTGAATTTTGAGTGAGCAGACTGCCCTGCATAATGTGGGTGGCCCTCATCCAATCAGCTGAACTCGTGAATAGAACAAAAAGATCAGCCTCGGGCTTCCCTCGTGGCGCAGTGGTTGAGAGTCCGCCTGCCGATGCAGGGGACACGGGTTCGTGCCCCGGTCCGGAAGGATCCCACATGCCGCGGAGCGGCTGGACCCGTGAGCCATGGCCGCTGAGCCTGCACGGCCGGAGCCTGTGCTCCGCAACGGGAGAGGCCACAACAGTGAGAGGCCTGCGTACCGCAAAAAAAAAAAAAAAAAAAAAAAAGATCAGCCTCCCCAAGCACTAGAGAATTCTCCAGCAGACTGCCTTTGGACCTCAACCACACCATTGGCTTTCCTGGGTCTCCGGGCTGCTGGCCCATATTGCAGAATTGAACTTGCTGGTCTCCGTAATCACAAGAGCAAATTCCTTATAGTAAATCTCTTCCTACATGTATAAACCCATCTTGCTGGTTCTCTTTTCTCTGGAGAACCCTAACTGATACACAGGGGTGTCAATAGTTATACTTCCATCTAGATTTCCTCCAACTTGAGGTAAGCTCTCAGCTTTCACTTTAATTCTCTGTTTCTAGGAAACTCTCTGGATCTACATGAAAAAAAACAAAACATGCAGGCGTGGAACAGTAATGGCACAGGCTTACAGTAGCGGGAACTAAATTAGAGATCTATTCCAAGAATTGAGGGAAACTTTGGGATCTTTAAGAAGGAGCTTCCATGGACTGATATAAACAGAACACTATAATTTCAGAAGGGAGTTTAGAAAAAATATACAGTAGAATCCCAACACTATTATTGTGTCTGTCATTACAGACTTTCTCTGGCCTCATCATGTCTTGGATCTCATGAAATTTGGCAATTGAAGTGAGGTGCAAGAAAGAATTAAGGTAATTAACTTGGACACATTTTTCTCTCATTAATTTGAGCCCCCAGTCGAGTCAGAATTTTACTGATGCAAGTTTTTATGGCCTTTCAAGTAAAAACCACATTGTGTTCAATGGCACTTTTAACCACAGGCTCACAGACACTGTACAGGACATTCATTCATTTTATTTACCCATTCAATTAACTAGCATACATTAAGTATCCAAGGCCCTATACTGAGTGCTGGGGGAATTAAAAGAAATTCCTTACAGTACCTGTTCTCAAGGCACTTTATAATCTAATTGCTTTAAAGATAACCAACATGGGTGAAAGTTTACGAAGTATTTTTTCTCAATTTAGAAAAATAGTTTAAACTATCACAAAGTCCAAAGAATAATATAACACCCACATGTGCATCAACAACTCATGACCTGCCTAGGTGCATGCAGTGTTGGCAGAGCCAGACACGGTCTTCAGTGAACCCCATAACAATGAAATACAGTTGAGAGAAAACAGGAGGGTTGGCCAATAGGAATGGTGCTAGGATAGAGCTTGGCTGAGAATATGGAGAGGAGAGTAACTGTGTCCATCAGTCTCCATGACAATCTCAGAACCAAATACAATACCTGGCCCTTAGAAGCCAAGCTGAACAGCAGCCAGAATGTATATAACTCCTTTCATCACACCACAGAGACCATGGTATTGTTGAGGAGCCTCAAGCAAGAATAATAAACAGAATCAAAAATGTCATCTGCCATTAAATGTGTTGGTTTGAACGAAAGAGTTAACCACAGACTAATCAATTCCTATTACATACAGGCACTCAAATGAGATTAATCTAGGAAGACTTCCTGAAATAGGTGAGTTTTGAACTGAAATCTTTTTTTCTTTGAGATTTTACAAAATAAATCTTAGTAATAGTGTTTCACGTGCATATAGATGAATATATACTATACATATATTATATATGTGTGTGTGTGTGTGTGTGTTGTGCATACAGAACACATATATAAATGAAGAACCTGTACTTCCCAAAGTGTATTCTCAGATATTAAATCAAATAATTCTATCCTTGTGTGATATTTATTTTCCTGTCAATCAACTATGGAGGCAATCACAGTGGAGTAGAATTCCAATTTGGAATTCCAAAATCCTCAGGCTTGTCCCTGTTCTGTGGGTCCTGGGTGACTTGTCCTCCTTTCTGCTTCTTGAGAGCTGCTCATATCCTCTGCAATTGCTGTTGCTAGGATGCTTCTCCTTCTCTGTGTAAGAGCTCTTGTCCTCCTTCCTAAAGTTAGAAGTCATTGCTCTTTCAGTATTTAACTATCATAAGCTTTTTAGATCCTCTTCCTAGCTTTTTAAAAAACAAACTTTTACTAGGAAGCTGTGGTGTTTCCCAGAGAATAGCCTGGAAGTATTCGAGAACCAGTACCCTGAATTTCCCTCCTAACAGTCTCCTTGGACCATCACCAAACCCCTCTCAGGGCACCATCACTCCATCCCTAGGGGTCAGAGGCAGTTCACATTTCCTTTCTTTGGCCAAAAGGTTTAATTCCATTGTCCTAGAGGCTCTTGCTATTTCTCCCATGGTATTTGGTATCAAAGGTTGCCCTGGGGAGAGGGTCCTAAGCACAAGGCGGGGAATGGACTGAATCAATCCAATTCCAGGGCAGTCATTGAGAACCAAGGGGTCATCTGGCCCGGTGAGAAGGGACAGAATACAGTTTTTGAATGAACAAATTGGAGTTATTATCAGTGTCAATTACACTACTGGTTCATTCCCAAAACAAGGCAAGGAAGAGCAGAACAAGCTCAGCTGGGATGAAGACAAAAGTGTCTCCCCTACCTGCCCAGTGACATAGAAACCCTAAGGACCCCAAGAGACCCAGGCAGAAGCAGAGCAGGCAGAGCCCCGTGCCCCATCTCAAGGATATGAAGAGTGAGGAAAAGTTACGTCCTGACAGCATTGGGGAAAGTCATGGCACCTCTATTCTTAAGTATAAAACTCTATGATTTGTAGGTTGAGGACTCTTACAAGGTCTTTCATTGATTGAAGAAATAAAATGGACCACCTCGGAGTAATGGATGCACTTTCTTGAAGTCAAATGAGGTTAGAGCAGGGCCAATTCATGGGCTTTTGTGAGAGTGAGACTTCTGAGCATCTTAACTGATCATCTCAAAGTATGTTTCAGGATATGTTTGCTCCCACCTCCACAAAAAAATTATGAAAGCTCTTTTCTTCCTGCCAGGTCTTCAAAGTTATAAGTAGATTTTTTTCCCTTTTTTGTTTTTTGGGTTTTTTAAAATAAATCTGAGTGAAAGATACAGAGCTTTAAGAACAGATATACATCTAGAACACTTTTCATCCAAATTATCCCTTCATTTCTTTTTCTTTTTTAAAAAATCATAGTAACATTGAGTAATAATGTATTTGACCATATTGGTTTCTTAGCCCTCCAATGGTACCCTGAAATATTTATGAGCTCTGAGTAGAGATTTAAGAACTGCTCCTCAGACCCCACATGCATCCCATCAAGACTTGGACTAGGCAAACAGAAAGAGCATTGCCCCAAAACACAACCTGGTCATTCCTTATTTCTTCTCCCTCTCTAATGGCCTACCTCCTTCTTCTACACCCAATATGATTGACAGTGATGATGTCCAATTATAGCATTTCCTTTCAAATGTATTTGGAGCACAGAGAAGCAGGTTTCTTTAATTCTCTAATAGAGAATAATAATTCTCTAATTTTTGTAATATCTAATGTAGAGATGTTACAAAAAAGCAAGCTTGCCAGAATGTCTCTTGACAAAATACAGGACATGAAGGCTGGAAACCATCCTGTGCTCTGTTCATTTCCCTCATCATAATTATATAAATTATCTCCTGGGGCTGGAAACACCAATCTTTATTTCAAAAGGATAGTTTCCCAAATCTATATGTGGAAGGATGAAGAACATATTGCCTGTGGGAAACTGTCCAGGAGAATCATCAACACACAGGACTGCTCAGGGTCCATGGCCCATGTGGATATGCACAACAAATCTCACTGGCACCCGGACTACACTCATACATCCCAATTAAATGGGTCATTGGGTGTCATTGTGCCCACTGTACTGACAGTGAAACTGAGGGCCGAGAAGGTAGTTCATGTTTCCAAGTTAATGTAAGCTGTTTAGAAATGGAACTGAGGGGACTCACTCCTGGGCTATATCCTCATTAGCCAAATGGACCTTGGATAAGATCACAAACTGGCCTCCTCTAGAGGAATGTTGCCTCTAGAGAAATTTTTAACTTGATTTAGAATAGAGCCTCCTAAACACTGTCCACCACCCTCTACCTCATGCAGCTAATCTACTGCAGAAAAAAACCCACAGAAATAGGAAAGGAGGAATTTCATGTCTTCTTGTCTTCTGGTCCTTCTTGATTCAGTCACAACCTTCAAGCTTTACATGTGATGTTTATTCTGACCTGGTAGATTAATGACTCCTTAAGCTGCTAATGCAGTTATTATTATATTTATTGTTATTATTTTAATGTCAAATGGGAGGCAAGGAAGAGAGGGTATTTACTGCAGTTTTTCAGTGGAGACATTTAGGTAAGGCCACACTTGTAGTACCATAAACTAGCTTCCCAGTGCCATTTGAAACACTGCCAATTCACTTATCGCTAACATTTCCCTGGAAAACAGAGTTTCTCTTCTCTCCTTCTTCTGTCAGCTTGCCAAAAAGCATTATATTGCCACAGCCAGCTACAGGATGGGATAGGATAGAAGTGTGCATTAATTGTATTCTGAAGCCTGCCATAAATTCACTGCAGTGAATCTGGATGGGGAGATTAAACAGCGTTAAGAACATTTTCCAAAAAATTACTTGAGTATGCAATAATGGTTTGTGTAGGACAGAAGGATGACATAGGATGACTCTGATTTATGTATGTTTCATGTTGGGTCACCACTCCTCAAGGGGAGGAGTGGAGTCCTTTTCCTGTACAGCTCTCCACAGAAACTTGTTCAGGACTGTGCACACAACACATGTCCACTGGACAACACCATGGCCTAGTGGGCCATATGGTGAGCTGGACTACTTAAGAGGAACCCAGAGAACATAGCAAATATCAAGGTATGAAAAAAGTGACAAGTATTTGACAAGAAAGAGACTGAGAATGTGAGAGAAAATTACAAATATTGGACTCAAGAGTTAAACAAATTTGGGGTGACCAAACAGTTTACTGTCCAAACTGAGATACTTTTGAGTGATAAAGGGGGCACTATAAATATTATTCCAGGACAGCAGGCATAAACCAGAACTATCCTGGCAAATTATCATGAGTGATCACCCTAAGCACAATGTTCTTTGGCAAAGAAACTTAATACTGCAAAGAAAGTGTATCTTTGAATTAATGACAAGGCCAGTATTAGTTTGCCACTGTAACGACGTACCACAGACTGGGTGGCTCAAACAACAGAAACGTATTTTCTCAAAATACTGGAGGTTAGAATCCTGAGATCAAGGTTATCGGCAGGGTTGGGTTCTTCTGCAGCCTCTTTCCTTGAATTGTAGCTGACCATCTACTTCATGTGTCTTCACATGATCTTCCCTCCATACATGTCTGTGTCCAAATTTCCTCTTCTTACAAGGACACCAGTCATACTGGGTGGGGCCCATCCTAAAGACCTCACTTTAACTTAATTACCTCTTTAAAGCCTCATTCACAAATATATCACATTGTGAGCTATTAGGGGTTAGAACTTCAACATAAATTTGGCTTAGAGGGTGGACACAATTCAGTCCATAACAAGTTCTGATTCCTAAACAGAAACTAAAGTTTTATAAAAGCAGTTCTTGCCCCCTGAGAATGGCTGAGCTCTTCAAAAGATCGAGAATCCAAGCTTCTGAGATTCACAGACTCACCAAGCAGAGATCACAGGAAGTGTGGTCACATCCATGACCGCATACAGATGAAGTGAAGTTTCACAGTTAAGAGCGAGAGTGATGTTTAAACCATGTAACAGATATACTACAGGCACTGAAAAACCAGTATGAATATCAGCTACCACAAAGCTGAAACAGGGCCTGGAGGTTGCCTGCTATGTCCAGGGCTAACCTTTAGTTGAAGCATTATGAGGGAGGCTTGCAGCTAAGGTTAGTTCCCAGGAGAAGGCTGGAGGAACTAGGGCATCTCAAGGAAACAGCTATCTACTAACTATAGAGATGTATTCCAATATTTTAACAACCAGTACAGCTACTCCTATGATCACCAGCTGTATATCAGCCCCTGTTAGAAGCTGAGCAATTTGAGACTTATCACTTATGAGCTCTATAGTCTTGTCTAATAATGCCACCTCTTCAGGCTTTAGTTTACTGATCTCTGTGAAAGCTGCATGTCCATGAGGCCCAGGTACTTGAAAATTCAAGGTATTACCATTGTCATGTCAGTAGTTTTTCCTTAGGTTTACTGGCACAAAAAAAAGCCCCACCTTCCAAAGGGCAGGATAGTATCAATTTCCTTTCACTTTCTTCCCCATTTCCCTTCCTGTTGCTCAGAAACTATATAGGAGGGTATTGGAGGGCTCTCTCACATAATCGAAGCCACTACTTTGTGGCTTCGAAGACACTAGGAAGTTAGCTTTTAAAAATGACCAGTTGATACCTTGAAAATTTATTTGGGAATAAAAATCCAGAAAAATTTCCATAGACCAGGGAGGGCTTTCAGTCTCATTCAAAACTCACTTACATGGATATTTAAGATCATTTTAAAAAGAAAAAAGATCATTTAGTGAGCAGCAAATTTTGCACTAACAATTTTGTGTGTGTCTAGATTGAACTGTGCTCATTCCCTGGGTTTCTTCCTCTTGTGACCTGGTCATTGGATTTTCCAACTTTAAAAAGAAGAAGCAAGTAAGGGGTAGAGTAAGAGTCATAGTATTAAAGGCAGGGCTGTGATGAAATGTCAGTAACTCCCCAGCTTGGAAGCATCTCATCTAGAAAATATTTTCATTATATCAAATTATGTCTCTCAGAAAATAATGATAGTCTATTCACCATTTCTACTATAATCCAAAATAACAAGAAATGGGCAGGAGAAATCATTATAAGAAAGTATTCCTGAGGTACCAGAGTTCCTGAATGAGATAGCAGAATTTTGTGCTTTTACAATGTTTAAATCAGAGCAGACTCTCCTCTATGGAGGCAGGATGAACAAATGACTTTCAAAGTTCCATCTAGCTTTAGATGGTAAGGATTAAAATGCACGAAGACAGTAAAAGCCAAGGATTCTGTGTGAGGTTTTGTGGGCAAGGAATGGGTATCAATCCTTTAAAAAAAAATTGATTTCCTTTCCCAGATTTATTGTAAAGCCATTTGCAGGAAATTCAGAGAAAACCCCAGCAGGAGATCATTTTATGTAGTAAATAACTCCAGCCATAGGCCAGACATGTATCTCACCCCAGCCTGGCAGAGAGATTGGGAAACCCACCAAGCAAAGAGGATTATGCTGTATTGGAACTAAATCTCAGAAGAAAACTTTGCTCTGAGGAGCTTCTTCTATTTTGTCTCTAATATGGTGGATGGAAAGTGGGGAAGATAATGACCACCAACAGTGGAGAGGAAAATGTAACTAAATGTGGCAGCTCCAAGAAGATAGATGGGCTATGGAATCCCAGAGCCCTCAGATTCACTTTAGAGTTTAGAGGTGATGATTCCCTTTGATTCATGGCTGCAGTTCTTAAGGGCAAAAGAACTTAGTTAGCTAGAGATGGGATGCAAACAGAAAGAAAGGCTTCTCCAGCTGGGAAAACAAAAGATGTCTGGGATGATGTTGATGAAAGCTTTTTTAAAGTGAGAGGTACAGAGAGAGTGTAAGAGGAAGGCAGCTGGAGCTTTTCCAGGTCAGCTAATGATGCATGGCACTGCTGACACAGCAGTTCATCCAGCCAGTGCAAGAGAGACTGTCTTAGGGACCTGCCCTTCTTCTTAAGGTTGGACCCTAAGAGTCTAGGTCAGGGGAGGCTTCTCTACTTAGTTTAGAGAACTTTTTTCTTGTACTCTAATTTAAATGCTTACCACGGGGACATACTTAACTAAAGCTTAGCTTAATTTTTCCCTTTTCAGACTTCATCCCCCTTAGCAGGTATTTGGTTTCTAAGATCAGAAACTGACAGGGGACGTTAGCCTGGGTTATTAAATGAAATGAAACACCTCCACTTTTTCATCCACTTTTACTAAAATGCCTGGCTCTTTGCTCATGAGACTGAGAAAAACTCAACCTGGATGTAAAATGCTCACCTCTTTGGTGATCATTTACTCATCCCAGGGACCCGGGGAACTGTGGGTCTTGGTGATTATGTCTGCCATGTTGTGAGGTTGTACCTGTGTGATCTGAAATGTAAAATACTGTGCATTACAACATACTGCATTTTAGTCTCTCTTTTTTTCATGTTGTTTCTCCAATTAAGGCAAGATTACATGTGCCACAAAGCCATCATCTGTGATGGCCTTAGAATTTATAAATTCAAGTTGCAGATCCCACATCACCTTCTCCCCATTATCACTAAGGGATCTTTAATTCCTCCTTACCCAATTTTAGTTTGTGGACCTCCCTGTCTCTGGAAGCAGTTCACTCCATCATCAGACTTTAGTATAAGAATGGCTTTAAATTTGACAAGGTTCTTTCCAGGTGACAGCAATAAGGCCGATATGTTAGCCTTCTAAACCCACACTGCAGACACTGCCCTCCTGTTCTTGATCCTTATTTACAGCTAAGCTCTTCCCATGCCATCGAGTTCTATGGAGAAACAATTCAGATGTGTTAGTGTTCAGAATTTGGTCTCATTTTGGTGATACAACCTTACCTCTAGCACAATGGATTGAGTTTAGACATTGGGAAGAATGACCTCAAATGAAGGGTTTTGCACATTGGAACACTTAATACGGGGAGGAGTGGAGTGTGGGGAGTGTCCTTCTCTAAATATCTTTCCAATATTTAGAATAGAATTAAACATCTTACCAACTCTAATGCCTCTGTGAGAGTGCTACACACAATCACACCTGAGACAAAGGAATGCACTTGTTCCTCTCTCTTCCATTGCAATCAGGTACTTCCCAAATGGTGGCAAGATGGTCCTAGAGATTATTTCATGTCTGGGGTCAGCAAACTACTGCCCATGAGCCAAATCTATTCCATTGCCTTTTTCTGTAAGTCCTATGAGCCAAAAATGGTGTTTACATTTGTTAAGGGTTGAAAAAAATCAAAATAAAGAGTATTCTTGTGACATGTAAAAATTACATGAAATTCAAATTTCAATGCCCATAAATAAACACAACTTAAAAGACAACACATGCTCATCATTTATGTGCTGTCTATGGTCAATTTCACCTTCAACATTCAGCAGAGTGGAGTAGTTGTGTCAGAGACCGTTAGCACTACAGAAAGCCTAAAATATTTTCTATCTAGCCCCTAATGGAAAAATTTGCTGACCCCTGATGTATGTCCTTCCCAAGTCTTCCTGATCATATAGGCTTAAATTCAACAATCTCTTTCTTTGCCTGAAACTCTATCCTCAACTCATTGTTTACAAAGCTTTCTGTACGATGTCTGGCACATACTATTAAGCAGTAAGTACTTGATAAATGAATATCACCAATAATTTCATTATAAAACAAATGGACTAGGATATCAGAAGCTCCAAAGATGAAAAGCCAATGGTACTTCTTGTTACAAACAGCACAGCACAGTTTTCCTTGATGAATATGCACAGCTTGCACTAAAATGTCTGTCGTTCTCTCTGTATCAGATCTACTGGTTCTAGAGTCCCTGGCTTGTAATTACAAAGCAAAATCTTCTAACGCAAATAATAAGACCGGCCTCTATCCCTTTTAAGTGCAATCTTCTTGATTATAAGCGGCCACTGACTAAAGACATCAATTAAAGAGGGAGATTTCTTAAACCCTGGGGCAAAAGTTTAGTTAAAAACAACTTGGAAAGTGGTTTAACTGCTTGAGGATCACTGGTCCCCCAGCACACAGCATTCAAAGCAAACCCATTATTTCCCACAATGTTGAAGAAAAGAACCATTCTGTGTTTCTTGTTGGGCGGCTCCTCTCTCCTGAATACCATCACCCCAGTTAAAATTAACATGGAAGAAGGGTGGGTAGGGGAGATAGAGTTCAGTTTGCTTTTTCTAGTCTCTTTATCCTATTTCAAAATAGCTGGTCCTGGATTCAGAGCTTTGGGGAGCTTCAAAACTCTTTGGAAGATTGCAGACATAAAATGAAACTATGCCTACCCAACAGAGACTCCAAGGGACTGCTGTCATAAACCATAGCTCAGGAAGAGCCAAGCATTCCTGCACAAAAGCCAGCCAGGCTGGGAAGTAGAATGGCAAGGAGAACCCTAGAGAAATTCCAGAAAGAGAATCAAGAAATATCTCATCTCCCAAACAGATATATGCATCCTATAGTTTATGTGTATTTTCAAATATTCAGAATGAGAAAATGTGTGCAATCAAGTATAAACTAAAGCAATAAAGCACCCATATGCTCGTTCATTCAATCACTCACTCATTCTTTCTGTCACCTTCTTTATGAAGCCTTCATCATTTTACTGGGTTAGAAGTAGTAAATTCATTATTCGCATAGTTTTTCACACTTGGCTTCCTTTCAATCCCTATGCATTATATATTCTAATGACTTGCTCTTAGTGGCACATTTCAACCTCTAGAGAGAGTTCAGGTCCCCAAATCCTCAAGAGGAAAAGTTCTGTTGTGATGTGTGGGTCAATGGGACCAAGGTGTCTGGGGTGGAGCATGGGAGGAGCCATGAGGTTCAAAGCTCTTGATGCTGTCTGGAGTGCCCACCAGGACTCCCTCTCCTTTCAGAATCTCCCTTGTCCTCTTAGCTTTTCTATAAAAGCCCTTTGTAAAAATTGCTTCCCTTTTCTCTTCCTCATCCCAGCCATGTAGCTGCTATGATAGTCTAGGCAAAAGAATCCTCCCAGTTCAAATACAGTCTAAACTAACTCATGAGGAAAGAAGACCAGATAGGCATTTCATAAAAAGTTCCAGTTAGTAATGTGACAAGATAAATATCAGTGCAGTCACTATGAAAAACAGTATGGAGTTTCCTCAAGAAATTAAAATAGAACTACTATATGATCCAACAATTCCACTTCTGGGTATCTGTCTGAAGAAAATGTAAATCCTAACTCAAAAAGATATATGTACCTGCAGGTTTATTGCAGCATTGTTTACATTAGCCAAGATATGAAACAACCTGTGTACATTGATGGATGAATGGATAAAGAAAAACAAAAACAAACAAGCAAGCAAACAAACAAACATATATATACATATATATATGATGGAATATTATTCAGCCATAAAAAATAATGAAATCTTGTTATTTGTGACAACATGAATGGGCCTTGAGGGCATTATACTAAGTGAATTAAGTTTGACAGGGAAAGACAAATACCATATGAAGAAAAAAACAGAGCTCATAGATACGGAGAAAAGATCAATAGTTGCTGTTGGTGGGAATGTAAATTGATACAGCCACTATGGAGAACAGTATGGAGGTTCCTTAAAAAACTAAAATTAGAACTACCATACGACCCAGCAATCCCACTACTGGGCATATACCCTGAGAAAACCATAATTCAAAAAGAATCATGTACCAAAATATTCATTGCAGCTCTATTTACAATAGCCAGGACCTGGAAGCAACCTAAGTGTCCATCAACAGATGGATGGATAAAGAAGATGTGGCACATATATACAATGGACTATTACTCAGCCATGAAAAGAAACAAAAGTGAGTTATTTGTAGAGAGGTAGATGGACCTAGAGTCTGCCATACAGAGTGAAGTAAGTCAGAAAGAGAAAAACAAATACCGTATGTTAACATATATATACGGAATTTAAGAAAAAAAAAAAAAAAGAAAAGGTCATGAAGAACCTGGGGCAAGATGGGAATAAAGACACAGACCTACTGGAGAATGGACTTGAGGTTATGGGGAGGGGGAAGGGTAAGCTGTGACAAAGTGAGAGAGTGGCATGGATATATATACACTACCAAACGTAAAATAGATAGCTAGTGGAAAGCAGCTGGATAGCACAGGGAGATCAGCTCAGTGCTTTGTGACCACCTAGAGGGGTGGGAATGGGAGGGTGGGAGGGAGGGAGACGCAAAAGGGAAGAGATATGGGAACACATGTATATGTATAACTGATTCACTTTGTTATAAAGCAGAAACTAACACACCATTGTAAAGCAATTATACCCCAATAAAGATGTTTAAATAAAAAAAGATCAGTAGTTGCCAGAGACAATCAACATTTTATTTCTACAACTTTAAATTATGCCATAAATTAATTATCAGTAATATGGTAAGCCGTACTTCAAGAGATTTACAACAAGGAATTGAGTACCTCCAAATTTCTGATTGCTAAATCAGAAAACATACCCCAGATTTCCTGTAAAACATTCATAAGATGGATTTATCCAGCAAGAAAACTGAAATGGCATTATGGCAACACTACATTAAATATATTTGTCACAGAATTTTGAAGAAAAATCTCTACTATGAAAACATACTAGTTTTTATTGCATTTTACAGAGTATGGATTATTGGAAATTATTCAGGACACAGATAATGTTTAAAACACAAAAACTTGCCTAACAGAAGTGTCATAGTCTATTTTGGTGTGACCATTTATTCCCCACCTACCTAAAATATTTTCTTGTCTTTTGAAGGTTATAATTGTAAGTCTACACTCCTTGTTCAATTTATCACTATCTCAATAGGGTGGAGAAGGTGTTCAAACTGACCCACAGAATGAAGTATGGCTAGAAGAGGCAAGAACATAGAGGCAAGGAGGGGAGTGGGTGAAATGGGCCAAAGGCACAAATTTCCAGTTATAGAATAAGTAAGTCATGAGCATGTAATGTGCAGCATGGAAGAAAGAAATAAAAGAAAGAAAGAAAGAAAGAGAGAGAGAGAGAGAGAGAGAGAGAGAGAAAGAAAGAAAGAAAGAAAGAAAGAAAGAAAGAAAGAAAGAAAGAAAGAAAGAAAGAAAGAAAGAAAGAAAGAAAGAGAAAGAAAGAAAAGAAAGGAAGAAAGAAAGAAGGAAAGAAAGAGAGAAAGAGAGAGAGAGAAAGAAAGAAAGAGAGAGAGAAAGAGAAAGAAAGAGAAAGAAAGAAAGAAAGAAAGAAAGAAGAGGGAGAGAGGAAGGAAGGAAGGAAGGAAGGAAGGAAGGAGAGAAGGGAAGAGAGAAGGGAGGAAGGGAAGAAGGGAGGAAGAGAAGGAAAAGAAATATTAAGATAGCAGTGTTCAGAGACTCAAGCCTCAACCTTCCCAAAGTTCCCACAGAGAAAATACTTTGTCAGCTCAATTTCCAAAGCCTTTTGTCCATTCTGAAGAAGGAGTCTTCTTTCTTTTGGGGAGCAAGGTTAAGTTGATTGACTTAATGAGGTATGATGGAGGGAAGTGCAGGAATGGAGGCAAGGAGAAGAAAAGGACTATGGGGATGGAGGGGAGGCTGGGGAGCAGCTGCATGAATAGGGGAAATGGATGAGAGGAAAGGAGGTTCAGGAAGCATTTCTATGTGTCTCCTATAATGTTCATTGGAGCATAAAGACTAGAAATCCCTTTTATTTACTCTTGGCTTTGAATTTGTTTCTGGGACACAACAATGTGCTGAGACTGAACTACACAGGTCTCCAGGTTAATTTGAGCCACAGAGAAAATGTTCATTTGCATGTCCAGTCCATTTTACACATTTTCTTTGAAACCCATAGTAGGTGGCTGGCTAAGCATCTACAGGGTTTGGAGGTTTGCTTCACTCATCATGATGAGTATCTGACATGGTCCAGAAGATCAGGGAAAACATAGACATGAGGGACTAGGATCTGGATGGCAGGTCCACTCAGGGGCAAAACACTGCAGCAACAGCCCAAACTCTCAGTGCAAATTCCCAGGTGGAAGGGAAGACTTCTGCACTGAGATTGGATCTGGAGAAAGTAATTTGGTGTCAGCAGGGATAATCATTCATTCTAGAGCCAGAGCAACTTGTCTTTTCATGAGCAAAGTTCCAGAGAAACTATGGGGGAGACTTTAAAAGATAGAGTCTGCTACTAACGGGGGTTCTCTACCTATAAGTGCAACTGCATGAACTGTTGGGTGACTTTTCACAAATATCATCAGGAATCTGACCTTGGCATTCACAAGAGCTCAGTTCTAGATTCAGGGCAAGATTATCTACAGGTTCTTGGTTTGGTAGATGGCACGATATTTGATTTCTCAATCCTCCTTTCTCTCTTTAACTCACCGTGAATCCCTAGGGCTGCAGGATGAACGTATTAATCCAGAAGGAACAGATAGGATCTACTTTAATAGGGAAAGTGGTATTTCCTGGAAGAGAGGTCTGTGCTGCTATTGGTGTAGAAGAGCTTACAAAGGCAGCATGGCTCGGCTAATATGGACCTGGGCTCGGGACCTCCAGGGTTTGAATCACCACTTACTAGCTGAATGACCTGGGATAGGCTCCTTAACCTCTTTCTGCCCCAGCGTCCTCATCTGCAGGATAAATTGTACATATTTCACGGGGTTATTGAAAGAATTAAATGAGTTAACACAAGTAAAAATTAGAACAGTCCCTGGCACATGGCAAATGCTCACCAAATATTAACTGTTATTATTTGCTAGGCCTCAGGAAATCAAAGGCTGGGGAAGGATAAAGTTTGAAGGTTAAATCTGGTTAAGTATATTGTTTAGCTTGTATCTTAATTTTATAAATAAACTATTTTGGAGGAAAACATATGTACTTTGTATCATATGTTTTGAAAGTTAATCTAAACTTGTTTTGCAAGGAAAAATATATTTTGATCACGTAAATGCATAAACTATATTCTGGAATTTACCAAGATATCATAATATCTAACTATATTCTAACTTCATTGATTACAGCAGAATATGTAAGAGCGTTGTCCTTACAATGTCTTATGAAGGAATTTTCTGATACTTTGGTGATTCTCACCCATGGAAAAGGACACTCGCATCTCTGATTGATCATGGAGCCTAGATGTTCTTGGGTTAACCCAAGAAAGGACAAAATGTGATGTGTAATGGCACTGCCCCAATTTCTAGGGCAGTATTTCCTAAAATCCAAGCCATGTGCCAGTGCTGGGCTGACTGCCTGAAAATCACCTGGGGAACTTGTTTCCATGCGAATCCTAGGTCCCTCCCCAGAATTCTACCCAGAATAGGGCCTAGATTTTAATAGCCTCTTCAAGTGATTCTGATGCACAGCCAGATTGGGGAGCCACTGTACTAGGAAGAGTGAATTCAGCATGATTCCCTCCCTCCAGGAGGGACACCAGTATGTACCCAAGGCTCACAATCAGACCAGGGCCAAGAGATCAGAATTTGTGATAGGAGCAAACTTTACCTTCCATTAGGATTGCCCTTTGGAGGATCACCTCATCCTTCTTGAGACCTTTCCAATTGAATAGCTTGAAGGGGTTTTTCCTTCCTCTTTCCTCCTTATGTCATGGTGATGCAGACATAGGGCCTCTTAGTAGCCCAATGGATAGCTCAGGAGAAAAAGGAGTAAAGAAATCTCCCATCTCATAGTTGATCCAGCTCTTTTATCAGAGTGAAAGGCTACAAAGTAATATGGGCTCAAAGTACTAACTAGTAATAACAAGGGGGCATTTTCCCAGATTATCCTCGCTGGCTTGCTCTCTCTCAGAGACCTAGAAGAGAAGACAGTAGCTCTGGTAGATGTAGGTCAGGATCAGTGAAATGGAATTCCAGATTTCCTTTGGCGTCACTTTTCCCCAGTGTCCTACCCCATACTCTGCCACAAGTCAGCTCATGTTTCTTTCCTATCATTTGGCTTTGTCAGTCAAGTATATACTATGCACTCAGTACTCTAGGGCTGCAAAATAAATTACATAATCCTTGCTGTTGGATTTACAGGACAGTAAGAAAATTATTACTACCCTGAAAAGCACTTGGGGCTATTCATCTAACGGTGGTAGCCAAGAGAGACAATATACAAATCCGTGTTGTTGAAATAAAGGAATAGCCCTGGTTTCTGATCTTTCTGATACTTGATTGATCAGCTCTTCCTCCCATTCTGTGAGCTCCCCACCAACCTTCCAAAATATCCTTTTTATTGCTTATGTTGGCCAGATTTGCTTTCTGTTGGTTACACCAATGATCTCTAATTGGTACTGATAAATTAGAGGTTATACTCTCATGGGGTGGTTTGGGAAAGAGAGAAACTTGAGGACCAAAAGATAAATCAGGAGGCTACTCCAGTTAACAAAGTGCAGGGCCTGGATGCAAGAAAGATCTGAGAAGAAAGGAGAGGCCAGGAGACATTGTGAAAAATAAAATCTTGTGACAGACCTTATCTAAGGAAGAAGGAGAAGAACAGTCAAAGATAACTCCAAGCTTCCTAGCCTGGCCCGGAAGATAAAAACATGGGTGTAGTTTGTTCATTCAACTTTATTGTATGCCTACTATGTGCAAAGCATGGGTTGTTAGTGATGCAGAGATTAAAAGGGACTTGCTACACAGTTTAGAGGAGAGATGAGACTCATTTTGGACAGGAAGAGTTTAAGGTACCCAGGAGAGTTGCACTGGAAATAAGAAACTAAAACACATCTAAGGATCAGAAATTGAGCAGTAGATTTGGGTGTCACTAATGAGTCAAGGGGTAAATTTGGATAAATTCTCAAGAGTGGGATTACCAAGCCGAAGTTATAAAAATATTATATGGTTCCTAATAATATTGTATTATTTCCTAAAATAGCTGTAACAATGTATGACCTCAGAAAATGATGTCATTACTATCTACTTAGTATTGTTTGCTATCAAGAAAATTAAAACTTTTGCTTATTTAATAGGTATATAATTGTACCTTGTTTTAACTATGTCTTTGATTATTAATGAAGTTTAACATTTTCCTATGTGTTTAATAATTATATCCTGTTTGGGCAAATTATCTGTTTATGTTTCTTGCCAGTTAGCTTTTAAATCTTGCTATGTTATTAAAGAGCTTCCCAATTTGTGATATTTCTTTTGATTGCATGTTGGCTACCTTTACTGTACAGTTAAAATTTTTTAATGTAGTCAAATCTGTTAAATTACCTTATTGCTTCAGTTTGACATAATTACATATATCATGCTTCTCCAAACATAATAAATATAGTTTCTACTGTTTTCTTTGGGATGACATTTTTTTTTTTTTTTTTTTTGCGGTACGCGGGGCTCTCACTGTTGTGGCCTCTCCCACTGCAGAGCACAGGCTCTGGACGCGCAGGCTCAGCGGCCATGGCTCACGGGTCCAGCCGCTCCACGGCGTGTGGGATCTTCCCAGACCAGGACACGAACCCGTGTTCCCTGAATCGGCAGGCGGACTCAACCACTGCGCCACCAGGGAATCCCTGGGATGACATTTTTGCAATTAAGTCATTAGTCTGGAGTTTATCTTGTGTTATAAGATGTGAATCTAAAGGATTTACCTCAGTTTGGTATCTAGTTATTCCAATGGCATTTATTAAGTAATCCTTTTTAAAGATTACCTTTTTAAAAAATTAATTAATTTTTGGCTGCATTGGGTCTCTGTTGCTGTGCACAGGCTTTCTCAAGTTGTGGTGAGCGGGGGCCACTCTTTGTTGTGGTGCATGGGCTGCTCATTGCGGTGGCTTCTCTTGTTGCAGAACAGGGGCTCTAGGTGCGCAGGCTTCAGTAGTTGTGGTGTGCAGGCTCAGTAGTTGTGGCTCACAGTCTGTAGAGTGCATGCTCAGTAGTTGTGGTGTACAGGCTTAGCTGCTCTGCCACATGTGGGATCTTCCTGGACCAAGGATCGAACCCCTGTCCCCTACATTGGCAGGTGGATTCTTAAGCACTGTGTCACCAGGGAAGTCCCCTATTAAGTAATCTTAAATCTCTACATATTCTAAGGGAAAATAGAAGTTACAAAACATTTTCTATACTGCCCTTGACACTAACGGACAAATCCTTTTGCTTTGATAGCTGTCAGTTTATGCATCACTCAAATGAGTGGATTAGAATATGGTCTCTTCCAGAATTCACACTTGATGATTCTCTGAAATCCCTACTCAGGAAAAGATAGGTTCTCCATGAGCACTCAGCTAGAACACAATGACCCATCACTTTGGCTGTTGCTGTTTGGATTTCTCAGATATATTACAAACATCCCTGGTTACACAGCCATGCTGAAAGCCCGGGATCCAGCATATTTACTTCATTTAGGAAGGTTGCACAGGATATGCTTGGCTGACACGAACAGAGCCTAATGGTCTGTAAATAACTTTTGACCACTTGACCTTGGTCATGTTGATATGACCCCATCACGTCTCCTCAATGGTGGGATCGTGCAGGTGCCCATGAACCACTTCATAAATGAACAGGGTATTTCCCCTAATTGGGGAGAGGAGCATGGTAATGCAGAGCAGTGGTAAGTCACGCATTTCGTGAATGTGTGGCCTGATTGGATGCCATAGTAAATTACCCATGGCCCAGCCTGTCACTTTCTCCTTTTGAGTTGAAAGACCCTATAGAGTACTGCTTTGAATTACTTGTCTAAGCACCAGTTTAGCCTTGATTTCTACTCCTGCACTTCCCCTCACCTGGCAGCATTTTCTACATGTCTGCATGCCCCTCTGCTAGATCTTGTTCTTGCCTTGCAGTCAAAGCCATTTTCCCTGTCACCCTACATATCTCAATTTTTTTCTTTCCTTGCGGTGTTTGCTCAAAACCAGATTCCCCAAGATAATTTTCCTGTGTGGTGATAACAATCATTACTGCTACTATCACCACCACCATCATCATAAACTGAGCCCCTACTGTATGGATGACACTATACTCTATGCTCTATAAACCTCATCTAGCAGTCAGGCCACCTGAGTCTGAATCTTACCTCTGCCGTTTACTAACTGTGTGATCTTGTTTAATTCACTTAACATCTCAGTGCCCCAGTTACCATCTGGAAATTGGGAATATTAATAGCACATATTTCATAGTGTTGTTGGAAGGTTTAAATATAAAGTACGCAGAACCATGTCTGGCATATAGTAAGCTTTCAATAAATGTTAAGCAGAAATGATACTGATGATAATGATGGTGGTATCTCCATCATACAGATGAAGACACTGAGCTTCAGAGAAGTTAAATTATTTACCCAAGTGTTCAAGTTATCTACTGCAGCATAATTACCTACTCAAAAACTTAGTTGCTTTAAATAACAATTCTATTCTAGCTTATGATTTTGCATCAGGTGTTAGGGCCAGGCTTTGCTAAATGGTTCCTCTGTTCCACTTGGCATTGAATAGGGTCACAGCTGGTGGCTGGGCTGGGCTAGAGGGTCCACTGTGGACCCTGGCACATTCACATGCCTGGCACCTTGGTAGGGATGTCTGAAGGCTGGGACCAGCTGGACCCCTAACCCTCTCCACAGAGCCTCAGGCCTTTCCACGTGGTCTCCCCATCAGGGTAGTCAAACTTTTTATCAGACTACTCAGGGCTCTAAGAGAGTGAACTGGGACCAACCAGTCCTCTTAAAGGCTAAACCTGAGCTGGGTTAGACTCACTTCTGTACTCTGTTGGTCAAAGCAGGCAAAATCCAGCCTGCACTCAAGAAGAGGGCATATAAACCCTACCCATTGTTGGGAGAAGCATCAAAAGTTACAGCCATCTTTAATCTGATACACCAAAATCCCATACTATTAAAAGAAGTCTAAATTAGATTTTACTTTAAAAGTATTAAGCATAATATCTAGCACCTATTGAGCAATCCAAAGCTGATAGCATTTAAAAGATGGAAATCTTTATCTATCTGAATCCAAATGCTGTGCTTTCAGCCCTATGCTCTTCCCATGTCTTGGAAATAATACCCCTGATTAACGTACAGCCTGGGTTTCAGCGGGTTTTTACCAAGAACCAGCCAGGGACAGGTCTTATTTCCTTATCCAGGCCCAAATTTCCCTGAGATGGGGATCTCACTTTACTTTTACTTGAATTCTTCTCCATGCCTAAAAAAAGGTAGTATATTCAAGAATAATCCAACAAAATCATTCAACAAATGTTTATTAGTCACAAAATACTAAAAAAATATGTTCAATATGGGTATTATTTTTAAGGACATTGTTTATTCATTTACTCCCTCAATAAATGTTTGTTAAGTGCATAAAAAATGCATATTTAGTGGAGACCTTCAAGATGGCGGAGGAATAAGACATGGAGTTCACCTTCCTCCCCACAAATACATCAGAAATACATCTACACGTGGAACAACTTCTACAGAACACCTACTGAATGCTGGCAGAAGACCTCAGACTTCCTAAACGGCAAGAAACACCCCATGTACCTGGGGAGGGCAAAAAAAAAAAGAAAAAACAGACAAAAGAATAGGGACAGGACCTGAACATCTGGGAGGGAGCTGTGAAGGAGGAAAAGTTTCCACACGCTAGGAAGCCCCC